>NC_053391.1:81089764-81413791 GCF_905171765.1 Bufo bufo
CTGCCATTATAGTGTTCCGTCCTCCTCTGGCACGAGGGTATGAGTGTGACTGTTACATCTGCACCCCCTGTAGCTATGTCCCTCAAGATGGTGATTTCATTCACTTGACTCCCTCTAGCTTAATTTTGTCTAGAAAGACTTTCCATTATTCTAACATTTTTAGGGTCACCTTATATCTAAAACCTTAACATTAACCATAATAAAGCTGTATGAATAACTATATTAATCAGACACCCTGACATAATTCCATTTATGATACGATCCCTGCTGCACCCATCCTAACATCTCAATTAATAACAAATCTCACATGTGCACATCTGGCAGAAAAAGTCATAAGAAACCAGAATATGATCCAGAAGACGAATTGGATTATTAATAGGGACCATCTCTAGTTAACAGTAGAATAAATAATCCAAAGATAATAGAACTAATGAGTGATTTCGTAATATAGAAGTAAAAAAAAAAGACAAACATTGAAGGATTCTTGGTCATCACTTCTGACAAATGTGCACATGTAACATTTGAAATTCCCCCTGCAATTCTACAACATTAAAATGTCCGACTAGTAGAAAATAAATGTGTTTCACCTTGTGAACCCGTCCGCGTACACATTTGTTTCGTGATAGATGGTAAAGGAACATTTTAATTTCCTTTTACATTTAAAAGTGTTGTAAATTTTCTTCTTGTTAATTTGTCTGCATTATTTTCTAATAGCAGTTTCCAGCATCAGGTAATGAGAATACACTTGTTTTAGACTTTAATATATTTAAGGGCCTGTATATTATCGACCAGGGATATTCACAACTTTCCTCAAATAGTTGTGATTGTGAGCGCATGTTACCAAGGACTAAATAAATGAAAGAAACAACACTGCTCACCCAAAATCTGAAAAATTCTTACATATACAGTCAGGTCTAAAAATATTGGGACATCGACACAATTTTAAGATTTTTGGCTCTATACACCACCACAATGGATTTGAAATGAAACAAGATGTGCTTTAACTGCAGACTGTCAGCTTTAATTTGAGGGTATTTACATCCAAATCAGGTGAACGGTGTAGGAATTACAACAGTTTGCATATGTGCCTCCCACTTGTTAAGGAACCAAAAGTAATGGGACAATTGGCCTCTCAGCTGTTCCATGGCCAGGTGTGTGTTATTCTCTCATTATCCCAATTACAATGAGCAGATAAAAAGGTCCAGAGTTCATTTCAAGTGTGCTATTTGCATTTGGAATCTGTTGCTGTCAACTCTCAAGATGAGATCCAAAGAGCTGTCACTATCAGTGAAGCAAGCCATCATTAGGCTGAAAAAACAAAACAAACCCATCAGAGAGATAGAAAAAACATTAAGCGTGGCCAAAACAACTGTTTGGAACATTCTTAAAAAGAAGAAATTCACCGGTGAGCTCAGCAACACCAAAAGACCCGGAAGTCCACGGAAAACAACTGTGGTGGATGACCGAATAATTATTTCCCTGGTGAAGAAAACACCCTTCACAACAGTTGGCCAGAACACTCTCCAGGAGGTAGGTGTATGTGTGTCAAAGTCAACAATCAAGAGAAGATTTCACCAGAGTGAATACAGTGGGTTCACCACAAGATGTAAACCATTGGTGAGCCTCAAAAACAGGAAGGCCAGATTAGAGTTTGTCAAACGATATCTAAAAAAGCCTTCACAGTTCTGGAACAACATCCTATGGACAGATGAGACCAAAATCAACTTGTACCAGAGTGATGGGAAGAGAAGAGTATGGAGAAGGAAAGGAACTTCTCATGATCCTAAGCATACCACCTCATCAGTGAAGCATGGTGGTGGTAGTGTCATGGCGGGGGCATGTATGGCTGCCAATGGAGCTGGTTCTCTTGTATTTATTGATGATGTGACTGCTGACAAAAGCAGCAGGATGAATTCTGAAGTGTTTCGGGCAATATTATCTGCTCAGCCAAATGCTTCAGAACTCATTGGACAGTGCGTCACAGTGCAGATGGACAATGACCCAAAGCATACTGCAAAAGCAACCAAAGAGTTTTTTTTAAGGGAAAGAAGTGAAATGTTATGCAATGGCCAAGTCAATCACCTGACCTGAATCCGATTGAGCATGCATTTCACTTGCTGAAGACAAAACTGAAGAGAAAATGCCCCAAGAACAAGCAGGAACTGAAGACAGTTGCAGTAGAGGCCTGGCAGAGCATCACCAGGGATGAAACCCAGCGTCTGGTGATGTCTATGCGTTCCAGACTTCAGGCTGTAATTGACTGCAAAGGATTTGCAACCAAGTATTAAAAAGTGAAAGTTTGATTTATGATTATTATTGTGTGCCATTACTTTTGGTTCCTTAACAAGTGGGAGGCACATATGCAAACTGTTGTAATTCCTACACCGTTCACCTGATTTGGATGTAAATACCTTCAAATTAAAGCTGACAGTCTGCAGTTAAAGCACATCTTGTTTGTTTCATTTCAAATCCATTGTGGTGGTGTATAGAGCCAAAAATGTTCGAATTGTGTCGATGTCCCAATATTTATGGACCTGACTGTAGTTAGAGGGAGCACAGACCATCCCTTGGACTCCAGGTATAGAAGACAGCTCCTGAAAATTGTAAATAGATTAAAGTAGTTAAAGGGGTTTTCCCACAATTAATGTAAAAAAATTAAAATCAGACATCATATAGTACAGGACAATCTCTTTCTAATAACGCAAGAACCAGCCCTATACCTCACATGGAATCAGAGAGCTCATCATTCATTGCTCTGCAAGATTGAAAGCTCAAGGGGGGTTTCTTTTCTGCTGCAGCTAAGGGTGTGGGTCTTAGCTCACCCTATCACAGCTCAGGAGGCAGCTGAAGGATGAAACTGAGCATGTGCGGTCTTCTCAGTGAGCAAGTCAAAGAAATAAGAAAAAAAAACAGCAGGTGGCGCTATGCAGGTACATTTTATTGAATAACTCAGCAGCTATGCAAAATTTTTAATTACATGCAATGCAATTACAAAAGAATTCAGATCCAGGTGCTGGTTTGAAAACTATTGAATATTTTTTGTGGGATATCCCCTTAAGGACACGGCCATATTTCACCTTAAGGACCAGGCCATTTTTTGCAAATCTGACCAGTGTCACTTTATGTGTGAATAACTTTAAAATGCTTTTACTTATCTAGGCCATTCTGAGATTGTTTTTTCGTCACATATTGTACTTCATGACAGTGGTAAAATGGAGTCCAAAAAAATTTGAAAAATTAGCTAATTTCCAAATTTCAATTTCTTTACTTTTATAATAGATATCAGCACCAAAAAGAGAAAAAGGCATAGCACAGCTAGCAATATATATAAACTTTATTAATGTACCAAAAATAAAATCAGATAAAATGCAATGACGAACAATACAATGGTGGATGAAAGACACACAGGATGGATAAAGGGAATCACGATCTGGACAACATACTAAAACAATTGATGAATAGGTCGGAGAAGTACTAAATAGTTGATCAAAACCCAAGCTGGGAATATAATACAACGACCTAATCAAAAACTGTAAACAAGATACTGGAGCCAGACACAATACATATGTATAAAGTGCAAAGTGCAAGATACAATGTACATGGACAATATAATGAACGGTATAATGGCTTTTTTTACACAGTTTTTTTTTTTAGGGTATTCACCTGAGGGGTTAGCTCATGTGATATTTTTATAGAGCAGGTTCTTACGGACGCGGCGATACCGAATATGTATTCTTTTTTTATTTACTTAAGTTTTACACAATACCAGCATTTTTTAAACAAAATAAATGATCTTTTAGTGTCTCCATATTCTGAGCCATAGTTTATTTTTTTTTGGGTGATTGGCTTAGGTAGGGGCTCATTTTTGGCGGGATGAGGTGATGTTTAGATTGGTACTATTTTGGGGGGCATACGCCTTTTTGATCACTTGGTGTTGCACTTTTTGTGATGTAAGGTGACAAAAATGGCTTTTTTTTACACAGTTTTTATTTTTATTTTTTTATGGTATTTATCGGACAGGGTGGATCATGTGATATATTTATAGAGCCGGTCATTACGGACGCGGCGATACCTAATATGTGTGTTTTCTGTTTTTTATTATAAAATAAGGGGAAAGGGGCGTTTTTTTTTCTTTTTTTACTATATTAATTTTTTCTTTACTTTATTTCTGATGTTCACTTTTGGGGGTCTGATCCCCTCTGCAATGCATTACAATACATATGTATTGTAATGCATTGCCTGTTCGTGTACTACAGTGAGTAGTACACAAACAGGTTGCCTAGGAGACCCAGCCTGAGGCTGGATCTCCTCGGCTCCCGTAGAAGGTAGGTCCCGATGCCGTGCAAGGCTGCCTTCTGAGACATCGAGTCCCCGCCACAGCAGCGCGGGGACTCGATGCGCTCCCTCAAACAAAAACCCCTTCTATGCCGCAGTAACGGCATAGAAGGGGTTAATCCGCCGCGATCGCCGACACGGGGGGGGGGGGTCACAGGACCCCCCTCGGCTTTGACTCAAGGTGCCTGCTCAATTGCCTGCTGATTTGAGCAGGCACCTTGTTCCGATTACCGCCCGCCGCACGGCGGTGATCGGAAATACACAGGGCGTACAGGTACGCCCTGTGTCCTTGTGTCCTTAAGAGGTTAAAGGGGGTTTCCAGGATTTACATATTGATGGCCTATCCTCAGGATAGGTCATTAATTTGAGATCAGCGGGGATCTGACTCCCAGGACCCTTGCCATTAAGCTGTATGAAGAGGCTGTGGCGCTCCATCAGCACTTAGGTCACATGGTCTATGAATGGGGCTGAGCCACAACACCAAACTCAACAGCTATCCTATGTGCAATGTGCTGTGCATGGTAAGCTGCAAGGAGGCAGTGGTGCTCACTGGAGCATTGCGGCATCCTCAAACAGCTGAGGACCCCTGCCAATCTCATATTGATGACCATATCTACGGAAGATGAAACCTTAAAAGATGGAGGGAAAATGGGTGGAGAGTTGACACCTGGGTAGACACATGGAGTATGATGCACAGGACACCATCTAACCTAAGGCCAAGACTAGCCCCAGCAATTACCCAAGGATATTCTCATGCTGTAATAAGATGAGAAATTACGATAGGTGATCTCAGAAACTATAAGGCTGTGTTCACACCACCAATGGAGCGTGCTGTCAGATTTGCCTGCATCATTATTCTTGCAAGCTACAATACAACCTCAAAGGATCCCATTATTAGGAAATGTGGTCAGCTGGCCTCCATTGGGATCCATTATACAAATCCAATACAGCGACGTGGTTTCCATTATGAACGCAAACGATAACGTATATGTGAGCAGAGCCTAACAAATTAAATGGGGCAGATGACAAAGATTGGCCTATCCCAGTCTAGATTAGATGAATTAAATAAGAAGTGCAGGCTTTATATATGTATCAAATCTTCTGGCATTCCATGCATCAGAAAATCAATTCTGTGAGTTGATATACCATGTCTGTTCTCATTTATCCAGATCATGGTATATCAGTACTATGACAGTCATGCCCGTGTTGTGGACCGCAAACCGCGGATTCGCCAAACATGGGCACTAGCCGTATGCACCCCGCATTGCGTTGCAGACCCACTGACTTCAATGGGTTCCGCAATCCATGTGGGGAAAGATAGGACATGTTCTATATTTTGCGGCACGGAAACACAAACTCAGAAGCACACGAAAACAGACAGAAGGGCTTCCAGGTCCGTGCCTCTGTGCCGCAAGAGATAGAACATGTCCTTTCTTTCAGTGCATCTTGCAGATCGCTTACTCATTTAAGTCAATGGGTCCGCACCGCAATGCGGGGCGCACAAAGCCAGTGCCCATGTTTAACGGATCCGTGGTTTGCAGTCCACACGTGCACGGCTGTCCCACAGTCATATGAATGCACCTTAAAAGTAACATAAAGACATTGACAGATCTGCCCCATGTTCTGCTGGAGAACGTGCAGCACACACCCTGAAAAATCAGGCTGCAAAGGAGAAAGAGTTACAGATGAACTCTTATTTCTCCATTACAGTGACATTTTTATTATTAAAGATAAATGTTCTATCAAAATGGATTGAGTCGGCATGAATTAAGGCTCCTTTACACGGGTCCACTCTGCAGGTACTTATGAAGAACGAACTCTTCATTTACATGCAGCAATCATCTCTTCTGCATGGGGATAGGCGATCGCTGCTGTGATTGATCATCCCCATAGAGAATCATTGTTTTTAGACAGCCAAACCCTTACACAGGACAATCTGCTGCTCAGAAACAATGAATTGGTGTCTGCATCAATTTTTTCCTTCCTGATAATTGTATCAATCATTGGCCTTTGTAAAGGGGTCATTAGTGCCTAGAAAGTCTTATGTTTGTTTTATATTCTATCCCCCAAAAAAGAGAAAAACATGGATCGCACATCCCCACGCTATGCATTGATCTATTATTGCTTCTCAGCACAAATCATATCGCTTCTCAGCGTAAATAATAGTCCACTAAGCCCTAAACTACATAGCGTACATGAGGAGTACATGAGGCATTGGTATACGTTTTGATTAAAATGCATAAGCCCACTCACCACGCCAAGTTTGCCTCCTCGAGTGGGACCTACTCTAATTTGGTGCGGCACCGCGCGGCGAACCACCGATGCTGCAGCACTTCACCAGCAGTCAAACAGCTTTAAAAATCAGTTCACATGGTGTGGCAGCTGTTGTTGCTGTGGCGCTGTGCCTTTGACAGCAGGGGTGCTGTTGGACTGCTGGGTTTTGTGCCTGCTGGCGTGGTGTTGCGGCTGTGGTACACACTCGTAGAGGCAACCTTGGCGCGGTGGGTGGGCATTTGCATTTTGATCAAAACGTATACTAATGCCTCATGTACACTATGTAGATTAGGGCTTGGTATACTATCATTTAAGCTGAGAAGCAATAATAGATCAACACATAGCATGGGGATGTGCCATCCATGCTTTTTTCTCTTTTTTTGGAATTGTTTTATATTTTATATATACTGTACTATTGCACATATGATGGCCTTCTTGTCTTTACACCAGGGACAGACATGGACTGAAAAGGGCCCCTGGGCAAGATGTGTGCCTGGATCCTCTTGCTATGTTGGGAAATCTAGACAAAGAATAAATACATACACATACATGGTGCACACAAGCTGCATACGTAAAAACAGAAGCCAGTTATACAATGTACAAATGGCATACACATGCTACTCACACATAGAACTCATGCCACTCACATATAGGATCCATTTGTAACAGCGGCTGCTGTGCTCTGCTGTTCTCCTGTTTACTGCCGCGGTGATCTGCTGCCTGCGCTTCCCCATTCACCGTTGCAGTCCTGGGCTCTGTCCTTGCAGGTACTGTTGTTCTGGGATCCGCTCCACAGTTTCCTTTCATCCCTGGCCACAGCATGCTTGCTGCTTCTTCCCTGCAGCACTTTCTTAAAGGGATTCTCCAGGAATTAAAAAAATTAAAATACTTAAATATTATAATTATATATAATTAAAATAAATATATTCACAAACACCTTTCATTACTTAGGCCCCTTGCAGACGAGCGTGCCCGGATTAGGTCCGGATCCATGGTGATGGATCATGTGACGGACCATGTGATGAGCGTAGTGACGTCATCAAAGGTCCTATTACTCACAGAACAAGACAGGAGAGATGCCGGCTGCACGAACAAGTGGATTAAGGTGAATTAAATTATAATTTTTTTTTAACCCCTCCAGCCCCATTGTACTTTGCATTCTGTATTCAGAATGCTATTATTTTCCCTTATAACCATGTTATAAGGGAAAATAATAATGATCGGGTCCCCATCCCGATTGTCTCTTAGCAACCATGTGTGAAAATCGCACCGCATCCGCACTTGCTTGCGGATGCTTGCGATTTTCAAGCAGCCCTATTCACTTCTATGGGGCCTGTGTTGCGTGGAAAACGCACAAAGAGGAGCATGCTGCGATTTTCACGCAACGCACAAGTGATGCGTGAAAATCACCGCTCATGTGCACAGCCCCATAGAAATGAATGGGTCCGAATTCAGTGCGGGTGCAATGCGTTCAAATCACGCATTGCACCCACGTGGAAAACTCGCCCGTGTGAAAGGGGCCTTAGAATGGCTCGTTTTGTCTAGGGAGCAATCATTAGGAGAAATAAAATGCCCGCCGTCCTATCAGTACACACAAAACCTGTCCTAATAACACAGGAGGACAAGTTACTTCACCACAACGAGCCATAGTGCTGCCTCATCCTCCTCTCTGCTCTGATTGTCAGGAATCATGATCCTGAATACAGGTGAATCTCTGTGGGAATGGAGATGAGAGGAGGATGGGGTGTGGATAATGCGCAGCAGCACTTGTATGCAGTCTTCATTTCCACAGCAACACATTACCACAGCCTGTCCTGTCCATCCTCTCTGTACTTCATGTCTCTTTATGAACTAATTTCCCCAGAGATTCAGCTAAAGTTCTTATAATCTCTATTCAGGATCAGTAGAGCAGAGAGGAAAAGGAGGATGAGGCAGCTCTTTACCTCAATGTTGTAAAGTAACTTGTCCTCATGTATGATCAGGACAGATTTTGTGTGAACTAATGGGACAGCGGCCATTTTGCTTCCCCTGATGATTGCTCCCCAGACAAAACAAGCCATTATAAATAATGAAAGGTATTTGAGAATATATTTATAATAAAGTAATATTTAAGTATTTTTTATTTTCTTAATTCCTGGAGAACCCCTTTAAGGGCATCACTTCCTGTGCTTATGGGTTAAATCATGTGACCTTGCTGACCAATCCTAGCCCTTTTGCATGTATATAAGTGGCTCAGCCCCTTTCCCAGATGCCTGAGTGTCAAAGTCCTTGTGTCCAGCAAAGCGTTCTGATTTATCTGCTTGTGTTTCTGTGTACCTGATCCGTGCTTGTGTTCCTGGACTCCGCTACCTGTTTGATCCCTGCCTGCTTGCCTTGTCTCTCCTGTTGCCTACCCGGACTGCCTGACCAGTACCTCTGGGACCTTGCTCAGGTCCGCCTGGACCAGCTGCCTCGTGTACCAATCCTCCAGTCAAGAGGTAGCGACCTGGTGTTCCTCTCGGGAAAGCCTATCCCAACCACCAGGGGTACTGTAAAGAACGAGGGGTTCACTTAGACAACGCCCTTAGAGGAGGTAGGACGCATAGCATGGTGGGTGCACACCCGCTGGTTCGTAATACTATTGAGCAAAAATGCCACTCACTCTCCCCATTTACACGTAGGTCACACACATGCCACTTAGACATAGGACACAAGGCATATACTGTATCACCAAAAATACGGACAAACAATAATAATAAATAATGATTTTTATTTATATGGCGGCAACATATTCAGCAGCAATTTAGGAACATAGGGTTCATGTACAAACAAAATAATATAGTACATAGCAACAAACAAGTCAACAATTAAAATAAGAGGTGTGAGAGTGAGAACCCTGCACGCAAGAGCTTACAATCTATGAGGAGATAGGGTTAGCACAAAAGGTAAATTTAATGATAAACTACTATCCACTATGGATCCACAGCAAGCAAACTCAGAAAGTGCTACTGCTCTTCCTTAACCACTCCAGTTGGTAGGAAGCTAAGGCTATCCCCAGGTATTCATTACAGTCCGCTGCAAGGAAGGACGGATTTAGCTGCTAAGGACCCAGGTTATGTATGCGAACCAAGATGGATGGATTACTGGTGCAAGCTCGCTAGCAGCAAGCCTATTGGAAGGACTGGGGGTACAAAGAGTAGTTGAGAATCAGGAGCAGAACCAGAAGAGATGGATAGAGAAAAATCCGCAGTTGAGAGGTTAACCCAAAAATTACCCACAGTCAGGATACCAGGAATAATCAGAAGCCAATAGAGCAGATGAGAGGTTAGTCTAGAAAATAGTCCACAGGCAGATACCTGGAATTTAAATGAAGTAGCAGTGAGAAACACACTGCTCAAGAACCAGGACTTCAGTATAGAAAATCACAGGCCTAGCTCTGGAATTGAACAGAAACCTGATTGGCTTGGCTTCCAGTCACATTGACAGGCTCAGTTAGGCCCAGGAGAGGCAATTCTGTTAGGTACCCATCTGTAGAAGCCACCTTGTCGTTGGCAGATGAGCCCAACACAATTTTTATAAAAAATGTGCACAGAGCTTCCATTTTTCATGTTTATAAAGTTTAGTGATTCAGATGTGATTCGGATTAACCCCCATTTCCCTTGTTTGTATGTATAACAGTGTGCTGAGGGCAAAAACCAACAATGCAACAGTACTCTGCAAACACAAATAACAAAGTAAATACAATACTGCTATACTCACTATAGAAAATGTACTAGTACTAATGCGATGTTATAAAGGTGAGATTCTTGGCAAATACATTTTCTACAAGATTATTTGTGCATGTTCGACAAGGACAAGGTGATCTCTTTAGGACAGGAACCTACACTAAATACTACCTCCTCTGGTGCCACAATGGCCTTCATTAAATTCAGGGAATGCAGGTTCCACATGCATGCTGAGCCCACTCTGTATTTTACCTCTCCTGGTGCCAAATAGCCTCTATTAAATGCGGGGAGAGCAGGCGACGGCTATATACTTGCACTAATTAAAATCAGTCTAAGGAACAGACAGGTTAGTTAGAAGTGCATAACCAATGGAGTCAGCCACACCTCCAATGCAGACTGCAAAGAAAAAAATGGGGGTTAGTCAGCACATCCCAATGCGCAGGTGCACGTCGCCATGGCTGAAAGCAACAGCACTCTGCAAGCACAAATAACAAAGTAAATACAATAGTGCCATACTCACTATAGAAAATGTACTAATGCTACGTTATAAATGTGAAATTCTTGGCAAATATATTTTTTACAAAATCATTTGCCCCTGTTCGCCAATGACAAGGCAATCTCTTTAGGACAGGAACATACACCAAATACTATCTCCTCTGGTGCCATACTGGCCTCCATTAAATTCAGGGAATGCAGGTTCCACATGCAGGCTGAGGCCACACTGCATTATACCTCTTTTGGTGCCATACACTGTTTGTTTGCAGTTCTTGGCTGGCCAGCATGGTAACCCTCCCAGCACAGTCTGGCACAGTGATTTGACTTGATAAACTACTGTCAGTAACGAGTGCTTGTTTAGTAGATCCAGTCATCTTAATGAAATAAAGGAGTAGGTATAAAGCTATATGAGCTAGTCACCAGTCAATATACAGTATGTAGTGCTTTTGAGTGTATGGGATGTGGTGGATACTGTTGAATGAGGAATAAGGTTCTAAGGAATAATCTTAAAGGGGCGGGGGGTGAATGGAGAAGATTTAGGTTAGGGAATGTGATTGGCCACCCCAAAAAGATATGTTTTTAGGGAGTGCCTACAACTGTAGCAGTTGGCAATTAACAGAATTGTTTAGGGTAGAGAACTGGTGCAGCTCAAAGGAAGTCTTGGAGATGGAAGTGAGAGGTTCTGTTTGTGGTGGATGTTAGCTGTCAATCATTGATAGAATGAAGAGCATGAGCAGGATGGTAGACAGAGATTAATGAGGAGATATAGGGGGTGCAGCACCATGAAGAGCTTTGTGGATGAGGATAAGAAGTTTAAATTGAATCTTATACTGTTTGTTTAACCAGTTCAATGATTGGCACAAGATAGAGGCAGCAGAGTAATGGTAAGACAGATGGATAAGCCTGGTTGCTGCACTGCATGCAGATTGGATATGGGACACTTTAGTGAGGAGAACAACAGTAATGAGGACAGAAAAGGATCAGGGCAACAATGAGAGTTTTTGTTGATTTTGGAGATGTTTATAGGGTGAAGGCACCATGAGCGGACAAGTAATTAAATCCAGGAAGGAAAGATCAGTGTTGAACATAACACTGAGACAGCTGGTGTGCTGCCCAGGAGTTATGGTAGTGCCACACACTGACAGGGAAATATCAGTTTAAGATAGACTAGTAGATGGACACAAGTCTTTTAGTTTTTAAAGGTTTGCTGGTAGTACAGGGGAGATGTTACTGAATGAGGTACATAAGTAGTTGGGTGTCATTAGCATAAAGATGATACTATAAACCAAATCTGCTGATAGTCTGTCCAATAAAGGCTGTGTGCAGAGGAACTAGGACTGAGCTCTGAAAAACCCAGACAGCAAGAGGGAGAGGAGAAGAAGTAGAGCCAGAAAATAATACATTGAAAGACAAGCTAGAGAGATAGGAAGAAAACCAACAGAAAGAAGTGTCCCTAAGGCAAATAGAGAGTACTGACTAGGAATTGATGGTCTACAGTATTAAATGCTGCAGAAAGATCCAGAAGAATGAGAGAAGAGTAGTCACTGTCGCATTTATCTGTAAGGAGGTCATTTGTCACTTTGGTAACGGCAGTTTCTGTAGAGTGTAGAGTACGGAAACTAGAAAAATAAATACAACCAAAGTTGGATAATGAACTCCACAACATGCAAAAAGTTCCCAGTTATAACAACAACGTACTAAGCCATAACTATAGATTAAAAGAATGATATTCTTTTAGAAGAGATATTTCTGCAGGACAAAATTATTCACAGAATTATGTTCACACATTAAGGGTTTTCCTATGACAAATCGACATGTACTTTACTCAGATCTCAAATATAGTTGAATTTGGTGCTCCACCATTCACCCTGCAAAGCTGCAGACAACACAAACTGGGGGAGTTCTGCTGAATGTTGTACTGCACTCGGCATGGGAACAAGGCTAGCTGAGCATTTCTTTTATATTATTTTAATAAAACGACAGAGGAATCACAACTGTGTGGGGGCATCACTAGGGGATCTGTTTCTGTGTGGGGGACTCAAAGAAGGCATCACTACTACAAGGAGGCACTAAGGTGAGATAGCACAAATGGATATTTACTACTATGTGAAGGGCATTAAAGGGGCATACTTACTGTAAGGAACACTAAGGGGGTAGCTGTAAGTTCAGGGGACACCAAGAGGACATCAATACTGGAGGAATTATGCTTTATTTGTGGTGAAGAACTAAGGGGTCATTATTCTATGTAGTGGCACTTAGGGGGCATAACTATTGGGAGGGGCCCTAAGGGGCTTTCCTAGTGTGCAGGTGACACTAGAAGATATCATTACTTTTTAGGAGGCACAAAGGAGGTATCATCATTGGGTGGGAACAGGACTATTGTGTGCTATGCAAAGAGGGCACAAACGGGGCATTGTTACAGTTTGTTACACAAAAAGGTCCCTATTAGTGAGTGGAGAAACCAAGGATATTAAGTTAGATTGGAAGTGTATGGAGAGAGACTGGGTGGGGTTAAGGGTGCAAAAAACATGCCCCAAGAGTTGCTTTCTTTGACAGTTGAGAGGTATGAAGTCACGGCTGTACAACAACACACAGGGAAGGGTTAAAAAGAAATTTAGTGCAGTGTAAGTCGGTGTGGTGGCAGGGAAATTGCATAGAAGGATGTGAAAATTTTGCTCAGAACAAGGTTAGCACTGGTTTAATATTAAACTCTAGACTCTGCTTTGCATGAAAGTCACAAAAATGGCCACAAATCAAATTTTCACATTTTGAGTCATCTCTGCTACCAGCGGGGATTAAGCACTGAGCTCCATGACAAAACGAGCCTAACTATACATGCAGTGTATATGTACTGCAATATAGCAACACCTAAAGTGATAATATAAAAATGCTATTTAAATTTGACACCTCAAATAACATGTACGTGGTGTCTTCATCCAAGAGATGCTAGAGATATTCTGTAAGCAAAAGAGTCATAAGAGGGGAGGACGATGGAAATATTACAGTTTATATCATCAGTGAAGCGGTTAAGGTAAGTCATGGAGAGAAAGGGTATGTTCACACGAAGCAGAATTTTTACAGAATTTATTTTGATTGTCCAATCTATTCACGCACCGCCCATCAATGAAGGAGGTGGATGTTTAGCATTCCAAAAGTACACAGATATGGGTTTTTTTTTATATAAGAGAGTTAATGCATTCAGTTTTTTTATGCTTTATGTTTTTGAAGTCAAAGCTAGTAACAGATCCTAATCAAAGGACATGTATAAAAAAAAAAAAGGACTGAGTATTATTCTTCTTTAGAATCCACTACTGATTTCTGCATCAAAACATCCAAATGTGTAAACCCAGCCTCAGACGGCAGTCAGGCAACCACCAACCTAATGCATGATAGGCATGTGAGTGGATGGTTACCAGTATTGTGCACCTCCATCATACGCCACGTAACCACTGAGCCACAGGAAAATACCGCAAGCCAAAACAAAGTGGAATTATTTTTGGATATGAAAAACAACCGATTAACAGCACAAGACAAGAAAGCATCCCCAGATTTTCACTATTGTATATTGTGTTAAACAAAAAAATTCAAAAGGGCAGTTAATTAAAAGGGAGTGAGTCAACTTGTTTGGGCATTTTAAACTAAGAAAAGTAGCATTTAGGGCTTGCAGAGCTAAGTAAACCATTACCTTTTCTTCTGAAACCTTTACTCATTTTGCAAATAAGATGTTCAGTGCACAAGGGGGTGGGCCCTAGCCAATTGGTGCACCCAAGTTTCGTCCCTCTTCATAGCGTATTTCATTGACAGTGTCAGGCATCTGTATATTGCTCTTTCGTAGTCATGTGCCAGAAGTTTGGTGCATGCTTAATACTTGCATGCTTCTCTCTAGGACAGGAACGAGATGCTATACCAAGTGTGCACTGAAATTTTGCCACATGACACAGGTGGGAGATTGCACTGGGAGACCGAAAGTCTAGTAAAGCCAATCCATGAGTTACTGTACAATGCTGGAAAGGAGAAGACGATAAGGAGTAGGTAAGAATAGATTTCTTCACAGTTCACATGTACTGCTGGGTTGGTAGGTGGGGTAATATTGAAAAATACTGGACAACCCCTTTAAGCTTCATTGTTTCAAAGACAAATAACTGATTTACCGAACATGTTGTCTCTGTTCTTGTTTGTAAGAGAATAGTGTAATGCTGTTACATTGTAGCTTCATACATTTAAATGAACAACATGTCAGGTACAGTGGTTTACTTGGCAACATTTTGAAAATATAATCTAATTTCTCTTAGTTTAGCCCATTATCAGATTAACTTCTTACGTTGAACAGAAACCTTGTAGAGAATTTCCATTTCTTTGACTGATGTTACAAGTGGTTGCAATTACATCTCTGAATTCAAAGGGACATTTAGAGAAGATTGAACAATCCAGAACAAATAGATGTCAATGAAAGAAGTGTCACCTTGTTGTTAAGCTCCTGTAGGTAATGTATTTACAGTATAATAGCTTAAGGAAAATTGGCTCTCAATCCTGTCTTTGGTTTGAGTCTTCATGCTTCTTTAAGGTTGTCTATGGTTTAGGTGAAGATATCTTGTTTTGGCCATCTTCTTATTTTGACTTCAACTCTTCCAAGAAATATTGTCTTATATTTACATCCAAAGAAATTCATGCCGGTGATTTTTAGTACAAGTGGAAGGATGGGTTTATTTGTCCACCCACCTTCCAGTTGCCATCCTGATGTCATGCCTTGACTACTGAAGGTACCTCAATGATAATGGAAAATTAAAGGAGCATTCCTATCTTGAAATGTTATGATAGAAGAAAGACAGTAAAGAAACAAATAAAATAAAAAGAGTGTTGATCAAAAAACAATCTCCCCTTAAAATGGGAGGAGGGATTTTGAAACAACAGAGCAGGGCACCAAGAGGGAAACAATTAAAATAGATATATAGTGTAAGATAAATGTAGGGGCTGCCAGGGGTGGTTGGATGCGTAGACAGCTACTGCATACATAGAAAATAGAAGTATAAAAAAGGGAGGGTCCACCACCCAGACGGTGCCAACCTCGTGTAGTCCCAAAAAACAGGACTAAAGGGTATACTGATAAAAATAACGAGGTGACGATTACATATAAAAATGTTGGTTAAGCGTTAAAATATATATTTTTTAAATGTCTTGAACTTGAGCGTGTAGACATCCAGAGCGATTCTCGCGAGAACTTGATCTCATCCTCCCTGGCTAAGAGCGGGGCGCTCTGATTGGATGCGCCCACAGCCAGGGAGAAGATAACCACTCCCAGGGAAAATAAAAGTCTACACCTAGTATAAACGAGTCGCCTCATTAATATATAAGGCGTCACAATATATACGGGGCCAACAGCAGACAAACGGGGGGTTCTTTAGAAAAAAAAAGTGCCATGGCATCAGTGGGGGCCACCCTATAAGGTAGGATAATAATTAGACTAGAGCTAGCCTGAAGAAAGGTCCTCTTTAAAAGACAGTTGGTAGGGCTTTTCTTTCTACCCTTTAGTATAAACAGAAGACAGAGGGGCAGTCCTTCACACTGCAGGCTTCAGAGTGAGGAGGCGTGTCTCTCAGTAATCCAATCTGATTGGCTGGCAGGAAGCTGCTGGCTAAAGCAAGTGTATATGTGAAGTGAGGGAAGGCAGTTTTGGCCTCAGAGAACTGGCAGAGGAGCCATCTTGTGAAGATCCTCATATTATGGGGTTCACAATGTGATATGTGAAGAAACTAAAGATTTCTGTATGCATAATTCTGCAGCAGCTGTAACAGATTTTTTTAAATGGAAACATGACAGTTTCTACTTTAGGTTTGTAAGAAGATCTATGGCACACCAGAGATTCTTTTCAAGTGATGCTTTAATTCATATTCATACTGTGCATATTCACGTCATTTTGTACATGTTTGTCATCTAGAATTAACAATTGCTTTAAAGGCCATGAGAGAGTCCCAACATTTCGGTCGGATAACAACCTTTTTAAAGGGGTCTGTAAACAATCTAAAACAACATATATGGAATATTTGGATCTGCAAAATGATCTTAACCATCCGTATATGAAAGAAGTGAAAAGATAGTGTGATATATGTACACCAATTGGTATATAAAGGAAGGAGGTATACTGTAGGTGTATACTGTATATGCTTACATATTGCTGAAAGTCCAAGAATAGGGTGTGTATATCATACAAATATAATAGAAATATAATAGAAATAAGCAAGAACATCTTGGATTGTTTATATATACGTATAGGTAGGAGAATATATCATAGAAGCCAAATATTTGTAGCAGCAAATATAATGGTAGTTGTATATGAAGTAGAGGGGTCACCATATGAGGCCTAGATATCCAATATAAGCGAAAACAAGAGGTATAAGGCAAAAGGAGTCAGTTACCTGTGGCCTCAAGGAAGGAGATTCACTCTGGATGCGGCCGCCGTGTTGGGTGTGCCGCCTATTTGTAGGGGAATAAAGTGTAGCGTCTCCCGGGAGGTGACACACAGAGGAGCTGACGTCATCGCGCCAGGAGGCACACGCCTGAGCATAGAGTATCCTGAAGCTGTGAGGGCACTAAGGGAAAGGAGAGCATTGTAGAGGGAGGACACCTGATGTTAGTTATATGGAGATAGTATACTCAGTATAAGAGGAAACTATGTGTGTTTGTATAGGTTTTACTTATAAAGGGCAGATGAAACATAAAAAACATAATTATATAATACATTTAACAAAACCTAGAGATCAATTAATTAATGTTAAGACATTTCTGCATAAATTGGAGACAAACATTATATTATATGTGGAATGAAACGGAAAGTTATAGGAAAAAAGGTGAAAAATATTGAAAAATTGTGTAGAATATATAGTAGAAAAAAGAGGAGAAAGAAGAAAAGGAGAAAAAAGAGAAAAAAAGGGAAGGAGATTTGATGAGAAAGAATATAAAAAAAAATAAGAGGACATATAATGAGGCATGAATTTGGAGCAAGTAAGGGTGAATGTGGAGTAGAGGAAAAATGAATTAAATATAAAAAATATATATATATGAAAAATTCTAAATTACAAATGAATAATTACAAAATGAATAATTGGAAATGAATAAGGAGTTAGTATAAATCGGGGTCATAAGTAGAGATAAATCTGTTAGAGGTATTATCAAAATGAACCACATGGTGGTGAGGGTAAGGGAAAGGGGGAGGGGAAAAAAGGGGGGAGGAGAGGAGGGGAGGGGGGGAAGGGGGAGTCTCACCCATGTTGTCTAGTAGGCTAAGGACTATGGTCCAGACTATCGCATCTGTAATGAAGGAAACAACACATCAGATACACACATAACTTCTGTAAGTTGTCAAGAATAATCATAAACAAACTTTACATATTACAAAAGAAATCACATTCTCTGTTAAGTCCCTTGGGAGACGGTGTATCTAGGTGGTGTATCCAAAAGGATTCACGTTGTCTCAATAGTAATGTTCGGTTTTCCACCCTTTGTGGAGTCGAGACTTGTTACCTTTAATAACACTTGAGCACTGTGAAGACAAGGAAAAGTGGCAGATTTAGGAGTGTTCAAAAATCTCTGTCGGGGGATCTTGGTGAGGGGTCCAATGTCCGCTTGAACTAAACGATCCCTAATATTCTTAGAACGCTTGTAGCAAGTCAATGGTGGGACCTGAAATTGCTGTATATCAGGGTATGCTTGAGAAAGTATATGCCAATGCTGCCTGATTGTATGTTGTATCTTGGGTGTAAGGGGATGGTATGTCAGAATGCATGGTATCCTTTTGGATGCATTGTTCTGTGTACTTTCTGTACGTGAGGTTCTAGAGTTCTGCTGAAGTGAATGTCTGGGATACACTCTCTGTGCAAATTTGAGTGACATCTCCCCCCTTCTCTTGTTGCGTATGGAGGGGTTAGAAACAATCCTTTCTACCCGTGTCAGTTGTGAGCAAGGCAATGACATTTTAGTAGCTCTAGGGTGGCTGCTGTTATAGTGTAGAAGGCTGTTTCTATCAGTCGGTTTACTGTACAAATCAAATTCTATGTGACCTTGTTCGTCTTTGAGCAGGAGTGTGTCTAAGAAATTGATTGCTTTAACGTCACTCTGTATAGTGAATCCCAGCTTGGGATATATATTATCCAAATATTGATAAAAAAGTATGGCACTGGTTTCAGAACCCCTCCAAAGACAAAATATGTTGTCTATAAAATGTAGCCACAAGCTGGCGTGTTACTTGAACAACAGGTGAGGGTATACGTTTTCCTCTTCAAAATTGATCATGTACGCATAAGCGCAAGGTGGGGCCACATTGGTCCCCATTGCGGTCCCCCGTCTCTGGGCATAATATTTGTCACCAAAAAGAAAAAAGTTTTTGTGTAAGACCAAGGAAAGTAATGACAAACAAAATTCTTGCTGTTGAATATTAAGTGTGGAGTATGTAGAAAGCAGTTGGATTGTAGCTTTGATGCCTTTATTGTGTTCTATGGATGTGTACAAGCTGTTGACATCCATGGTGACCAGTAGAGAATTCGGTTCAGTTCTGCACTGTCTGATTTTAGTGATGAAGTTATTAGTATCTAGCAGAAAAGAGCGTGATGACTTGATAAGAGGAGTCAATATTCGGTCTAGGTAGATGGAGAGAGGAGACAATATGGATTCTGTGGAGGCCACTATGGGTGTACGTGGCTGGTTATGGAGATTTTTATGAATTTTCGGAAGAGTGTAAAAGACTGGTGTAATAGGATGTTGTTTGGTCAGAAATGTTACGGTGTCATCGTCTATGATTTCTAACTGTAGTATTGAAGTGTGGTCCTAATCTTATTGACGATACTCGTGGAAGGGTCAGTAGTGAGTAGTTTATAAGTGATTGTGTCACTTAAATGGTTGGTAATGTCACTGATGTACATGGATTTGTCCATGACCACCAGCGCTCCCGCCCCTTTGTCAGCTGGTTTCATTATAATATCTATAATACTTTAAGTGGCAGCATTCTTCACCACTGTAACGCTGCTCATGCTGATTGATGAATACTCCCACTTGAAAAATGACTGCAGGTAGCCACCCCCTTGGTAAACCACTGTTTCAATGGTATATCAAGTGCCATAACTACTGGCCCTAGTATCTTGTGTATGGGGATAGTCCTCCCGCTCCATTTATTTTGAAGGTGCAGGGCTCCAGTTCATGGGATCGGTAGAACTCCCAGCAGTACTACCACCAATCTAATAGGTATCCCCTATAGGGTATACTTTCTCATACCTGGAAATCCCTTTAATTACTGGCTGGTGATGGATTCATGCAGCTTTAGGGTCCATTCAGAAGTCTGTATAAATTGGTCCGCATCCGTTCCACAATTTTGCGGAACGGGTGTAGACCCATTCATGTCAATGGGCCGCAAAAGATTCGGACAACACACGGTGTGCTGTCCGCATCCGTCCCTGCAAAAAAGATAGAGCATGTCCTATTTTTGTCCGCAACCATGGACAAGAATAGGCATTTCTATCACAGGGTCGGCCGTGCAGTCCGCAAAATGAGGAACTCACAAGGCCGGTGTCCGTGTTTTGCGAAGCCGCAATTTGCGGACCGCAAAACACTTGCGGACGTGTGGATGGACCCTTATCATGATTATGATCCACCAAGTAAACACAAGTGGCTAGTCCCTTTGACTAAATTAGCACCATGTGCCTACTGTATCACTCTTCTCATTCTATTAAGATTTTAGCTCTTATGGTTTCTTTGTTTTGATTTTGTTTGTTTGTCCTTTTTCTTCAATTGTAAAGTTATATAAATAAAAATGATAAATATACACAGTTCCAGCACTCCAGCAGCGGGTCTGGGAGCCTGTATACTGTCTGTCTATTGGATGTATTCTACATTGAATCTTACCTCATTCTGCAGTATTGCAAGAGTAAACCCTCCTTGTGTTCTGTATGCAGCTGCTTCTACTGCGTTAATCAGCTCTGCTATGTGTGCTGTACTGTTTATCTCACTCTTTGCCTGGGCAATAAGTTTACTACCTTGCTAGATCCACCAAAGGTGCTATAATATACTTGTCTGCCCATGTACCAACTTCTGCTTGTTTCCCATATTCTGACCGTCTGCTGCCTGACCTGACCCATATCTGATCACAGTACTGACCCTGATCTGCCATCCTTGACCTTCATACTTGTTTCACGGATTTGTACTAACTCTGCCTGCCCTCACCTTAGCCTGTTACTGACTACAAGTTTTATCTTTTCTCTTGGTGCCCCACATCGGTGTATCTGACCCCAGTGGGTCAACCATTCTTCAACTACTCCAGTAAGTAGCGGCCTGGTCCTCTCCCTGCAATGAAGTCCACATCCCTGTATAGGGGTTAAAGGATGAATACCAGGGGAGTACCAGAATAACACCCGTAATTTTATCTAAAGTCAAACCAGTTAGTTAACACAGTGGTTCTACAGCCACTGATTGTAGAGTTAAAGGGGTTGTCCAGGTTCAGAGCTGAACCCAGACATATCCCCTTCTTCCCCCACTTAGCCCCTCTAGCATGATCATCAGAGCATTTAATGCTCCGATACTCTCCCTTGCCCTGTGCAATATCGCGCAGGGCAAGGGCTTTTTTGTTTACATTTTTATACTGCTAGGCAGAGGCTTGCACCTAGCACTGTTCCTGATGATGTCACTGGAATTAATGGGCAGGCTTTAGCTGTTTTACAGGCTAGGGCAGCTCTAAAGCCCGCCCTTTAGTGCCGGTGTCGTCACCGGGCTCACTGCTATGTCGGAAGCCTCCGCCTAATAGAGACTCGGTAGGTACATCACCGGATCTGCAGAAAAAGCCCTTGCGCACAAGGCAAGGGAGAGCATCGGAGCATGAAATGAGGGGCTGAGTAGGGGAAGAAGGGGATATGTCCGAGTTCAGCTGTGTTGCAGTTCCCTGCATGGTAACCGGATGGAAGTATCACTAAGCATGGAAAAATTTTAAAGGGAACCTGTCACCGGAATTTTGGGTATAGAGCTGAGGACATGGGTTGCTAGATTGCCGCTAGCACATCCACAATATCCAGTCCCCATAGCTCTGTGTGCTTTTATTGTGTATAAAAACCGATTTGACACATATGCAAATTAACCTGAGATGAGTCAGAGCTTGAAAATATGACTCTTCTCTGGTCACACAAGTAAGATATGACTCTTTTATGTTAATTTGCATATGTTTCAAATAGTTTTTTTTACACAATAAAAGCACACAGAGCTATGGGGACTGGGTATTGCGGATGTGCTAGTGGCCATCTAGCAACCCATGTCCTCAGCTCTATACACAAAATCCAGGTGACAGGTTCCCTTTAAGGTTCTGCAGCAAATTCTGAGGATTGGTGGATGCCCTAGCAGCTGGACCCCAGCCAATCAGGAAATGATGGCTAACCCCCTTAACCTCTTCAGGACACATGATGTACCGGTACGTCATGTTGTCCTGGTACTTAAGGGCACATGACGTACTGGTACGTCATGTATGGTTCCGATCACCGCCGCCCGGCGGGCGGTGATCGGAACCCGGTGCCTGCTCAAATCATTGAGCAGGCACCTTGCCTAGATGCACTAGGGGGTCCTGTGACCCCCCCCCCCCCATGTCGGCGATCACAGCAAACCCCCCCCCCCTGCTGCCCTCTTTGTTCTCTGCCGGCGGGCGCAACGGGGGGGGGGGGGTGCGGGGAGTGCGGCAGGGAGGGTGGGCGGCGGGGCGGGCGGTGCTTGGGGGGGCGAGCAGGCATGCGATCATCCGCCCGCCCCCTCTCTCAGGATGGCCGAGCGGTTTGCAGAGTGTCAGCACATTGCTGACACTCTGCTCAAATCGCAGGACATCTGTGCTGGCACAGATGCCATGCGTTTAACCCCTTCCATGCCGCGGTCTGTAGGGACCGCTGTATGGAAAAGGTTAAGAGGGAGGGAGCTCCCTCCCTCTCCCATCGGGGGCTGCTGTGCCTTTTCAGCCCCCGATGGGAGAGGGAGGGGGCCCCCCTCCTTCCCCATCACCCACTGCTCTGCTGTGGCAGCGAGTGATGAGTACCATGGCAACCGGACGCCTTCACAGGCGTCCGGCTGTCCATTGTACTGATCAGAGGCTGTCCATGGTGCTGATTAGACTTCTGCTAAAGGCAGAAGACTAATCAGACTTTGTAAAGTGAAAATACAGTACAGTACACTATATAGTCTACTATACTGTATTATACAGACATCAGACCCACTGGATCTTCAAGAACCAAGTGGGTCTGGGTCAAAAAAAAGTAAAAAAAAAAAAAAGTCAAAGTCAAAAAACACATTTATCACTGATTAAAAATGAAAAAAAGAAAATTCCCTACACATGTTTGATATCACCGCATCCGTAACAACCTGATCTATAAAACGGTCATGTTACTTTACCTGAACGGTGAACGCCATAAAAATAAAAAACTATGATGAAATTGAAATTTTGCCCACCTTACTTCCCAAAAAAGGTAATAAAAGTGATCAAAAAAGTCGTATGTACGCTAAAATAGTACCAATCAAACCGTCACCTCATCCCGCAAAAAATGAGACCCTACCTAAGATAATCGCCCAAAATCTGAAAAAACTATGGCTCTCAGAATATGGAGACACTAAAACATGATTTTTTTGTTTTTGTTTCAAAAATGAAATAATTGTGTAAAACTTACATAAATAAAAAAAAAGTATACATATTAGGTATCGCCACATCCATAATAACCTGCTCTATAAAAATATCACATGAACTAACCCCTCAGGTGAATACTGTTAAAAAAATAAAATAAATAAAAACGATGCAAAAAAAGCTTTTTTTTGTCACCTTACATCACAAAAAGTGTAATAGCAAGCGATCAAAAAGTCACACGCACCCCAAAATAGTGCCAATAAAACCGTCATCTCATCCCGCAAAAATCATACCCTACCCAAGATATTTGCCCAAAAACTGAAAAAACTATGGCTCTCAGACTATGGAGACACCAAAACATGATTTTTTTTGTTTCAAAAATAAAATCATTGTGTAAAACTTACATAAATAAAAAAAATAGTATACATATTAGGTATCGCCGCGTCCGTGACAACCTGCTCTATAAAAATATTACATGATCTAACCCCTCAGATGAATACCGTAAAAATAAACAAAAAAAAAACGGTGTAAAAAAAGCCATTTTTTGTCACCTTACATCACAAAAAGTGTAATAGCAAGCGATCAAAAAGTCATAAGCACCCCAAAATAGTGCCAATCAAACCGTCATCTCATCCCGCAAAAATCATACCCTACCCAAGATATTTGCCCAAAAACTGAAAAAACTATGGCTCTCAGACTATGAAGACACTAAAACATGATTATTTTTTTTTTAAATGAAATCATTGTGTAAAACTTACATAAATAAAAAAATTGTATACATATTAGGTATCGCCGCATCCGTGACAACCTGGTCTATAAAAATATCACATGATATAACCTGTCAGATGAATGTTGTAAATAACAAAAAAAAAAAACGGTGCCAAAACAGCTATTTCTTGTTACCTTGCCTCACAAAAAGTGTAATATAGAGCAACCAAAAATCATATGTACCCTAAACTAGTACCAACAATACTGCCACCCTATCCAGTAGTTTCTAAAATGGGGTCACTTTTTTGGAGTTTCTACTCTAGGGGTGCATCAGGGGGGCTTCAAATGGGACATGGTGTAAAAAAAAAACGGTCCAGCAAAATCTGCATTCCAAAACCGTATGGCATTCCTTTCCTTCTGCACCCTGCTGTGTGCCCGTACAGCAGTTTACAACCACATATGGGGTGTTTCTGTAAACTACAGAATCAGAGCCATAAATATTGAGTTTTGTTTGGCTGTTAACCCTTGCTTTGTAACTGGAAAAAAAAATTTAAATGGTAAATTTGCCAAAAAAGTGAAATTTTGATATTGTATCTCTATTTTCCATTAATTCTTGTGGAACACCTAAAGGGTTAACAAAGTTTGTAAAATCAGTTTTGAATACCTTGAGGGGTGTAGTTTCTTAGATGGGGTCACTTTTATGGAGTTTCTACTCTAGGGGTGCATCAGGGGGGCTTCAAATGGGACATGGTGTCAAAAAAAACAGTCCAGCAAAATCTGCCTTCCAAAAACCATACGGCGCACCTTTCCCTCTACGCCCTACTGTGTGCCCGTACAGTAGTTTATGGCCACATATGAGGTGTTTCTGCAAACTACAGAATCAGGGCAATAAATATAGCATTTTGTTTGGCTGTTAACCCTTGCTTTGTTACTGGAAAAATTTTTATTAAAATGGAAAATTTGCCAAAAAATTGAAATTCTCAAATTTCATCTCTATTTGCCAATAACTCTTGTGCAACACCTAAAGGGTTAACAAAGTTTGTAAAAATCAGTTTTGAATACCTTGAGGGGTGTAGTTTCTTAGATGGGGTCACTTTTATTGAGTTTCTACTCTAGGGGTACATCAGGGGGGCTTCAAATGGGACATGGTGTAAAAAAAAACAGTCCAGCAAAATCTGTCTTCCAAAAACCATACGGCGCACCTTTCCCTCTGCGCTCTACTGTGTTCCTGTACAGTAGTTTACGGCCAGATATGGGGTGTTTCTGCAAACTACAGAATCTGGGCAATAAATATAGCATTTTGTTTGGCTGTTAACCCTTGCTTTGTCACTGGAAAAAATGGATTAAAATGGAAAATTTGCCCAAAAATCAAAATTCTGAAATGTTATCATCATTTGCCATTAACTCCTGTGGAACACCTAAATGACGTTTTGAATACCTTGAGGGGTGTAGTTTCTAGAATGCGGTCATTTTTGGGTGGTTTCTATTATGTAAGCCTCACAAAGTGACTTCAGACCTGAACTGGTCCCTAAAAAGTGGGTTTTTGAAAATTTCTGAAAAATATCAAGATTTGCTTCTAAACTTCTAAGCCTTGTAACATCCCCCAAAAATAAAATATCATTCCCAAATTGATACAAACATGAAGTAGACATATGGGGAATGTAAAGTAATAACTATTTTTGTAGGTATTACTATGTATTATAGAAGTAGAGAAATTGAAACTTGGAAATTTGCAATTTTTTTAAAAAAAATGCTAAATTTGGCATTTTTTTATAAATAAAAATGAATTTTTTTTACTTCATTTTACCAGTGTCACAAAGTACAATATGTGACGAAAAAACAATCTCAGAATGGCCTGGATAAATCAAAGTGTTTTAAAGTTATCAGCACTTAAAGTGACACTGGTCATATTTGCAAAAAATGGCCTGGTCCTTAAGGTGAAATAAGGCTGTGTCCTTAAGGGGTTAAATTATATTAATTCCTGACTCTAAATTCTGTTTGTTATGCCCAGTTTTCTACAGTGCTCTGCATCTCTCTTGTAGGTAAGAAATATATCACATAGGCAAGAAATCAGTCTATCACATACTGTGTATTTCTCTCCTGGGATAATGAATACTGCAATGGAGATGAAATTGTGCACTTTTTTTGTTGAGTGGGATTTGGATTTGCAGAAGTCTGTCTCCATTAATAGATTATTTTCCTCTCCATCTTGCTGACTGATATAGAGATTTAAAATGACCTGTAGGCTTTTACGTTTTGCAATTTGCCAGCTTCTTGATAGAAATCCACATTTTCGCTGGCCACTTAATTCCTTCCTAACCGCTCTATTGTAACACTGACAGCAAAAGCCTGGGACAAAAGCTAAGAAAGGGATGTCCATTTTAACAAGTCATTCTTGCCTGTGCTAAGCTAACAGTAATCCAATCTTCATTTTGCTTTTCGCTCTTTTAGTCATGCCATAAACCTTATTTTGCAGCTAACCCAAAACAAGATAAGACAAATTCTTTTATCATGTCAGCCTCTGGTGAATACGGGTGTCTTTCTTTCACTAGCTGAATGTAAGGGGATCAGTCTTTTTGTCTATTAATGCTAATATGATGGTAACATAGGATGAATGAGCCATATATATTTTTGCAACACCTCGTTATTATTTTTTTTATTATTATTATTATTATTATTATTATTATTATTTTCATTTTTATTATTATTTTATTATTCTCAAATCAGAATGAGGATATTTCCGAATTTATAACAAATAAAAGCAAACTTCTAAAAGTTCATAGAACTGGGCATTCAGCATTATACATGATGAACTATATGGCACCTAAATACAAGATATTCTGAGAACCAATTTAATGTAATTCTTGCCTAGGTCCAGCACATCTAGTACATTCACCAGAACCCAGCACATAGGCTGCTAATAATTTATTCTGCTAACTTACATCATAATGCCTTTCATTATTTTATAGGGCAAAATATCATATTCAATAAAACCAAATACAACAAAAGTATGATATGTTAACAATATAAGTTGTACACCAAATTTTTCACACCTATTGGGGTGAAAAATAGAGGTGAGCAAATTTTTACCAGATTTGTGCATTGACAATGTTGCAGCAGAAGTCTCTGCCCACCACCATCTCCCTTTTTAGGCATGGCTCCCAGAGTGTTAACCAGGTTGCCTGCTCTGCTCATTTGGTAGCCCATGCTTGCTGGCATACCTCTGCTCCTTTTAGACGGGCAGGCCTGATCTTTAGAATTTACCCAGAACTGTCCGCCATGATTCTCATACTGACTTTAGATTGCACTATGGCCTGCCCTGACCATGGCTTGTCTCTGTCTATGGTTTTGCCTGTTCCCTTGGTGATCTGGCATTGGTAGTCTACTGAACAAAGACTACTCCAAGAGGTAGCGGTGTGGTGGTTCCCCTGAGGAAGAGTGTTGATCCCTGTATAGGCATTAGTTATTGGCACCCCATGTAGTTTCTCCCCTGACTGTTAAACTCCATGCAATTTGTAACAGAGCCTGCTACAGTGTCTTTATGCTGTGTGTCAGCAGTATCCAGAAGAGGAAGGTGGAACGAAAGATCAGAAGACAGCTGGGGAAGTTCCTAAGCCTGCACAGTGAAAGATCCTACCTTGTAAAAGACAGGAAGTCTGTTGTGTGTCCCAGATGGGGAAATAGCAGAAACAGGGGTGTAGGTGGAGGAAGCTATCCACCAAGTGTATACTGCTCAATCCAGAGAGAAAGAACAGTGCAGAGTGTGTGAACTGGGAAGATGGCTGCAAGCTGAAGTGACATTTTAGTGCCAGACTGGCTAAGACTACAATGGAGTGGTTAAACGGACGAGCTCCTGTAATGCCCTAGAGGTGCATTGCCACTTCTGCACCCTGCTACTATTTCTAATGAGCTAGTGTCATGTCATTTTGTGTATTTATTTCCAGGTCCTGTACAATGTGCATTCATAATCTTGTTATGTAACAGTTCAATTGTAATATGCCTGGTTCACCAGCAGGTGGCAGCAATTAAGGCAGAGCTATCTCACAGAGAATGGAGCTTTTCCTTCCATTCTAACACCCCCTCTGTGGTGTGGTGGGTGTGTCCCACTTGCTGCAGGGAGGGTTGAGTTCAGTTCCTGGTTAGTTCAGCCTATCCCTTCGAGGGGAGAGGTCGAGTTGCAGTTTACCCCCTGCCAAGGGAGGGTGTGCAGCAGGTGCACGTCCCTTCTGGACATGCCTTGCCAGGCCAGCTAGAGCACCTTCAGCTCTGCTGGATTTGGAGTCCATAGCTGGAGGCCTCTGAAGTCAGGAGTAAAGTTCCCTGGACAAATTAGAGTCAGACTACCAGAGAGAAGTTGCAGCACCCAGAGAAAGCTAAGTTATACAGCTCTCCTGTCGGTACAGCAGAGCCAGAGAGCAACAGATGTAGCACAGATGAGTTTGCCTGCCAGTTTTAATGCTAAAGCCTGCTGGAACCAAGACAAAGTTTGAAGACTGTTTCTGATGAATGTTTATTCAAGTAAAGCTGCTGTTCAACTATATACAAGGTCTGGACTCAAGTGTATTCTTCATCCCCTAATTCAACTTCCCCTTTATCTGCTTCAGAGCTAACGCCTGAGTTCCAGCATATCCAGGTAGGAGCACCGTGACACGTGCACAAAACATTAAGGGACATTATAGGCCACCCTATTCCACTCAGCAATTCCTACACCTGGGTACAAACACCATTACTTAAAGGGACTCTGTCCTATTGTTGCTTCATTACAACTGGCGTCACGAAACACTTATCTCATCTTAAAGGGACCCAAGTGCACACCGCACCTCTGTTGCTCTCTCTTTGGAGTCAGAAATGTAGCCTGTTCTGTGTAGAGCAAGCTAGCATGGAGTGGTAAAAGAAGGTCCTCCCTCTGGAGTCAGTAATCTAGGCTGAAGTTATAACCCTAAACCTAACCTTAACCCTAACCCCTAACCTCTGATCTACTAATCCTAACCTACTAAGGCTACTTTCACACTAGCGTTCGGAGCGGATCTGCTCCTATAATGCAGACGTTCGCATTCGTTCAGAACGGATCCGTCTGCAGTATAACTTAGAAAATTTTCTAAGTCTGAAAGTAGCCTGAGCGGATCCGTTCAGACTTTACATTGAAAGTCAATGGGGGACGGATCCGCTTGAAGATTGAGCCATAGGGTGTCATCTTCAAGCGGATCCGTCCCCATTGACTTCCATTGTAAGTCTGGACGGATCCGCTCGCCTCCGCACGGCCAGGCGGACACCCGAACGCTGCAAGCAGCGTTCAGGTGTCCGCTCACTGAGCGGAGCGGAGGCTGAGCGCTGGCAGGCGGATGCATTCTCAGTGGATCCGCCTCCACTGAGAATGCATTGGGGCCAGACGGATGCGTTCGGGGCCGCTCGTGAGCCCCTTCAAACGGAGCTCACGAGCGGACACCTGAACGCAGGTGTGAAAGTAGCCTAAGTCACACAGCAGCATTAAATTAAACTAAAGGAAGCACTTACTTCCTTTACCTATATAGCCTAGAGCAACATGACCAACAGCGACATCACCAGTGACGTCACACTTCCTTTTACCCTCTCCACTCTAGACCCGTGTTTTCTATACTGGCCATTTTGTTGCTTGTTTAGAGCAGAGTATATTGAGACACTAATGATAAAACCATTGACTGCCAGCACTTTTATAGACTTTTGATTTACTGTTTTCAGCTAATTGAGGGTTACTCTAATAGAAAAAAATTATGTCCTGCCCTTATCCTCCCAGCAATTCATTTGAAACATTCTGCACTTCAGTGATAACCACATTAGAGACGCTGATACAGAAGTTAGTTGATAAGAAGAGCAAGCACTGTGATATCAGAAAGCAGCAGGCAATCAGCAAAAGTCTCGTATAGAACTACACAGTGCACAGTGGAGGAGACAGCGAGGAGAACATTGTCTAGAAAATTCTTACTTCAAAGCAATGTTTCCTGCAGCTGTACCAAGGAAATATTATTCTAGACAATAGAAAGACATTATTTCAAGAAAAATCCATGTAGACCATGAAGTCTGCAGACTAGTAACATCAGACACTGGTGGATTTTTGCAGGGTTTTAGCTACAGAAGATGTTGATGTAGCTTCTAGGCCTTGGTGCCTCATAAGGCCTAAAGGGCTTATGCTAGATAAGAAGACACCAGCATTATAAATGGCGCCTGGTATGTACGGGCTTGTAACAGATTGTATCTTGGGGCCCAGAAATGTCAGGTGACCCTTCTGTATGTTCATCTATATTTTCTGAATACATTTTGTGCCATGACTGAACACACTTTTTCTCGGCCAAGAAAAAACTCTAATAGATGTTAAGCAAAACGGAGGATTTCCCTCAGTATTACAGGGACAGAGTTTTCCTTTGATGTTTGTGATATTGAATTCACTGTCAGGTACGAGAAGTTTTATACATGGCACAAGTATTACAGGAGGAAACATACTGCATTACATCGCTTTGATATTTGGGCCACCAAAAGAAACGTGATAGAAATTCTTGTGTTTTCTGAATTCCCTTGTGACCTGTTAAATTGAATTCATGAATCAATTTCAGTACTTTTAATCTCACAGTTCCTGGAACGTAAATGCAATTCTCATGAGTGAATATTTTATTTTTGAAAGTTATAGAAACATCATCCAGAGGGTTTGATAGAACTGGATCAGTTTCATATGTGTTGTTTATCTCTTCAAGCAGGTCTTTTTATGGATCACTGACAAAAAAAATTGGACTCAGGAACAATAGTTTCTGGTGGTGGTGCTGCTCTACAGGAGTCATTAGAGAATAGTCTGGACGAAGCATCAGCCTTAACCTTTCGGGAACCAGGCCTGTAAGAGATCACAAAGTTAAAGCTGTTAAGAAACAGACCCCACCAAGCTTGGCAGGGAGACATTTGGCAGATCTGACAAATTCTAGATTATGATAATCTGTGAGCACCACTATTTGCCGAGCTGCTCCTTCTAAAGGATGTCTACATTCCTAGAAAGCAGCAATAATGCCTAAAAGTTCCTTGTTGCTTACATTATAATTGTTTTATGTAAAGGAATTTATCAGATAAATAAGAACAAGGGTGCAGTAAATCCTTTCCCCCTGATCTCTGTGATAGAATGTCCCCTATTGCACAATCTGAGGCCACCGCTTCCACAATAAAGGCAAGTTCGGTGTCAAAGTAAACCAGTATAGGAGCTTTTGTAAACTTTGTTTTTAGGTAAGTAAAAAAATATTGTGCTTCAGAAGAGCAAACTAAAGGTGTTCCCATAATTGTTAGTTGGGTAATTGGTGCAATTCTTGATAAAACATCTGTAGAAACTCCTACAAATCATTGGACCTCTTTGACATTTTCCATACTTGGCCATTCTGTAATTACTTGAATCTTGCTGTGGTACATTTGTAATCCTAGGGCGGAGGTTATATAACCCAAGAACTGGATCTGTGTTGGATGAAATTCACATTTCTCCAACTTAAAGGGCACCTGTCAGCAGATTTGTACGTATGAAACTGGCTGACCTGTTGCATGTGCTCTTCATAGCTGAAGACATCTGTGTTGGTCTCATGTTCACATGTGTCTGCATTGGTGAGAAAAATGAAGTTTTAATATATGGGAATAAGCCTCTAGGAGCAATGGAGGCATTGCCATTGCAGAGAGAGCTGAGCCCATTGCTCCTAAAGGCTCATTTGCATATAGTAAAACATCATTTTTCTCAGCAATGTGGACACATACAGTATGAACATGGGACCAACACAGATGTCTTCACCTGCCATGTGCACATATAACAGGTCAGACAGTTTCATAGGTGCAAATTTATGGCAGATGTCCTTTAATATAGAGTTGATGTTTTCTTGCTCCACCATAGTTCTCACATGATTCTAATCTTCTTAAAAGATTGACATATCACTCAAATAAATGGCTGCATACTGATCTAGTAAGTCTCTGAAGATATTACTAATACAATGTTAAAAACTTGCAGGAGCATTGCAAAGACCGAAAGACATTACGAAATACTCATAATGACCATAACATGATCTGAATTCTGTTTTCCATTCATCATCCGCCCTAATCCGAACCAAGTTATATGCACCACAAAGATCTAGTTTGGAGAAGATTTTTGCATGACAAACTCTTTTCAACAACTCAAGAATAAATGGGTAATAGTTCTTTATTGTAGTTTGGTTAATGTGGTCCGCTCGAGCCTTTTCATGAGATTGGTTTGATAAAGTATGTGAGAAGCGGTCCTCTAGCGGAAAAGACACTTATTTGGTTTCCAAGTCAATTGTGAGGTTTTGAGTTTGCAACTATGGTAATCTCAAAATGACTGGAAAACATGTAGATGAAATTAGTCAGAAAGATAAAACCTCATGGAGATTAGGCTCCATAATTATCTCCAAGGGTTCAGTTTCTTGGACCAACTGGGCCTGAATTCAGCATGCATGCAGTTTACATAATCATAGGTGACAGTCTCTCCTGAATTTTCACTCCATGCTTCTTGGCAAAACATATGTCCATAAAGTTTCCATTTGCCCCAGAATCCACCATGGCAGAGGTAGAGAATCAACCATTGAGAATCAACTTGAATCATGCTGGGGATGAAGCATTGAGAGTCTTTGTTTCCATTTTTAATGCTTGGTGCTATGAATGAAATGAGTTTACTGGTGGAATTGGTCCAGAAGAGATAGATTCTTCTTCAGAAAGATCAGGATCTGCCACTACTTGCCACTGTTTTTCAGAACCGTCTTGGACAATTGATAAGGAAGTATTTGCCACAATAAAAGCACTGATTGTCCCAAAGCCTTCACTCTCTTCTATCCGTATTTTCACTCTTTTGCATATTGCGGATTCCCTAGTAATGGCTTGAGTATCCTGTTATGATACCTAGATACACTGATGGAATCCAAGGCAGAAGAAATGATAAGAGCATAGTGAAAAAGCTGATGTTAAATGTATACAGCAAAATTCTGTAGATCTGATGAAGTACAACTGTCAAAGATAGTTCTCAAGGGACAGGAGACTAAAGCAAGCTACAATAGTCAAGCAATGTTTGTATAAACCAAATGGACTGAAATACGCCCAAACAGGAAACAAGATGGCTCCCATTCCACATAATATTGTCCATCTTTAGTAGGACAACCAGCAGCCTCCAGTGGTAAGGAGTGGAAGTGCAGCACCATTCTTCAAAGTGTAAAACCTCAGTCTTCAGTGTTCAGTTAGCAGAAGACAATAGAGTGCTGACAACATGTCTGCTTTAGTAACTACTTGCCCTTTTTAATGTCATGACAATTTTGGAGCATCTATTCTTATGAAATTATGTTGTGCTTTTCCTCTCTACTTCCTACAAAAAGTTTACAAATTAACCGCCAGTAGTCTGCAATAAAGGCCCAACTGTGTGATACCAGTTGAAGGAGAGTCCCTGCACAGTCTGACACTGGCAGCACTGATTGAAAAATGGCAGACTGTGCACAGACACACCCCCTACTGGTAACACCCAGTTGGACCTTTATTGGTTACAAACCCCCTATTTGGCAGTACTAGCATTTCATTTTTCAAACTCGTACGCACACTGGAGTATATCTGATTAACTAAACAGCTGATTAAAGATAGTTTTATATGGCACAAGATACCTGGAATATAGCAGTAAATGATAAAAGAAGACAAATAGTTGTAAGATATGGTAATAACTAATCTAAGGGTTCAAATGCATGAAGGTTGTGTGTACAGATTCCGTATGGGTAAGCATTATGGACATGTAGGATTTCCTCAAGGCTCCATATTCTCCATATAGTGTTGGAGACTGGCAAAAAAAGATTTTCTAGTTTCCAAAGGACCCATGTGATATTGAAGGCAGATGGAAGTACAATGTGGATCTGTAATACGGCCACATGAATGTAATTTAATTTGCTTGTAAAATACACAGGTTTTTGCCCAAAGCAACCAATCAGAGATCAGCTTACATTTTTTGATATGTATTTACATCGGGCAACTAGGTCAGTTTTGATAAATGTGAACAATTAGCTTGAAAAATAAGGCTTACTTGTCCACTGTGATAGACATCCCCTATTCTGACTCAATAGCTAGGTAACAGGTGTGAGGTTCATGAGACAGTATGGCTGGACTCCACTGCTCAGGCACATACAGTATGAAGAATCCAGAAGTTTATTCCAAGCTGAAATCTTATATTTATTCACAAAACAGTAGGTGAAAAGATCAATTTTTGACAAGGTAGAACAGAACATTTGACCTTCAAGAAGGAGGAGGGTGGAAGGAGGAGCTGATTATATCAGAACCAACCTACCAGGAGACCGGAAGGACAATCTTAAGCATCAAATATACTGCACTTACAGCAATGAGATAATGCACATGAACCATGAAGACATGGGACATGACAATCAATGGTTTCTTGGGTCAAATTTGCAAAGTCCACCAATTGAGTAAAATGAGAACTCCGTACATATATATTTCGTGTAGATATAGCATACTGCTAATTCTCTACACATTTTCAGATACAGGGTTGACACTTTATACATGTGCTGCCGTCTCAGAAAAGGCCATCAATATCTGATCGGCATGGGCCCAACATCCCACACCTCTACTGACCAGGTGTTCTGCAAAAACTCTGGTGCCCATTGTATAGTGGATGGAGCTGGTTCTTGCAAGGTTGCCCTCATTCACTTCGATGTGAGCAGTGCTGCAAGTCACCAGCTCTGTCCACTACGCACAATGGACAGATCTGTAATTCTGGTGCCAGAACAACTGCAGAACTGCTGATCGACAGGGGTTGTGGGGAGCTGGACCCCCACCAATCAGATATTTATGGCCTATATCCTGATGGTAGGCCATAAATCTCAGAGGACAAGAGGAAAGCCCCTTTAAAGACCTTATACCCACCGGATAAATCCCCTACGTTCCAGTGCCGTTACTGCAGTGTTCCCCACCTATCTTTGTTGTTTTACTTGCCGTATGCCCACATGGCATCTGCAGCCAATCACAGGCCTCAGAGGCCAGTGCCTGCCTGCTGCAGTCACTTGTGTATATGAGAATGCCATCACTGCCGCCAAGTGAAGACCAATGGAGACCACCAGAGAATTGGTGCTGAAACGGCAGGGGATTTATGGGGAAATATTACACACTCATTATATGGGTGGTCTGTATCCGCATCATGTGTCCTAAAATATTCTAGTAATAATAATAAACTTTGAGAAATAGGAACCTGAATGTATTTAATTCAATAACATTAACTAAACACAATTTTCTCATTAAAATGTAGACACTGGAAATTTTAGTTGTGTGACTTCATCCCTGAAATCAATACAAATTCATCTTGAGCTAGCTATTAGTATTGCGTGCGTAAAACACACCAGACTTTTTTTCCCCAGGACCTGCCCAAAAATAGTTTCTTTACTGCTGCTTATACTGTATTTCATTTGGGCTTTTATTCAACTTGTTTTTTTTTATGTAATGCGAAATATTGAAAATGCAGGCAGATACTCTCTGAATTTGTATAGCATAAAAAAAGATCATTGTTGTACAGGAAACACATTTTTTAATAAAAAAAATAAAGGGGCAGGATATTTTAAAATAATAAAATAATCATCACCTCACCGATTCCTGTCCCCTGCCATTTCAATTTCAATCACTACTCTTGAAATGAGGGAAAGGAACGGGAGTAGGGAAGCTACTGAGTGTGTTAGTCCACCACTGATTGCAGAAGAAGGTGGACCGGAACTGCAGCCACAGGAGACGCACCAGGGGGCGCTACCAGAGAGTGAAATGTAAATAAAAACCTCACTATATTTTTTATTGCATGTATATTGTAATAATAGTTTTTTTGATATGACTTATGTATTGCATAGTAATTCTTTTTATCGGATTACCCGTTTAATTATGATTAGAAGGAAACATCACACACAAGTTCTTCAAGTTCTATAATCGTTATATGAGTAAAGTTTTTTTAGTTTTTTATTATTACATTAGGGGAGTCCCCCATTCACCATGCTAATCTATTAGCCAGAATGGAGAGTATGGCAGGACCCAGCAGTTCCATACATTATATCATCAGACGATTGATTTCAATGGGAATTTCAAAAGGAATTGTGTAATGCTTCATTTGCCCTGTGGTGGCGCTGACGGGGAAATAAACAGTAGATGTCAAGTTATCCCAGATTAATCAGTGTGGATCTTGTGATCATTTTCACTGTGATCATTGAGCATTTATATCCCTAAAAAGATAGGACTGGTTACATATCATTAACCCCTTAACCACCTCAGCTCCCCTAGCTTAAACACCCTTAATGACCAGCTTTATTGCTCGGTCATGCAACTTACCACCCAAATGAATTTTACCTCCTTTTCTTCTCACTAACAGAGCTTTCATTTGGTGGTATTTCATTGCTGCTGACATTTTTACTTTTTTTGTTATTAATCGAAATTTAATGATTTTTTTGCAAAAAAAACGACATCCATATATACATTTTTCTCTAAATTTATTGTTCTACATGTCTTTGATAAAAAAAAAATGTTTGGGTAAAAAAAAAAATGGTTTGGGTAATAGCTATAGCGTTTACAAACTATGGTACAAAAATGTGAATTTCCGCTTTTTGAAGCAGCTCTGACTTTCTGAGCACCTGTCATGTTTCCTGAGGTTCTACAATGGCCAGACAGTAGAAAACCCCCACAAATGATGCCATTTCGGAAAGTAGACACCCTAAGGTATTCGCTGATGGGCATAGTGAGTTCATCGAACTTTTTATTTTTTGATGATTTAAATATTTTATTTTTCTTACAAAGTCTCATATTCCACTAACTTGTGACAAAAAATAAAAACTTCCATGAACTCACTATGCCCATCACGAAATACCTTGGGGTGTCTTCTTTCCAAAATGGGGTCCCTTGTGGGGTAGTTATACTGCCCTGGCAATTTAGGGGCCCTAATGTGTGGGAAGTAGTTTGAAATCAAAATGTGTAAAAAATGACCTGTGAAATCCTAAAGGTGCTCTTTGGAATGTGGGCCCCTTTGCCCACCTAGGCTGCAAAAAAGTGTCACACATCTGGTATCGCCGTACTCAGGAGAAGTTGGGCAATGTGTTTTGGGGTGTCATTTCACATATACCCATGCTGGGTGAGATAAATATCTCGGCAAAAGACAACTTTTCCCATTTTTTTTATACAAAGTTGGCATTTGACCAAGATATTTATATCACCCAGCATGGGTATATGTAAAATGACACCCCAAAACACATTGCCCAACTTCTCCTGAGTACGGCGATACCAGATGTGTGACACTTTGTTGCAGCCTAGATGCGCAAAGGGGCCCAAATTCCTTTTAGGAGGGTATTTTTAGACATTTGGATCCCAGACTTCTTCTCACGCTAAAATGCCAGGGCAGTATAAATACCCCACATGTGACCCCATTTTGGAAAGAAGACACCCCAAGGTATTCAATGAGGGGCATGGCGAGTTCATAGAATTTTTTTTTTTTGCCACAAGTTAGCGGAAATTGATTATTTTTTTTTTTCTCACAAAGTCTCCCTTTCTGCTAACTTGGGACAGAAATTTCAATCTTTCATGGACTCAATATGCCCCTCAGCGAATACCCTGGGGTGTCTTCTTTCCAAAATGGGGTCATTTGTGGGGTGTTTGTCCTGCCCTGGCAATTGAGGGTCTCTGCAATCATTACATGTATGGCTAGCATACATGTAATGTTTCTGCTATTCTCCTTATATTGAGCATACGGGTAATGAGATTTTTTTTTTTCCGTTCAGCCTCTGGGCTGAAAGAAAAAATGAACGGCACAGATTTCTTCATTCGCATCGATCAATGTGGATGAAAAAATCTCTGCCAAAAAAAAAAAGGAGGGGAAAGGCGTCTGCCAGGACATAGGAGCTCCGCCCAACATCCAAACCCACTTAGCCCGTATGCCCTGGCAAACCCGATTTCTCCATTCACATCAATCGATGTGGATGAATAAATCATTGCCGGGATTTTATTATTATTTTTTATATACAAAGTATTTGCCAAAGTATATGAACACCGCCGCCTCCTCATCTCATATTCATCGGCAAACGTATCTTTTACTGCAGAGGAGAAATCTCGTCTTGCAGCGCCGCATACACCGACTTTTGTGTAATCTGACAGCAGCGCAATGCTTCTGTCAGAATGCACATCAGTGATGCAGCTAGTCGATCGGTTGGTCCACCTGGAAGGTAAAAAAAAAAAAACAGGCCGCAACGCAATAAATTTATTAACTTTATAATAACATTTGAACAGAACATATAAACTTTATTTAACTTTTTGAACAGAACGTTAACTTTTTTGCTTACCGGTGTTTTTTTTTTGTTTTTTTGTTTTTTTTACCTTTATAGGACAAACCTCTCCTTCCCCATGGGACAATGTGCAAAGCGCAAATCGCCCAAAGATGTGGCAAAGTACATTATGCACTTTATCCCAGGTGAAAGGAGAGGTTTGCAGTAGCTGTGAGTGTAAGGGCCCTAAGAGCCCTGTGTGCCTATCCTGTGAGATGCAATCCCTATGCTAAGTGTACCTGTGTGTGGTACTTCCGGAAACACTCCCCTAAGCATAGGGCAGGGTGGTCAGGGCAGTCAGGACAGAAATAGCGGGTGTCACGCCTTATTCCACTCCTGCTACAGACACAACATCTTTTTTGGGGTGACGGTTGGGTTGAGGTACCAGCAACGACATTGGGGAAATGTCGCTCGTGTAGACGGCTCACTACACTGGTGGTTGGGGCCACGGAACCTCCTGGATACAAAAGGTTCGCGATGATCTCTTCCTGAAATTTGAGGAAGGATCCTGTTCTCCCAGCCTTACTGTAGAGAACAAAACTATTGTACATCGCCAATTGAATCAAATATACAGACACCTTCTTATACCAGCGTCTGGTGCGTCGGGAAACTAAATAGGGAGCCAACATCTGGTCATTGAAGTCCACCCCTCCCATGAGCGCATTATAGTCGTGGACTGAGAGGGGCTTTTCAATGACACTGGTTGCCCGCTCAATTTGTATTGTCGTGTCTGCGTGAATGGAGGAGAGCATGTAAACGTCACGCTTGTCTCTCCATTTCACCGCGAGCAGTTCTCCGTTACACAAGGCAGCCCTCTCCCCCCTTGCAAGAGGGGTGGTAACGAGCCGTTGGGGGAAGCCCCGGCGACTAGGTCGCACGGTGCCACAGCAGCCAATCTGTTCTAGGAACAAATGCCTGAAGAAGGGCACACTTGTGTAAAAATTGTCCACATAAAGATGGTACCCCTTGCCAAATAAGGGTGACACCAAGTCCCAGACTGTCTTCCCACTGCTCCCCAGGTAGTCAGGGCAACCGACCGGCTGCAGGGTCTGATCTTTACTCTCATAGATCCGAAATTTGTGGGTATAGCCTGTGGCCCTTTCACAGAGCGTATACAATTTGACCCCATACCAGGCGCGCTTGCTTGGGATGTATTGTTTGAAGCCAAGGCGCCCGGTAAAATGTATAGGGGACTCGTCTACGCAGATGTTTTGCTCAGGGGTATACAAATCTGCAAATTTGTTGTTGAAGTGGTCTATGAGGGGCCGAATTTTGTGGAGCCGGTCAAAAGCTGGGTGGCCTCTGGGACGGGAGGTGGTGTTGTCGCTAAAGTGGAGGAAACGCAGGATGGCCTCAAATCGTGCCCTGGACATAGCAGCAGAGAACATGGGCATGTGATGAATTGGGTTTGTGGACCAATATGACCGCAATTCATGCTTTTTGGTTAGACCCATGTTGAGGAGAAGGCCCAGAAAATGTTTTAATTCGGAAACTTGGGCTGGTTTCCACCAGAAAGGCTGGGCATAATAGCTTCCCGGGTTGGCGGCTATAAATTGAGTGGCATACTGATTTGTTTCTGCCACGACTAAGTCCAAGAGCTCCGCAGTCAGAACAGCTCAAAAAATCCCAGTGCCGAACCGATCTGAGCTGTCTCAACCCGAACTCCAGACTGGGCGGTGAAAGGGGGAAATACAGGTGCGGCTGAAGTTGGGGACTGCCAATCAGGGTTTGCCAGCACCTCAGGGACTCTAGGGGCTCTACGGGCCTGTCTGTGCGGTGGCTGCGACAGGGTAACTATTGCACGTGCCACCGTACCAGCTTCAACTGCCCTTCTGGTGCTCGCCACTTCACCATGTTGTACGGCAGTGCTGGTACTAGGTCCAGGGAGGGCTGCGCTGCTGGTGTATGCCTCACCACGTGATCCGGCAGCGACAACCCCACTCTGCTGCCCTTGAAGCGGATCCTGTGCAACCTGTGGTCTAGCAACACGGGGCCGGATATGCCTGGTGCTATCAGGGACCTCAACCTCCTCGTCCGAACTTTGGGTCAGACTGCCACTGCTTTCTACAGGTTCATATTCTGACCCGCTAGATTCGTCAGATGAGGGTTCCCATTCCTCATCCGACTGGGTCAGAATCCTGTAGGCCTCTTCAGAAGAATACCGCCTGTTTGACATTTTGGACTACTAAATTTAGGGGTATTCCCTGAGACTACCCAAGAAAAAAAGCAAGCCTGTCTTACAAATGGGAGGCTAGCGAAGTACCGGAGGCCGCTGCGGTTGATAAAAAATATCAAAACTGATTTTTTTATCGCCGCAGCTCTTGTAAAGTGACCGCACGTGTGGGCGACCGATCAGGCCTGATCGGGCAAACACTGCGTTTTGGGTGGAGGGCGAACTAAGGTGACACTAATACTATTATACTGTAGATCTGACTGTGATCAGTTTTGATCACTTACAGATACTATAAAAGTACAAATGCTGATTAGCGATACGCTAATCAGCGAATCAGTGACTGTGGTGCGGTGGGCTGGGCGCTAAACGATCGCTAACTACCTAACCAAGGGGCCTAAACTATCCCTAAAACCTAACAGTCAATACTAGTAAAAAAAAAAAAAGTGACAGTTTACACTGATCACTTTTTTCCCTTTCACTAGTGATTGACAGGGGTGATCAAGGGGTTAATTGGGGTGATGGGGGTGATCTGGGGCTAAGGTGTAGTGTTTGGTGTGTACTCACTGTGATGTCTGCTCCTCTGCTGGAACCAACCGACCAAAAGGATCAGCAGAGGAGCAGAGAAGCCATTTAACACCTTACATTTATAAATATAAGGTGTTAGATGGCTTGTGATTCGATTTTTTAAAAATCATCAACCTGCCAGCGATGATCATTGGCTGGCAGGTTGATGACGAAATACTCCTCTAACTTTTGAGCGTCTCGCGAGATGACGCGTATATGCGTGACTCTGCCTGCAGCTGCCGCCTCCGGAACGCGATCCTGCGTTAGGCGGTTCGGAGGCGGTTAAAGACTGGGCGTATTTTCATTTTTGTATTTATTTTTTTTTCTCCCCATGTACCAATAGCCATAACTTTTTAATTTTTTCGTTCAGATAGCCGTTAGAGGGCTTATTTTTTGCGGGACAAGATGCATTTTTTAATGCCACCATTTAATTTACCATGTAATGTATTGGAAAACGGGAAAAAAAAATATTTGTGTGGTAAATTTGAAAGAAAGAAAACTCAATTCCGCCAAAGTTTTTGGGGTTTTGATATCACAGCCTTAACTGTGCGCTTGCAAATGACATGACATCCCTATTCTGCAGCTCAATATGATTACGTTGATACCAAACTTATATAGTTTGCATTTCATTTTATTACTTTTTAAAAAACAAAAATCTTTGAAGAAATCAACATTTTCTTTGCATCGCTATTTCTGACAGCCGTAACTTTTTTATATTTCGGTCTACCGAGCTGTATGAGGGCTTGTTTTTTGTGGAACAAATGGTAGTTTTTATTGTTACCATTTTAATGGTATGTATGACTTTTAATTACTGTTATTCCATTTTTTGGGGGGACCAGGTGACAAAAAAATTGTGAATCGCATGTGAATTTTTTTAAAATATTTTAATAGTTCAGACATTTTTTGACACGAAAATACCTAATATGTTTATTTTGTTAATGTCCTGACTCACAGATTTATTGATCGGTGCTGAATGAGACATCTGAGGGGTTAAATAACGGGGTTTGGCGCGATTGCCATTCTCTGTCATGGCGGCTGGGTGTCTGCTGTATGATATAGCCGACACCTGCTGCACATGGAGTGGGCTCACCGGAGCAAAACGCTCCATACAATTGCGGGCGCAAAATGCCATACAGGAGTTAAAAAATCCAGTCAGATCTGAGACAGATCAGACTCTGTAGGGGAAGACCACTTTGGCAAAAATAATTTCTTACTTTTTACCATGGAAACGGTTTCTATTACATACTCTTCTTTATATATTATTTTTCAGTTGCCTCCTGCATACCGTATATTGAGAAGGTTAATGTCCAGTGAGCAGTAATAGAGCATACTCCCACGTGGCCGCAAGACCCCTAGTTCTCCAAGTAAGGCTACTTTCACACTAGCGTTCGAGGGTCCGCTCGTGCGCACCGTTTGAAGGGGCTCACGAGCGGCCCCGAACGCGGCCGTCCGGCCCCATTGCATTCTCAGTGGAGGCGGATCCACTGAGAATGCATCCGCCTGCCAGCGTTCAGCCTCCGCTCCGCTCAGTGAGCGGACACCTGAACGCTGCTTGCAGCGTTCGGGTGTCCGCCTGGCCGTGCGGAGGCGAGCGGATCCGTCCAGACTTACAATGTAAGTCAATGGGGACGGATCCGCTTGAAGATGACACCATATGGCTCAATCTTCAAGCGGATCCGTTCCCCATTGACTTACAATGTAAAGTCTGAACGGATCCGCTCAGGCTACTTTCATACTTAGAAAATTTTCTAAGTTTTAATGCAGACGGATCCGTTCTGAACGGATGCGAACGTCTGCATTATCGGAGCGGATCCGTCTGATGAAACATCAGACGGATCCGCTCCGAACGCTAGTGTGAAAGTAGCCTAATACGTACAGTCAGCGCTTACATGCATACAGACTATGCATTTTGTAACAGGGGGCAAGGTGTCATAAATAAGATCGACAGCTATGCAGAGGCAGATATTACAAAGAATATAATTTTAGCATGTACATTCATTAAAATGTGATCTTCTTTGCTGGAATATCTGTTAAAGTACTGTGAACACCATGCATGGACTCTTTGATTTATATACATGACACACAACAGTACACGTATAGCTTTAGTGTCTACTTTATGTGAATTATTGTCCACTTTCTGCCACCTAGTGGATATTTTGGGTCTGACATGGTGAAGAAAGCAATACATTGCACTATTGAACATTATTATGTAAATTATGAATGTAACTACCAGGGAAGCTTGTGGACCAGAAACTATACTAAGGGCCGCATCTCCAGAAAAGGGTGAGGTGCAGTTAGTAGTAACTATGGACGATGGTAGGCAATAGTGAGAAAATGAACATAGATCGCTGGAAGACCATGGAACATAGGAAAAGACACAAAGGACAGAAAGGAGACCAAAATGATAACAATCCTTTCACCTCTTGCTCGGATATGCCCCCATTTCATGTTTCACATTGGGAACCTGTGGTAACCCCTGACTAGAACCTTTCGCCTATTGCCTTACACAATGGTCATTTCAGAAGTGTTAGGGCCGTAGGAAGGCCATGCCTTAGTTGCAGACCGGCCGTGGGCACTCTGCATTGTCATGTGGACCCACTGACTTAAATGGGTCCAGGACCTCCAAGACACATTTAAAGATAGGACATATCAATGACTGGGAGGCACACGTAAACACATAGAAGCCCTCCATGTCCTATCTTTTGCTGCATCTTGCGTACCGTGGACCCATTTAAGTGAATAGATTCGCACCACGATACGGAGTGCACACGGCCAGTGTGGTTGTGTGAATGCAACCTTAGAAGAAGGAAAACGCAGGGTTGTGACTTGTATTTCACATTTCCCACCAGTGACCTATAAATCTGCAAGAAAACAGTCTGTAAAGGCAAACACAATGCAACACCACTCTGCAAACATAGAATATAGGAACTCATGTTATATTCACTATATAAAATGAATATGAGGTATTTATATTTTATATTATACACTGCTCAAAAAAATAAAGGGAACACTTAGGGCTCATTCAGACGGCTGTATGCTGTCCGCAAAAATACTGAATGCTATCCGTTTTTTTGCGGATACGCAAAAAAACGGATCTGCAAAAAAACGGATAGCATTCAGTATTTTTGCGGACCCATAGACTTCAATGGGGCCATGTCCTGATTTTCACGGACAAGTATAGGACATGTTTCATTTTTTTTGCGGATCCGCAAAAAAACGGATAGCATTCAGTATTTTTGCGGACAGCATACGGCCGTCTGAATGAGCCCTTAAACAACACAATGTAACTCCAAGTCAATCACACTTCTGTGAAATCAAACTGTCCACTTAGGAAGCAACACTGAGTGACAATCAATTTCACATGCTGTTGTGCAAATGGGATAGACAACAGGTGGAAATTATAGGCAATTAGCAAGACACCCCCAATAAAGGAGTGGTTCTGCAGGTGGTGACCACAGACCACTTCTCAGTTCCTATGCTTCCTGGCTGATGTTTTGGTCACTTTTGAATGCTGGCAGTGCTTTCACTCTAGTGGTAGCATGAAACGGAGTCTACAACCCACACAAGTGGCTCAGGTAGTGCAGCTTATCCAGGATGGCACATCAATGCGAGCTGTGGCAAGAAGGTTTGCTGTGTCTGTCAGCGTAGTGTCCAGAGCATGGAGGCGTTACCAGGAGACAGGCCAGTACATCAGGAGACGTGGAGGAGGCCGTAGGAGGGCAACAACCCAGCAGCAGGACCGCTACCTCCGCCTTTGTGCAAGGAGGAACAGAAGGAGCACTGCCAGAGCCCTGCAAAATGACCTCCAGCAGGCCACAAATGTGCATGTGTCTGCTCAAACGGTCAGAAACAGACTCCATGAGGGTGATATGAGGGCCCAACGTCCACAGGTGGGGGTTGTGCTTACAGCCCAACACCGTGCAGGACGTTTGGCATTTGCCAGAGAACACCAAGATTGGCAAATTCGCCACTGGCGCCCTGTGCTCTTCACAGATGAAAGCAGGTTCACACTGAGCACATGTGACAGACGTGACAGAGTCTGGAGACGCAGTGGAAAGCGTTCTGCTGCCTGCAACATCCTCCAGCATGACCGGTTTGGCATTGGGTCAGTAATGGTGTGGGGTGGCATTTCTTTGGAGGGCCGCACAGCCCTCCATGTGCTCGCCAGAGGTAGCCTGACTGCCATTAGGTACCGAGATGAGATCCTCAGACCCCTTGTGAGACCATATGCTGGTGCGGTTGGCCCTGGGTTCCTCCTAATGCAAGACAATGCTAGACCTTATGTGGCTGGAGTGTGTCAGCAGTTCCTGCAAGACGAAGGCATTGATGCTATGGACTGGCCCGCCCGTTCCCCAGACCTGAATCCAATTGAGCACATCTGGGACATCATGTCTCGCTCTATCCACCAACGTCACGTTGCACCACAGACTTTCCAGGAGTTGGCAGATGCTTTAGTCCAGGTCTGGGAGGAGATCCCTCAGGAGACCGTCCGCCACCTCATCAGGAGCATGTACAGGCGTTGTAGGGAGGTCATACAGGCACGTGGAGGCCACACACACTACTGAGCCTCATTTTGACTTGTTTTAAGGACATTACATCAAAGTTGGATCAGCCTGTCGTGTGTTTTTCCACTTTAATTTTGAGTGTGACTCCAAATACAGACCTCCATGGGTTGAAAAATTTGATTTCCATTTTTTAATTTTTGTGTGATTTTGTTGTCAGCACATTCAACTATGTAAAGAACAAAGTATTTCAGAAGAATATTTAATTAACTCAGATCTAGGATGTGTTATTTTTGTGTTCCCTTTATTTTTTTGAGCAGTGTATATAGTATAAATACTATATATAGTATTTCTACTATACTATACAGTATATGGTATTTCTACTATACTATATTTTGATCAAAATCATTTGTACCCATCCACCACGGCAAGGTTACCACTTCTATATGATATCTCTTCTTCTGCCAGTTGGCCTCAAATAAATTCAGGGAGAGAAGGCTCCACATATATACTGAACCTACTCTATATGCTATCTCTCCTTCTGCTAACAGACCTCAAGTGAATTGAGAGAAAGCAGGATACAGCTATATACTGCACAATTAAAAAAAGCCTGTGGGAAATATGGGTTTGTTAGGAGTGCAAAAATGGAGGCAGTCCACAATACCACCTGTGTTGTACTGAGGCAAAAACCGTGATGATTCAGAATAACTAGTACTTTCTTCATTTAAAGGGGTTATCCCATGAGAACAACTTATTCATAGGATAGAGAATAAGTGTTTGATCAGTGAGGTTCTCTATGTGAATGGAGTAGCAGACACAAAGGAGTTTTAGCTTTTACTTTCTCATATGGAATGGGGTGTCAAGGAGTAAATTAGTAGGCATAGCGCACCACGATAATTTTTTTTTTACACTACGCCACTCTTCTAACTCCACCCATTGCACAGCAGTACTCACCCATTCCCACCTGATAAAATCTGTCATAGAGTACACCTTGCAATAAATTAAAGAACCAACTGGTCCTACCGCATCCAGAGTGTCGCTGGCGTGTCGGTGTGATGTCCACTGGAACTGGAACAAGGTCACTGTGGTGATAGAGCAAAAAGAAAAACCACATAAACAAGGGATGCTAACTGTCCATGCTACATCCCCAGTGGGGGGGGGGGGGGGGCTGTGCTAGCCCTGTAAGACCGAGCCATCCCAATGTATGACAGGTTAATCTAGGGCATTGCTTTCCCCTTAGTGATACCACACAGTACTAATGCTTACATTGTGCCCACTCACAGTAGTAATATCCACATAGTACTCTCTCACAGTACTAATGCCCACATTGTGCCTCCTTCACAGTAGTTATGTGCACATAATGCCCATCACAGTAGTTATGTCCACATTGTGTCCCCTTTGCAGTACTAAAGCCCACATTGTGCCCCCACACAGTAGTTGTGCCCTCTTCACAGTAGTGATGCCCATATGGTGCCGCATTCACAGTAGTATGCCCACATTGTGTTCCCTCTCACTGTAGTTTTGCCCACATTATGCCCCTCAAAGTAGTTATTAGTGATGGCCTTGTGGTTCGCCCGGCGATCGGTTCAAGTCAAACTTTGCCCGTTCACGATCCGCCAAACATGCGAACATATCGCAATGTCCATGCGTGCCATATTCTTTTGCATTGCGCCGAACTTTGACCCATGACACATCCATCAGGTGGGACAGGACAGCCAATTGAGATGTTTCAGCACATGGACACACCCCCAACCCTATAACAGAACCTGATCTGGCAGCCATTTTACATTATGTGTTTTGCCAGTGTAGGGAGAGTTGCATTTTGGAGCAGGGATAGGCTGTTAGGAACTTAGGGACACCAAATGCTAGCTAATAGGGCCACAAACGTCTTTTTAAGGAATGGTAACGTTGTGCTATCGATAGGTGTGATACAAAGAGTAGTGTGATATACTTATACTTTCTAACATAGAAAGTATATTATAGTGCATTTGTATACTTCCACAAAATACTGATTGAGGGCTGCGATCTATCAGCTTCAACAAAATAGTGATAGAGGTTTTCCATATACCGGCATCCACAAAATTAATGCTTGAGAGTGATATACCAGCTTCAACTAACAACTGATTGAGGCCTTCCATATATTAGCTTCCACAAAATAGTGATAGAGGTTTTCCATATACTTGCGTCCACAAAATACAGATTGCGGGTTTTGATATACCTGCTTCAACTAACAAGTGATTAAGGCCTGCCATATATCAGCTTCCACAAAATAGGGATAGAGGTTTTCCATATACCTGCGTCCACAAAATTACTGCTTGAGGGTGATATACCAGCTTCAACTAACAACTGATTGAGGCCTGCGATATATAGGCTTCCACAAATACTGCTCTTCTCTAGGGACTTTGTCACAGGGTCATTTTGAAAATGACAGGCAGAGAAAGAGGCAGGCCATTCCGCAGGGGTGGTAGGGGTCGGGCAGGTGCACCAGGCCGGAGCCTAAGTGGGAAGTTGGAGAAGGTGCATGCGATTATGTCAAAGGACGCCCCAGAGTTGGTTGAGTGGCTCACTCAGCCTTCCGCTTCTGCACCCTCCTCATCCTCTGTATCTGCACACTCCTCACTCTCTGCTGTGTGCGCCCCCAAAGACACCACCACCACCATAGCCCCTCCACTCGAGTCAAAGTAATTATTTTCCCATCCATTCCCAGACCTTACCGATGCGCAGCCATTCTTGGCATCGGATGAGGAAGAGGAGGTAGCAACGGCCGCCACCCAGCGGTCTGACGACAGTACCCAGATCAGCCCAAGGAGAGTGGTCCCCGCTGTTGCTGCCTACTCCTAGATCTCTAATGTCAGTGGTGGTGAAGGTGACGATGATAACGTGTCGATGGACATAGAAACATAGAAACATAGAATGTGTCGGCAGATAAGAACCATTTGGCCCATCTAGTCTGCCCAATATACTGAATACTATGGATAGCCCCCGGCCCTATCTTATATGAAGGATGGCCTTGTGCCTATCCCATGCATGCTTAAACCCCTTCACTGTATTTGCAGCTACCACTTCTGCAGGAAGGCTATTCCATGCATCCACTACTCTCTCAGTAAAGTAATACTTCCTTATATTACTTTTAAACCTTTGCCCCTCTAATTTAAAACTGTGTCCTCTTGTGGTAGTTTTTCTTCTTTTAAATATGCTCTCTTCCTTTACCGAGTTGATTCCCTTTATGTATTTAAAAGTTTCTATCATATCCCCTCTGTCTCTTCTTTCTTCCAAGCTATACATATTAAGGTCCTTTAACCTTTCCTGGTAAGTTTTATCCTGCAATCCATGTACTAGTTTAGTAGCTCTTCTCTGAACTCTCTCTAGAGTATCTATATCCTTCTGGAGATATGGCCTCCAGTACTGCGCACAATACTCCAAGTGAGGTCTCACCAGTGTTCTGTACAGCGGCATAAGCACTTCACTCTTTCTACTGCTTATACCTCTCCCTATACATCCAAGCATTCTGCTGGCATTTCGTGCTGCTCTATTACATTGTCTTCCCACCTTTAAGTCTTCTGAAATAATTACTCCTAAATCCCTTTCCTCAGATACTGGGGTCAGGACTGTGTCAAATATTCTATATTCTGCCCTTGGGTTTTTACGCCCCAGGTGCATTATCTTGCACTTATCCACATTAAATTTCAGTTTCCAGAGTTATGACCATTCTTCTAGTTTTCCTAAATCCTTTTCCATTTGGCGTTTCCCTCCAGGAACATCAACCCTGTTACCTATCTTTGTGTCATCAGCAAAAAGACAAACCTTACCAGCGAGGCTTTTTGCAATATCACTTATGAAGATATTAAACAAAATCGGTCCCAGTACAGATCCCTGTGGAACCCCACTGGTAACATGACCTTGTTTTGAATGTTCTCCATTGACTACCACCCTCTGTTGTCTGTCACTCAGCCACTGCCTAATCCACTCAACAATATGGGAGTCCATGCTCAATGACTGCAGTTTATTGATAAGTCTTCTATGTGTGACAGTGTCAAAAGCCTTACTAAAATCTAGATATGCGATGTCTACTGCACCTCCACCGTCTATTATTTTATTCACCCAGTCAAAAAAATCTATAAGATTTGTTTGACATGATCTCCCTGAAGTAAACCCATGTTGTTTTTCATCTTGCAATCCATGGACGTCACATGGGTGCCCACAAGAGAGGAAGAGGAGGGGAGTTCAGAGGGAGGGATGGAGCAGTAGATAGGGAGGAGAAGCAGGCAGAACTCGTAGTGCACAGGAGGCAAAAAGAAGACTGCAAATGTATCTGGAGCGAGCCATCCACCATGCATGGTCACATCTTGCGCTCCCAGGACGCGGGCACATGTCTCTGCAGTGTGGGCTTTTTTTTTATGTGTCAGCTGCTGACAATAGTGTTGCCATCTGCAGCCTGTGCTGTCAACGCATAACTCGCGGTAAGCCCAACACTCACCTAGGGACGACCGCATTAAGAAGGCACCTGGCCTACCATCACCGAGCCCAGTGGGAGCAAGGCCGTCAGAACCAACAAAGCCACACTCCCGGCGCTCCACGTCCATCTACTTCTCCTCTCTCCTCCCATTTGTCCTCCACTCCCCCTTCCACCGTGCCGTCGTCGCGTTCATCTGGCACAAGGCAGGCTTCCGTGGCCCAAATGTTCGAGCGTAAATAAATGATGATGCTAGACAATGCTCTTGCCCAACGGCTGACCGCTGGCTTGTCGGAACTGCTAGCACGCCAACTACTGCCATATAAATTTGTGGACTCAGGGGCCTTTAGAAAATTTGTGGCCATTGGCACACCGGAATGGAAGCTCCCCGAAAGGAAATATTTCTCCCAGAAGGGCATTCCTGAACTATATGGCCACGTTCAGCGGCAAGTTAATATATCTCTGGCACACAGTGTCGGTGCCAAGATACACCTGACCACAGTCACGTGGTCTAGCAAACACGGACAGGGAAGGTACATAACTTTTAATGCCAACTGGGAGAACCTTCGGACGGCCATCAAGCATGTAACCTGTGGCAACCGTGTGGATTTGGTGTTACTGCCACGTATTGCATGCAGGCCAGCCTCTTCTCCTCCTCCTACTCTATCCTCCGTCTCCTCCTCGGCTGATTCATCCTTTTCCACTGGTACCGCCTCTTCCGCTGCACCCCCCACATGCAAAGCGTCGTCCTTAATTGTGAGCAGTGAGCGTTTGAGTAGACACAGAAGTGGGATGGTTACGCTGATAATAACGTTATCGCCGTTCACCATATGTGTTGATTCCTCAAAGTTTCTTAAAACCTCACAGAGGTCAGACATCCATGCCCACTCTTCGCTTGTGAATAGCGGAAGCTGACTGGAAAGGCGACCACCATGTTGCAGCTGGTATTCCACTACTGACCTCTGCTGCTCACAAAGCCTGGCCAACATGTGGAACATCGAGTTCCAGCGCGTTCTCACGTCGCACAACAGCCGGTGAGCTGGCAATTTCAAGCGCTGCTGCAGCGTTGACAGACCGGCTGAAGCTGTCGATGACTTGCGGAAATGTGCACACACGTGGCGCACCTTCACCAGTAGCTCAGGCAAATTGGGGTAGGTTTTGAGAAACCCCTGAACCACTAAGTTTAAGACGTGGGCTAGGCATGGGATGTGTGTCAGCTTGTCGAGCTCCAAAGCCGCCACCAAGTTATGGCCATTATCAGACACAACCATGCCTGGTTGTAGGTTGAGTGGCGAGAGCCACAGCTCAGTCTGGTCTCTTATCCCCTGCCACAGTTCTGGTGCGGTGTGCTGTTTGTCCCCAAAGCATATCAGCTTCAGCACGGCCTGTTGCCGCTTCCCCACTGCAGTGATACACTGCTTCCAGCTACTGACTGATGGCTGACTCGTGCTGCACATGGATAATTTGGAGGGGGAAGTGGAGGAGGAGAAGGAGTAGTGGGGGTTGGAGCCACTAACGTAGGTTCTGGCGGAAACCCTGCTCGACGTAGGGCCCGCAATCCTTGGCGTCGGTAGCACCTGTGCCATCCCAGGGTACGACTCGATCCCAGCCTCCACCACATTCACCCAGTGTGCCATCAGGGAAATGTAGCGTCCCTGGCCGAATGCACTTGTCCATGTGTCCGTGGTTAAGTGGACCTTCCCAGTAACTGCGTTGGTCAGGGCACGTGTGATGTTATGGGACACATGTTGGTGTACGGCGGGCACGGCACACCTTAAAAAATAGTGGCGGCTGGGGACTGCGTAACGCAGGACGGCCGCTGACATCAGACTGCGGAAGGCCTCAGTGTCCACAAGTCTAAATGGCAACATTTCCTGGGCCAGTAATTTGGAAAACTGTGCATTTAGTGCTATGATCTGTGGGTGGATGGCTGGGTATTTGCGCTTGCGTTCAAAGGCCTGGGGTAAGGACATTTGGACGTTGTGCTGGGACACGGAAGTGGATGTGGCTCATGGTGCTTGCGAAGGTCCAGGTGCAGGAAGGGAGGCATCCGGTCCTCAGCCTTTGACAGGGGATTGGCCAGCACGTAACATTGGGGAAGAAGAGGCAGTGGTGTGACCCGCAGACACAGATTGTGGACCCAGGCGTTCGTCCCACTTATTATGGTGCTTGGATGCCATGTGGCGGATCATGCTAGTGGTGGTGAGGTTGCTAGTGTTCACGCAAACTACTATTCTTTTGTCGTCCACACTTTCCTCAAAAAAGCGCCATACAGCAGTACACCTACCCTATGGCAAGGGAGATTTCCGCAATGGGGTGCTCCGTGGAACAGATGCGGGACTGTTTGGTGTGGCATGCCTTCTGCCTTTTGCCACCCCACTGCCTCTTCTAGCCATTTGTGGTGCTGCAGATCCCTCCCCCTCTGTACTGCTGCCCTCGCTCGGCTTTCCACCTTCCCAGGTTGGGTCAGTGACTTCATCGTCCACCACCTCCTCTTTCACTTCCTCACTCTGTTCATCCTCCTGACTTGTTGACCTAAACCACAACCTCAGTTATGACAACTGTGTCTCATCTTTTACATCAACCTCTTGAGACACTAATTGCCGTGGATTTATTGGCAACTGTGTCTCATCATCATCCACCTCATTAAACAGTAATTGCTGTTCCCTCTTCAAGCGGGCTTGGCGAGAGGGCCAAATCAAGTAATGGCGATGAAAATAGGTTCTCGAAATATCCGAGCATGGGATCACTTGTTTGGCCAGACTCTCCATGGTGGGAGAAAGGAGTATCAAGACTGGACTTGGCGGTAGACAGGGTGGTGCTTAACCGAGCATTATCTGCTGCAATCCAACCGACCACCTGGTCGCACTGATCTGACTTCAAGAGTGGTGTCCTGCGCTGCCTTGCAAACTGAAACATGAAGCTAGGTATCGTGGATGATTGTTTTTATTGTGCTCTGGCAGCAGGCACAGTTTCAGGGCCACGGTCTCTGCGTGCACCATCAGCATCACGGCCACTTCCCCGTCCCTTACTGCTCGCCTTCTTCATATTAAATTTTATATATGCTTCAAAGTATGTCACATGTACAGTAGCATAGGATTTGGAAGTGTATGCGCAAATAAATTTAAAAAGGTATTTGGGATGTGGAAAAATTACACAGGAGATATCCCACAGATAATGTCAATGCTTTAACCAGTGCCTAATAAAAAATAACAGGGAATGTCACAGGTATTTGGGATGAGGAAATGTTATACAGGAGAGGTACCACCGGTAATGTCACTGTCCAAAGATGTGGCGCAGCTAATGTCACTGTCAGAAGCGGACACCGTCTACAGAAAAAGTACACTGGATGTCACAGATTTCTTTGGGATGCGCACACTTTACACAGGAGATGTGGCGCAGCTAATGTCACTGTCCACAGCGGACACTTTCTACGGAAAAAGTACACTGGATGTCACAGATTTTGTTTTTAGATGCACACACTTTACACTGGAGATGTGGCGCAGCTAATGTCGCCGTCTGCAGCGGCCTAACTATTGTACGCTATTTAGCGCAGGATGCGCTAAAAATAGATATTGCTGCAACACACAATAGTCCTTAGAAGGACTTTTGGGTCTGTAATGTTTTAGCAATTTAGCGCAGGTGTTCGGCTGAGAATGCTCGATCATCACTACAAGCCGACAGTTACTTATTTATCCTGTGACTGCCTAATGTACCTCCAGCCACAGAATCCAAAGTTCTTTGCTGTCAGGTGAATGCCTATTGCCTAATTTTTGGGGCCTGCACTGGCTGACAGTTAAATTTTTTATCTCTAGCCACATAGCCACACCCTTGTCTCACTCCTCTGTCTCTCATTATGGTGGCATATGAACTGCATTCACCATAAGAACCTTCCAATGTCACAGGGTCATGTGACTGTGGCCCCCACTCCGTACTGTGCCCCCTTATGCCCTCTTACCATACCCTGTGCAGTGCCCCTAGTCATTCCCTGTACTGTGCCCTCTTTTTGCCCTTTATCCAGTCACGGTATGGCGGTGTTATTATATAGATTCTAGTGTATTATGCTGTGCCCTGTATTTCCCAGTAGAAAATGATCCTTGGGAGGCACCATCCTCATCCCTGACCACCGGGACCAGTTAGCGCTCTATCAGTACATGGCGGCCTCCACTCTCCGTCACGCTGCTCCGCTGTGTACTGGTGATTATTCTGACACTAGGGCTGGGTTCACATCCTATTTTGCCATCCATTTAATGCATACCAAAAATGTATACGTTAACAGATGCATGAGACTGATGCCGTACAGTGGCGTCCGTTCACCATACAGTTCCATGGTAGAAAAAAATTTTACGTTAACGTATGCATTTTTTTTTTATGGACTCTGCAGGTTACAAAAACGTGGAGTGCTGTACATTGGTATACATCAAACCAATAGGAAATAAAATATTTCTAGGCTCCAGCAGGGCAAATTTTCTGTTTAGTTTCCCTTTAAGATGCATAAAATAGCCCCTGATTAAAATACATATTTTTTGTGGGAATTTTTGCCAATGATCCTCCTCTGGTATATCACTGTCCATGTTGTGGGACTATTTGTGTACTTCTAGTAAGTGTTTGCTGGCTGCAAATATGAGCTAAAGGTTTTTCAGGTTCACCTGCTATTAAAGTGAATGGGGCCCGCTGGAACGCGCGGTTCGCGAGCATTTGATCGACCCGGCCGATGTTCGTCCATCACTACTAGTTATGTCCTCCTTGTGCCTCCCTCGCCTGTGGCCCCCTAGTGCCCCCTCCAGCTCTATTAAACAAAAAACAAAACACATAAATACTCACTTGATTCCTTGATGGTCGGGCACATCCAGCATTCCCAGTAGCGGCAGCATGATGCGGTCACACACATCACCCTGCTGGATTTGCTTCCCAGCCTCCACAGCTCCACAATGTGTGGACTGCTGGGGAGTGCCGGAGTTCAGCGGAACATATTTCTACTGTAATATGTTAGATATTGTACACACTTTCAATTCATTTTTTATTTATTTCAATTTAATATATCTAAGCTGATAAAATGATTGATGGATTTATGCTCTTATCTAATGCTAACACTAATTAAAATTACTTCTACTACAAAAAATTTTTTTCTTTGCAACTAAGTAAATTTTTCACATTTACATAGTAAAATATCTGCTTCCATTGGACTCACCTCCTTTTCCATTCTTCCCATAGTTGTGGTACATTGTGTTATTCTTACTCGACTAAAAATACATTTTTGGAAAAAGAATAGACATCTGGAGTGTGTTTATGGCTAGGAAGCAGGTTTCAAGAATATTAGAAACAAATTAGTGCTGCATTTGTTCCGCATATTCGAACCATATTCTATCAGACTAAATCCAATTTTATATATCCATATGGCTCTGCAGTATACATGAATTCACAGGAAAAGTCAACATGCGCTAGTCCGTCACAAAGAACAGAGAGCCACCCAGACAAAATAAGACACCAGGAATAACCTACCAGCTGCTGTGACGATGGAAGTAAGACAATCTAAACATTTTATGATTGAGATTTATTTTATGCTGTGATATTTGTCTCTTTTTTTGGGGGGGGGGGGGGGGGGGTTTGGTTTGGCTTGCAGGGCCATGGAGGTGCTTAAAGCAAAGGGAATTGTTTTATTGTTTATGTTTGCCTTTATTAGAACAGTGAGTCAGTCCCTGCACGTGGACAGCACACTGTGCAGATGTACAATCCGGGTTCTAGTGTATTTTGGCCAAAAGTGGTTCATTGCGTGACAGCTGCTGTGCATATCACTGGGAGGTACGTCATTCCTGGCAAGTCCAGCTTGGTAATATGTCCAATATCTCTATATACAGCAATATATACGCCAGTCTTAATAATGGCCATGCGCTTAAGTTGGATCTGCTAAAGTTATGAGAGGCGCACTCGTCTTCATAACTTCACCGCATCCAGAGCCAGTCTAAATGTAAGAAAGCTTCCTAGCTGTCTTATAGTTAGACTTTTTACTACGTCTAAAACAGGCATAGAAAATGATGAATGAGACGGGCTTCCTGAGAGGGGAGAAGTCACAGATTGCAGAGCAACTAACTGTTGCGCCATCATGTGCACCTGAAATATGCCTAATTTAGGCGTATTTCAGATTAGTAAATCACCCCCCTTGTATAGGTCACCCTTTTGCACCAAAACAGCTCCAACCAGTTGAGGCACGGAGTCCAGAGGAAGGTGTCCTGTGGTTTCTGGCACCAAATAGTTCTGGGGATTGGTGGGAGTCCTAGTAGTTGGACCTCAGTTGTCAGTTAGTTATTCCCTAACTTCTGACCTTGGCATAACCCCTTTAAGGCTTCATAGGAGAAATAAGTTAGGACGCTAGGTAGAGGTGTGTAGCCTCAGGGAGAACCATGAGAAGTGGGATTGCCCCTTTCAGGGCAATCACCCTTCTTTTAGGCAGGCAAAGTCTGAAAGCAATAGGGCGAGTTTCCTGTACTCTCTAGCCTTCTAAACGTGGAGCAGAGGACTGACTATTAATGCTATATTGATCCCTAGGTCCATAAGCATACAGATACGGAGCAGACCCAATGTCAGTTTTGATCCATGACTCAATGGAATGTGAAGTAAAGAAGCCTCTTAAATTTAGCAAAAATCCTTGAATATTGAGAAGAATACATTAAAAAAGAGCTGAACCGGTGTCACATAAGGCCACAAATGACATTGTCAACAAGATAAGGTTGATACAAATGGAGAGGCCTCTGTTATGTTTATCTAATCATGAGTAACCTCACCATAAGAACTAGCTACTGACCAGGGCCGTCTTTAACGCAGGGCAAAAGGGGCAGCTGGATGATCTGTGGTGCGGCCGGCACTAATGTCTGAATTCAGAAAGTCAAATTTTCGAAAGAGCACAACAGGGTGGCACTGCCCAAAACTTTCTCCCAAGACATAAAAAAAACCTCCAATGCCGGGGTTTCCTCACTACAGATGGTGCTCTGCCTCAAAATCACAACAACTTATGTCACAAAGGAGAAAACAAATGTGGGCGGCACTCGCCAAAAAAGTAGCTCCTTTATTCAGACATCATTATTGCAGACATCAAACATTATTGTTGCAGACATGGGGTGGACTTGGCATAGCGCAGGCAACAAGGATCGTGGGGATGGACGTTTTGTGCCTCAGCGCATTGCATGGTAGGGTGTGGGAAGGCGGGATCCAGGGGGGCCAAGCAAATTCTTGCCCAGGGTCCTATCAATGTTAAAGACGGCCCTGCTACTGACTTTGATTATGTTGGTGATATTGGTGATATTTATTACTTGGTTCTGCTGAGGCAGTCGTTTGTGGTATTTGGTTCTGCTGGGGTGGTATTTTGTGCTGCACTACGGTATTGCTGGCCCCACCAACTTCTACTATGCCTGCCTACTTATGTTGGTATTATCTACTTGTGTTGCCCCACCTTCTGTCAATTTGGACCAGCCCTCAACATTTGGCCACTTTTAGGTTTTTTACTTCCAGGGTCATTTTAAGTTCCCAGTCTCTCCCTACTCATCGGACTCATCCCACTCTCTATAAAAGTACTGACTGCCAGCTCAAAAGTGACAGATGACTGAAATCAGTGGGACTGTCACTACACTCACTGACGGCAGCGTAGTACAGGTGACAGGTTCTCTTTACAGTTAGAATAGTAGAAGGTGTGGTCTACCTAATGGGTGAAGCTAAAGCACCAGATGTAAATACAGGACTGCTGGAGCCTTAGGGATGTCTATAGATGGGGCGCATGCATTAGTTGTCCAGTCCATGTGGGTCCACTGTAATATACCAATATGTGTTCTTGCCATTTGGGTTTCCACCCACACTCCAAAAACCTATGAAATTGGCCTTAGTGTGCATCTATGGTATAGGAAAATTAGATTATGAGAACTATTGTGGACAGAGATTGATGTGAATGATGACAATCTATTGGACAGTGCTGCAGAATATGTTGCCGCTATATTATCAACTAAAATAAATATCATAGAACATATAGGACAGTGTGAGATCTGTGAATAGATCTTGCATGAGCCCAAACTCATGAAGGTACTAAAGGGTAATCCGACTACAGTCTTATATTGCTGCATGAAAATAACCCTAAATAAAATGCTGATTCACTTTCCTTAAAATCAATATTGAAAAGCTCCAGTGCTCAATGACCAAAATATGAAATAAATCCCCATTACTTATCGCACTGAATGCCAAAAAAGTTATGGGTGTCAGAATATGGCAACACAAAGCAATTTTTTTTTTGTAAAACAACACAAACTATGACAATTTGGTATCACTATAATCATATTGACCCAAAGAATAAGATTGTCCTATCGTTTTTACCCCACAATGAACTTTGTAAAAATGAAGCTCGAAAAACAGTGGTGGACGTATTAATAGAAGATCTTACATATTCCAGAAGATAAATAACAGTCCAATTTAAATTAACTTTTTCCCAAATAAAGATGTCCACACAGGTGAAAAGTGAAGGCGTAGAAATACATGTGAAATCTTTAATGCACATTCATGAAAAGAAACGCTCTGTCGATTCCCGTGTCAACATAAATGAATAAATCAAGTAACTGCACATATCTCAGATGACTGACGTACATGGTGAAGCACGTCAAACCAATCATGTGCTCATGCTTTCAGCTTTTCCTGCGAAACATTCTTGCTATCGCTACAATCATCTTTGCAAATCAAAACAATTTTCATTTTTCAGACTGACTGCACCATAACGTCAAGATTCCCATATTGGAGGGCTGAGAGGCAAGAAAATGAATCTGGAATAATGGCAGTTGTCCCATAGTTAACTTTATTAGCGCATTTTGTTCATTCTTCACATGTTTAGACTGAAAAATGCTGAAAATATCTAAGCAGTAGTTTTGACCTTCAATGGGTTGAAGAACTGTATCTGACTCCCCAAAACAAGTAATGACTATTGTTTCATGTTGACATGTCATAGTGACAAGTCATCATAAGTTGTTGTTTTTTTAGCAGATCATTTTTTTATTAAAATTTTTCACAATACAAAGAACAGCATACCCCCACTTTAGAAGCAATTTATTTAGTGAACAGCATTGTCCTATAAAATACTGTCCATTGCAGAATATTGGTCCTGATGGTTCAATGTCCATAAGAAAGTATTAATCTTGGAAAGAGAAAAGTGTAACTGTATACACAATATTCATGATCTATCCTAATCTTCTGCCGTGAGCCGGCCTGCAGGGGGGAACAGGTGCAGAGAGGGGATGGCCGAGGCAATGAGGGTGGTTGTAGTCCTTGTGTTGGCTAACTCCAGGACCAGTGCCCTCCTGGGCCGCATCAGCAGTGAATGGCAGAGTGTACCCTTTGTTCACCTTGGAGCACACCCTATGCTTGGGGCTACTGCCTGGTGGCCGCTGGTGTGCCTTTGATGGTTGATGATTGTAAGGCTACAAGGCAGAAGGACAGGTGCAGGGGCTGGCGGATGGTGGAGGCAGAGAACAGGTCTACTTAGTTAACATGATTAAAGTCTCTCTTTGCTGAATAGATGATGAGAGTTGCAGTACAAATATAAGCAGTAGGTACGGTTTTCAAATATTTCACAAGACAGTAATTCTACAGAAAGCTCTTAGGCAGTAGGCAGTATGATATTTTCATCCTTTTAAGACTTTCTCTACATATATCATGCAATCTCCACAAATGACCACAGGTGTGCAAACTCTCAATAAACTTTCAGCAGTTCCCATCTGCAGTCCTTAAACGAGTGCCCAATCTGTCTCAGTAGCATGGCAGGTGCCAGAAGCAATTAACCCAGACCACGGACAGTAAAGTTTTACACCATAAGCGTGTGTTTCATTTACTGTCTAGTCCATGCACAGCCTTTATTGTCCTCAACCATCTGTATAAATTCAATGCTTCTTTCTCCAGAGGTTGTTTCCTTGCAGTTTTTACTCTGAGGGATGGTGTGTCCCTGAAGAAAAGTTCTTTCAGGGCTTATTTGGCAGAACACACTAAAACAGATCTTCACCCTAGTGGTTGGCTGGCATAGGATGGCTTGCTGGTGGTTGGCTGACACAGTATGACTTGCTTGTGGTCGGCTGGCTAGCTTGTGGTTGGCTGGCACAGGATGGGTAGCTGGTTGTTAGCTAGCACAGGATTGCTAGCTGGTGATTTACTAGCATTAAATGGCTAATTGGTGGTTGGCTAGCACTGCATGGCTAACTGGTGGTTGGGTAGCACTGGATGGCTAACTGGTGATTGACTGGCACTGGATGGCTAGCTGGTGATTGGCTGGCGCTGGATGGCTAGCTGGTGATTGGCTGGCACTGGATGGGTAACTGGTGGTTGGCTAGCACTGGATGGCTAACTGGTATTTGACTAGCATAGGATAGTTAACTGGTCATTAGAAAGCAGGAAGGTCTCCAGCTCACCTAAATCAAGGATGTAACTGTGCCCGGAAGGTTCAGATCACAACCACTTTATAAACTGTAGGAAAATCCAGCACAGGTCAAGTAAAATCCATGAGCTTTATTTGAATATTCACTACAAAAGCGTGGATACAAAAAACTCCATTCGTTTTGTTGACTCGTTTTAGATGTGTTCATGTGACTAAGGTTGTGATCTGAACCTTCCGGGCACGGTTACGTCCTTGACTCAGGTGAGCTGGAGACCTTCTTGTTTTCTAATGACCAGTTAACTATCCAATGATGTATTTCCTATATTATAACTGGTCATTCTCTGGTGCAGCAGGTTGAGAGGTGTAATCAATCATGCAGACCAAATGGTCCTGAGCCAAATGACAGCTATAGGCAAACAGAACTGATATGGTCCTTCTATAAGCAGTGTACCGGGGTGGGCTCCCCAGGATACAGCGAAGTCACGAACGAGAAAAGCAACTCTGACACCAGCTTTTGTAAAACAGACTTTTTACTGTAACGGGTTATCAAACACAACCCCAAATGCAGTGAACATAGGTTTAGATTACATACACTCAGCCCGGAGGCTGAGACCCCTGTGTTGCCAAGCACAGCGCCCTCCAATGGTAGCCGGAAAACACTTGAGCAATTTACCTACTGGGAGTAGAGCTAACTCTGCCTCGCCATACCTAACCTAAAGAAAATGCAAATAACTGTTTGGGTGCATAGGACGAGTTAGCCTGTGGTGCAACACAAGAGGTTACAATCGTGCAACATTACACAGAATTCCCCCTTTCCCTTAACCGATAACATAGCACGTGCCTAAGAATCACTCCTGGACAAACACATTATACTGGCTGGAGTTCCTGGGATGAATGATAACAACACTTTCAGCCTGACACAAGATAGAGGCCCTAACTAGCTAACTACAGACCGTAACTCAGTCTCTAGGCACCAAAACTTCTACGAGGTGCGTGCAAGAATTTACTGACCTGGGTCTGTACTGTATCCGCTGGCGGCTCCGGACCAAACAACAAATCCCTGCCGAAACATGGATCCCTCAGGGTTTGTAACTTTGCTCCTCCGTTCTCATCAGCTTCCTGAAATCGATGCTCTTTTCTCGGAACAGAATCTGGTTCTGGCACAAACAGTGAGGTCACTCAACTGCAGCTCTGTTCGCTGAAGAACGCTCAAGACCTGGATGCAGACAGATCCTCTTTCCCAGGACGGACTCTGGGACTTGGACTGCGATCAGCCACCTTCAGCTGCAACTCCGGCCACTCCAGGACTCCCTGACGCCTAGATACAACCAGATTCTGTTCTCCAGCCACTCTGCCTCTCTCCTAAGTTGTCTGTTGCTCTGCTTCCACCTACAATTGAATATTGAAATGCTTGCACAATGTTAGCTGTGTTAATAAATAGCGGCATCTTGTGGCCAAAACACAGAATGACAGTCCAATGTTTCCTTACACACAGACAGTAAACAGTGAGAGCTGTTTCACAATCTCACACTTCCACTAGTGACATAACCTAGGGGAGTCTCACATAAAATTTAAAAATTTTGCCTCTGGTAATCTACGTCTCACACGTAAAGAGACAGATTTATAAGTAGCAATGGCGTCTCCTACACTCACTGTAATATATAAAGTTGTGAGAGAAAATGTGGACAAATTTTTATTGGTAGGATATGGATGCTTCAACCCCTACCAAGCCCTGGACTGAAGGGGCAAATGTGTTCAGTTAAAGAGGCATTCCAGTTCAAGGAGAACCCTTTTCTCTGGACTTCACATGGTGAACAAAAAAATTACAGAACTATTACTTACTTTGTCCATCTTCTGCTTCTCTCCACTTCCTGTTCCATTCGCAACACAGCAGGAAATGTCTGGAATTGCTGCATAGCCAATCACTGGCTGAGGTGGGTCATCACTGTAGCCAGTGATTGGCTGAGAGGAATTCACCTCCTGCCGCTGAGGGCAGTGATTGGCTGCAGCTGTCACATGTTGTGCCAAGACCTTCATGGCTGCAGTTTGTAAACAGGCATTAGGACCAGACCAGCACTGCAGAGAATGGCATTGGAGGAAGTGGGGAAGCATGACATAATTTTTAATTTTAGCCAACGTAGGGGTTTCTGAGAGTATTTTTAATTATCTAGTACAACCCCTTTAATGCCCCTTCCTTTTGGTGTACCATATAATTGCCAAATAATACAATGCTACTGTATAAATAAGCCTGCCCAATCGATAATAAATTAAGTGTGGGATGGGGGTGCCAGCTCTGAGTGCCTTAGATAAGTGGGGACCCACCAACTCAACAAATTCTAACTCTGCTCACAGGTCATATGTTCTTATAGCCGTAAAAAAAAGTCCCAAAATATAACTACAGATACCAAGTCTGCCCCTCATTTTTCCATACACCTGTTGTTCTCATTCATTCTACATTTTTTATTCTCTCATTAAAATGGGTTGTCTAAAGATTGAAACTTATCATCTATACACTGGGTAGGTGATAAGTGTCTGATCTCATGGGGTCACACTGTTGGGACACTGTCCCCTCCCTCTGGATAGCTCATTAATATCTGACTGGTGGAGGTCTGACTCCCATCACCCCACTGATCAGCTGTTGGAAGAGGCCACAGCATTCCGGTGAGTTCTGCTCCCTCTTCCTGAGTCAGATTATTTTATTGGCGACCCATGCCTCCTGCCATTACACTCTCCCAGGTGTGTACGGGTGCCGCTCCACTCACCCTCCTGCTTCTGCGCTTGGATGCACCGGTCTCCTGAGTCATCTGTCTCTTCTCTCCTAGGGGCCAATGGCTTGCTTCTTTCTGGCAAGGCCTCTCCCCTCTGTCTATGGAGCACATGCATGTACTGGATTCTGACCCTCTGCTGCCTGACCTGACCTGTGCCTGACCTCCTTAGTGGCCCTTCACTGCCTGCCCAGACCTCAGACTGTTTATCTGATGGCTCATACTCTGCCTGCCCTAAGCTCAGCCTATCCCTGATTATGGTTTGGCCTGATCCCTCGGTACCTTGCACCAGTGTCTCTGACCCCTATGGTTCTGCTGTCAATCACACAGAGATTACTCCAGGAGGAAGCAACCTGGTGGTTCTCCTGCAGTGAACTCCAAATCCCTGTACGGGGGTTAAAGGAAGAAAATCAGGGGACTGCCAGGGTAACGCCCATAGGATTAGCCTAATGTCAAGTCTGTTGGTTGACACAGTGGTTCCACACCCACTGCCGTAACACAGATATTTCTGAAATATCCTGAGGATAGGTCATCAGCAATACAGTGTGTAACTCCCAGGAAACACCTTTAAACACTTAGGGGACATTTATCAAGACCAGAGTTTTCTTGATTCCCCTTGCGCTGCTGAAGGATGTGCCAAATTTATGCAGAGGCACTTGTCTCTCATAGAATTGGAGCATCAACCTGCTGGTTGTGCGACAGTCTAAATTCTACCGCATCCTCCTACCGTAGTTGCCGTAGATTTCTGTCTTTATTCACACTAGAAAACTGGTCTGAATAAAGATAACTTTAGGGGACCTGTTGCGAAACCCCCTCCCCACCCTCTCCATGCCCCCTTTTCTTGACACTTCTAAAAAGTGCTGTGATATAGAAAAAGTCACAGATTTTGCAGCAAATATGGCGTGTGACAAAATCAGTGACTTTTTTACGCAACCAGTGTGGCGTAAATCACATAATAAATGCCCCCATAGATTCTTTATGAATAAAGAATTCTGCATTTGCCCTCTATACACTACACACAACACATTTAATAGAATTTTAGTACAGGTTAAATAAAGTCCAAACTGAATAAAGTTTGCCAATCTGCCCAAAGAATTAATTCCAATTTCAGCTGAGTTTCTTAATATATGGTAATTGATACAAAACGCTCAAATCCATCTTTAAGGGATAGATCTAACCGATGAGGATTCTCTTCTGAAAGCTGACTTCATAAGAATGAGCTGCAGTCATTCCCAGCAAACACAAGGAGCTGGCAAATGTTCTAAGCCACTTTTTATAAGAGTGTTTCAGTGGGTATTATGTACCGTGTTTGGACAGTTATAACTCGTAGCTATTATTTATTGATGATGCTATAAATTATTCGCTCCGAAATGAGGCACAGTCACGTAAACTCTGAATTTTAGAATATGAAAGCCCGGAAGGCTGCTGCTGAATGGCTGATGGCAAATCAACAATGAATGTAATTTTCAGTTAAGCATTCCTTAGCACACTATTCTGTATTATTCAGTCAGAAATTATAAAGAGTAATAGTCTATTTTATGTATGGTATCAGCTCGATATTAAATGAGAGTCTCTGAAAAAAATCTATCTATCTATGTCATATCTATTATTATCTATTATCTTTTGCCTATTATCTATCACCTATATATACAGTATATACCTATATTATTATCCATCAATTAATGATTATCTATCTATCTATCTATCTATCTAATTATCTATGATTGATGTCTATATCTATTCCTTAAGGGTCCATTCACACGTCCGTTTTTTTTTTCTTTATCTGTTCCGAACAGATCTGGACCGGTTCTGTACCCATTCATTTTCAATGGGTCCTGGACAAAAATCAGTTTCCGTTGTTCCGTTCCGCATGTCCGAAAAAATATAAAACTTGTCCTATTCTTTTCCGCAAAAATCAGATCCTGGTACAATACAAAGTCAATGGATCCGCAAAAAACGGAAGACATTCGTATGTCATTACGTATGTCATCCGTTTTATGCGGATTCCGTTCCTGGAAATTCAATTTTTATTTTATAAACTTTTATTCACTTTTTTTTTTTCAATTTTTTTTCAAAGAAATCCAAACAACATTATTTGCTTATTGAAATTTATACATGTTTCCGTTTTTTGCGGATCCGCAAAAAACGGATGACATACGGATGACATACGGAAACATTTTCAGGAACAACGGATCCGCAAAAAAACGGACCGAAAATCGGGATATAGAAAAATACTGACGTGTGAATGTAGCCTAATACTGTATATCTCACGAGCTATATCATTCCTTAATAAACCTACATAAGAAGAACGCATATATATATATATGAGTCTACCTAGTTGAGATTAAATTGCTCCAAATTTATTTTGGGACCAATTCTCTGAATTGGTAAAAACATTTGGTTTGGGTACAACTGTTCTACCTGAATAATTGGCTTCCAATTGGCCTGAAAAATGGCAAATGGCACTCTGAGATCTCCTAGGACTCATATTTTGTCTTGCGTCTTTTATAGCGGTAAGTATGTGAAGAAGCCAGTCACTTCCTTTTCCAAATAATCACATCACTGCTGTTAATATATGCTCATCTGGGGACTAAGAAAGGCGCATAATAGCGCAACAGAAGATATGGCTGCCAATAATGCAGTGTGATCTGGCCAAACGCTCCACAGTACTGACGAATATATAGCCCTGGTACCTGGATTTCCTGACGGGCATTTCCAGTTTAGCGACATGCCAGTTTTCCGAGTGCGCATGCGCCAAAGGTCTTACACACCACTTTTACGTATCATTGGCCGTGTGCAGATTATATTTTTATCAATGTGCCGGACCCCATTCTGTTTATGGCAGTCATACACTGAACTCCACTGCACATGCTCAGAATGGCCAGATAGATATCAATGGCTCTCTACAAGCCTGGAAGTGGAGGTGCCCACGGCTTCAGAGACAGAGGAGGAATGCTCCTGGGTGGAATCATGTGGTCAGTACCTGAGCAGTCTGAATCTGAACTGCTGGGAAAGTAGCAGCATGTGGAGTGTCCAGGCGCCAGGTCTGTGCACAACAGCGCAGGCGCAAGAAGACAGCACTAGCCTGCATGTCAAATACTGTCAATCGGTAGAGGGGGTGTTACTAAGGACTAGTAGTGGTGCTCAAAGCACTACAGCCTACCCCTCGGTGCTCCAAATGAGCCATTTGTATACTGATAACAGTACAAATAATTCAACAACACTTCAAGCTATATAATAAAGAAATATATCGTTTTATTCAGCATGATTAACCCTACCAGGCAATATGCCTGATTTAATAGGGTTGATCATACTGAAACTGGTTAAGCAGGACAACATACATATATAATCAGAGTGGTATCAAAAAAGGGGTCAAATACACAAAGGCACTAAGGGGGAAACCTAAATGAGGAAATAAAATTACCCCTATAGGAATAACGAATGCAGGGGCCTTTTCCAATCCTGTATACGGATGACTGGCTAAGGGTATATAATCACAATTGTCTATAACGGATTGAACTTACAAGTACTTATCAGTAGGGTTAGGAATTGGTTACAGCACATTAATTACCTAAATGACACTAATAAAGGATAATGTCTCATTCAGACCAAGGGGATTTATAGTCTTAAGTCTACAGGGAGTGCAGAATTATTAGGAAAGTTGTATTTTTGAGGATTAATTTTATTATTGAACAACAACCATGTTCTCAATGAACCCAAAAAACTCATTAATATCAAAGCTGAATATTTTTGGAAGTAGTTTTTAGTTTGTTTTTAGTTTTAGCTATTTTAGGGGGATATCTGTGTGTGCAGGTGACTATTACTGTGCATAATTATTACGCAACTTAACAAAAAACAAATATATACCCATTTCAATTATTTATTTTTACCAGTGAAACCAATATAACATCTCAACATTCACAAATATACATTTCTGACATTCAAAAACAAAACAAAAACAAATCAGTGACCAATATAGCCACCTTTCTTTGCAAGGACACTCAAAAGCCTGCCATCCATGGATTCTGTCAGTGTTTTGATCTGTTCACCATCAACGTTGCGTGCAGCAGCAACCACAGCCTCCCAGACACTGTTCAGAGAGGTGTACTGTTTTCCCTCCTTGTAAATCTCACATTTGATGATGGACCACAGGTTCTCAATGGGGTTCAGATCAGGTGAACAAGGAGGCCATGTCATTAGATTTTCTTCTTTTATACCCTTTCTTGCCAGCCACGCTGTGGAGTACTTGGACGCGTGTGATGGAGCATTGTCCTGCATGAAAATCATGTTTTTCTTGAAGGATGCAGACTTCTTCCTGTACCACTGCTTGAAGAAGGTGTCTTCCAGAAACTGCCAGTAGGACTGGGAGTTGAGCTTGACTCCATCCTCAACCCGAAAAGGCCCCACAAGCTCATCTTTGATGATACCAGCCCAAACCAGTACTCCACCTCCACCTTGCTGGCATCTGAGTCGGACTGGAGCTCTCTGCCCTTTACCAATCCAGCCACGGGCCCATCCATCTGGCCCATCAAGACTCACTCTCATTTCATCAGTCCATAAAACCTTAGAAAAATCAGTCTTGAGATATTTCTTGGCCCAGTCTTGACGTTTCAGCTTGTGTGTCTTGTTCAGTGGTGGTCGTCTTTCAGCCTTTCTTACCTTGGCCATGTCTCTGAGTATTGCACACCTTGTGCTTTTGGGCACTCCAGTGATGTTGCAGCTCTGAAATATGGCCAAACTGGTGGCAAGTGGCATCTTGGCAGCTGCACGCTTGACTTTTCTCAGTTCATGGGCAGTTATTTTGCTCCTTGGTTTTTCCACACGCTTCTTGCGACCCTGTTGACTATTTTGAATGAAACGCTTGATTGTTCGATGATCACGCTTCAGAAGCTTTGCAATTTTAAGAGTGCTGCATCCCTCTGCAAGATATCTCACTATTTTTGACTTTTCTGAGCCTGTCAAGTCCTTCTTTTGACCCATTTTGCCAAAGGAAAGGAAGTTGCCTAATAATTATGTACACCTGATATAGGGTGTTGATGTCATTAGACCACACCCCTTCTCATTACAGAGATGCACATCACCTAATATGCTTAATTGGTAGTAGGCTTTAGAGCCTATACAGCTTGGAGTAAGACAACATGCATAAAGAGGATGATGTGGTCAAAATACTCATTTGCCTAATAATTCTGTACAGGGTGTATAGATCCATTTAGTCTCTTTCTGTAGGATCCTCGTATCCAAATCTTTTACCCCTGGCAATGGGCGCATCACCTCAATTACACAGAATTTGAGAGAACCTTGCGCCCCCCATGTGCTTCCCTAACATGTTTTGCTACAAGGCTATCTTTTTCTGTCTGATATTTCCAGGGTGATCCCAGATACATCTCCTTAGTTCTCTTTTTGTCTTACCCACATAATCAAGTGGGCGCATACATGAACAGAGAGCCTCTAATGTCCTACCCGTACCCATGATCTTAGCTATGTCTATAAAGGGGCACATTTATACATCCCTACTGGCTTCCTATCTAACCATGCACCCAATTATTTTTCCGGTAGGTAATAGCTATGGACCAGGTGGTCTCTGAGGGATCTCCCCCTCCTAAATATCCCAGTAGGATAATCAGCAATGACCTCCCTCAGATCAGAGTCAGTTTTTAATATATCCCAGTGCTACCACAGGATCCTTCTCACACTTTCACTCTGGTCATCAAAAGTCTCTATAATGCGTATGGCTTCCCTTTATCTATGTTCGTTTATTACTATTATTACTATTATCTGACATTAGTAGAGTCCCCCTGTCTCGTGACAGGGATGATCTAAATGCCTCTCCAAGGACTTTGTGCATATTAACCTCTAGTAAGGAATCGTCCCTGTAAGACTCTCACCTATTGGTAATAATTCGTTTAGTGAGAGCAATTCCTGTGCACTTTGGGAATACCCTTCTTCAGACTCTCCCACTTAAGGAGTGGCTGTAGATTTGCAGATTAATTTTGTATGTAGAGAACCACAGTTCTCCTTAGCAATATCAATATCCAGAAATGCAATATGGTCCTGGTTAACCTCATATGGGAAGTGCAGGCCAATTTCCTTAATGTTCAACTCCTTAAGGAGCTCAGAGAAGAGGGTCTCTGATCTATTCTACAAAAATACAAGATAAGAATATCATCTATGTATCTCCCCAGAATAATATCCGGGGGGATTCATACACTATTGTCCACAAATACACTTATATCCTCCCACAAGCCCAGGAACAAATTGTGGGGGCACAGGGACTCCACATCGCTGTGCCCCTGAACTGGTGGAGGATTCTGGAGTTACATAGAAAATTGGGATGTCAATACAAATTCAAGCAACTGTAACATGAATGCATTATGTGCTGGAACTTCAGTTCCTCTTGTTCTGAGGAAAGGATTAATCTCAGGCAACCTTCTTATATAACGGCTCTATTTCTATCGAAGTCAGTAAGGTGTCCCAGTCTAGGGATACTCCCTCCAATTTCGTTAATAGGGTAGTAATATATGTAATATAAGAAAGAAGAGCTATCACAAAGTGCATTAACCAGGGGCGGATGGGAACTAAAAGTGGCCCCATGTTGTAGATGGGTCCAAATTGACAGAAGGCGGGGCAACACAAGTAGGCGGGGTCAGCAATACCATAGAGCAAAACACCGACCCAGCAGAACCATACACCACAGTGCAGCACAATATATTGCCCCAGAGGGGGGCTTAGGAGGTGAGATGTGGGCCGCAGCAGTTGAATTCAGAAGGGCTTGTGCAGTCGCTGGCCAGGTACATGAGTACCTGATTCTCGCACTGTTAATTACCACTGAGAGCTCATTATATACCTGGTCAGCAGCAAAAAGGAGGGATTGCAGGGCTCCAGATGGCGACCAAAATGGTCGCCAATGCGACTTAGAATTGCAAAATTTGCGCCTAGACCTTCCGCTGCTCTTTCATCAAACATTGCGCTTCACACATCGAATCTTCATCGCCAGCACGGCCAGAATAGCCACAAACCTCATCCTCAAATCAGGTGTCCGGTCACATGCAGGTGAAAGACTTTGGATTCTGCTTACTGATTGGCAATCTGTCACTCCTGCATTGTGATAGGCTGTCGCCGATGGGTGGGTGGGGCTTGAGATGGCGGGCGTTTTGATGGACAGCGCAAATAGGCTGCAGTATCCGGTCACTATCAGGGCGCTTGTGTGAAGGTGAGGGAGCCGGGGCAGTCAGAGTTCTTGGGCTCTCAGTGCCTGGAGTGGGCGGGTTTGGACAGAGCACAGTGATTGATCCCATGCTAAAACTTCCTAAGGAAGCCGGTGGCTGGTGCAGGTACAGGTAGTGTTCTCCTGGACAGTGTCCTGTGCAGGGGGTGCGCAGTCTGCCCAGTCACTATGGCAGGGGTCATTGAAGGGTATATGAAGGCAATTACCTGGCACTTTCATGGCATGCTGGGGGAAGGATCTTTAATTCTTTGTATCTATCTGACCAGGCTCTGAGGCTGCTGCAGTGGCCAGTTCTCTGCCTCAGTGTGACTTGTGGAGGAAGAGTACTGGACAAGCAGGCGGGGAGGAAAGCTCAGTGACCTCATCTGCAATATCTCAGGGAGTGAGTCACATTGCCCTGGCCTTATGTGGAGAGCCTCCACTCCGAAGTATGTCATTGCCCTTCATCACACGCCCAGCTCCATGTCTGTACAGATATGCCATCACTAACTACTGTATACCTTATTATAGAGAAGCCATGGGCGTAATGTGCCTAGTAGAGGGGCTCCTGCCAGTCACAGACCGCCTGGCACTGACCCCGTCCCCACCCCACTTGTGCCGTTCCTTTCACCGCAGTTATGCCCCAGGTCATTGAAGGACTGGTGAAGATATCTTCATGTATACAGGGAGTGCAGAATTATTAGGCAAGTTGTATTTTTGAGGATTAATTTTATTATTGAACAACAACCATGTTCTCAATGAACCCAAAAAACTCATTAATATCAAAGCTGAATATTTTTGGAAGTAGTTTTTAGTTTTAGCTATTTTAGGGGGATATTTGTGTGTGCAGGTGACTATTACTGTGCATAATTATTAGGCAACTTAACAAAAAACAAATATATACCCATTTCAATTATTTATTTTTACCAGTGAAACCAATATAACATCTCAACATTCACAAATATACATTTCTGACATTCAAAAACAAAACAAAAACAAATCAGTGACCAATATAGCCACCTTTCTTTGCAAGGACACTCAAAAGCCTGCCATCCATGGATTCTGTCAGTGTTTTGATCTGTTCACCATCAACATTGCGTGCAGCAGCAACCACAGCCTCCCAGACACTGTTCAGAGAGGTGTACTGTTTTCCCTCCTTGTAAATCTCACATTTGATGATGGACCACAGGTTCTCAATGGGGTTCAGATCAGGTGAACAAGGAGGCCATGTCATTAGATTTTCTTCTTTTATACCCTTTCTTGCCAGCCACCCTGTGGAGTACTTGGACGCGTGTGATGGAGCATTGTCCTGCATGAAAATCATGTTTTTCTTGAAGGATGCAGACTTCTTCCTGTACCACTGCTTGAAGAAGGTGTCTTCCAGAAACTGGCAGTAGGACTGGGAGTTGAGCTTGACTCCATCCTCAACCCGAAAAGGCCCCACAAGCTCATCTTTGATGATACCAGCCCAAACCAGTACTCCACCTCCACCTTGCTGGCGTCTGAGTCGGACTGGAGCTCTCTGCCCTTTACCAATCCAGCCACGGGCCCATCCATCTGGCCCATCAAGACTCACTCTCATTTCATCAGTCCATAAAACCTTAGAAAAATCAGTCTTGAGATATTTCTTGGCCCAGTCTTGACGTTTCAGCTTGTGTGTCTTGTTCAGTGGTGGTCGTCTTTCAGCCTTTCTTACCTTGGCCATGTCTCTGAGTATTGCACACCTTGTGCTTTTGGGCACTCCAGTGATGTTGCAGCTCTGAAATATGGCCAAACTGGTGGCAAGTGGCATCTTGGCAGCTGCACGCTTGACTTTTCTCAGTTCATGGGCAGTTATTTTGCGCCTTGGTTTTTCCACACGCTTCTTGCGACCCTGTTGACTATTTTGAATGAAACGCTTGATTGTTCGATGATCACGCTTCAGAAGCTTTGTAATTTTAAGAGTGCTGCATCCCTCTTCAAGATATCTCACTATTTTTGACTTTTCTGAGCCTGTCAAGTCCTTCTTTTGACCCATTTTGCCAAAGGAAAGGAAGTTGCCATATAATTATGCACACCTAATATAGGGTGTTGATGTCATTAGACACACCCCTTCTCATTACAGAGATGCACATCAACTAATATGCTTAATTGGTAGTAGGCTTTCGAGCCTATACAGCTTGGAGTAAGACAACATGCATAAAGAGGATGATGTGGTCAAAATACTCATTTGCCTAATAATTCTGCACGCAGTGAAGACTGCTAGGTGTCTGGGAACCCCTCCAATAATGAAAAAGTGGCCCCATACCCTATGGAAGGGATGGCCAACCTGTGGCTCTCCAGCTGTTGTAAAACTACAATTCCCACCATGCCCTGCTGTAGGCTGATAGCTGTAGACTGTCTGGGCATGCTGGGAGTTATAGTTTTGCAACAGCTGGAGAGACTCAGGTCGGCCATCCCTGCCCTATGGAGCTCCCTGAAATAAATGCAGCAGCAGGTAGTGTATGCACCTGCCATATTCTCTATTAGACTGCTGGGGATAGCTGAGGACAGTGCTTGGCTATTTCTGGCGGTCGCATAGAGAATAAATGTAGCGCCAAGGCGCACGCTCCACCAGCCTCTCCATTCATTTCAGGGTATGGGGCAGTCCCAGTGGTCAGAAATATAAAACTATCCTGTGGATTATCAGATTACCAGAATACCCTTTCAAAGGGGTTGGCCCATCTCGCACTTTGGTGGCATAGGATAGGTACGGCAACCAAAGTGAACGAGGGCGCACCATGTATTGCCTTTTATGGGAGTGCCGAAACTTCCTGGAACTTCCATAGGGGTGAATGGAGAGGTGATCATGCTTGTGTAGTTCACTGTCCATTCACTTCTATGGGAGTTCTGGAAATAGCCGAGAGCACCTGCCGCACGTGTGTGGTGCTCTCTTCTTAATTTTGAGGCCCCTGTTCTAGAGATAGGTGGGAAACTGAGTGGGCTGTAGCTTAGAAAACCCCATGCTCCTTAGCCAGCTATATTATATGTATTTTAAATTTGGCGACTAAAAATTTTAATTTGGCTCCAAAAAATTTCAGGTTAGGAGCCAATGGCTCCCTGAGATCTTTTTTAGCCTGGAGCCCTGGATTGGGCGGCCCCCTGGGCATCGGCCCACCAGGAAATTTCCCTGTAGGGTCTATGGCCAAACCGCCCCTGGCCTTAACAAATGATAAATGTAAATCCCTGCATTCTGGGTAATAGAATTTATGCCTGCTGATTTTGGATGACCCCTAAGTGGGAACAGTGCCTTCGGCAGTGCGTAGAAAGTGGGGACCTGAGGGTGCTTATGAATATAAATAAAAATTCATCCTTTAATATTAATCTATCACTTAGTTCTCCCATAAGTATCTCTTCAAGTTGTGCCTTGTGATAAAAAAAAAAAGTCTCCCTCTGCCTCATCCACTTTATCCAACTTCCTTGTGAGAAAAAGTGGAACAGGTGCTTCATAAATATGGCATTCATTCTGAACCCTATATTTCTCAATGTATTTATATCCATGATATAGTAAGATTAATTAAACAGAATTAAATCTTTCTAATCTATTTAAGCATTGCTGTTCTGTAAATTTCACATATTCTTAAGGGTGCATTCACACGACCATAATTCTGGGTCCGCATCCATTCCACAATTTTGTGGAACGGGTGCGGACCCATTCATTTCAATGGGGCCGCAAAAGATGCAAACAGCATACCATGTGCTGTCTGGATCCATTGTTCCGTTCTGCGCAAAAAATATAGAGCATGTCGCGGACAAGAATAGGCATTTTCTATACGGCCATGTGCGGTCCTTTAAAACACTTACGGTCGTGTTAATGCACCCTTAGTCTGTAATATCAGGTATTAACTGGATGTAGACTCCAGACTACAGAATTCCTTTGCTTTGGTTTTCTAAGATGATAGTTGAGGGTCCCACCCAGGGGCGTCGTTAGGTCAAAACATTCGGGGCTTGAGCCCCGGATGTTTTGACCATTGCCCCGAATGTTATGCTGGCAGCAGTGGCGTATCTACCAGGGAAGCGGCTGCTTCGGGCCCCGAGCTAACAAGGGGCCCGGCAGCCTGACACCAAGTGTCTTGGTTATCTAATGCAGTTTTTCGTGCCAGCTAGGGTGGCCACTGGCATCACCCCAGAAAGCCGGACCTCACCGACCACGCCCCCCCCCCCAAATCGATAAACCATGCCCACTTCCATGAAGCCACGCCCTCATTCAGTGAAGGGGGGACTGCTGGGGTTAATAAATACTGTGAAAGGGGTACTGCTGAAAGGAGTTAATAACTACTGTGAAGGGTTTCACAACAGCTGGAGTGCCGAAGGTTGCTGACCCCTGGCAATGTATACATAAAATGTATATGTTAACAGGTGACTCAGACTGACACCATAAAAAAAAAATGATACGTTAATGTATACGTTTTTTTTTTTAACAGACTTTGCAGGATACAAAAGCGTAGTGTGCTGCGCTTTTGTATCCCATTTTCCAACGTAAACATCAAACGGATGCCAAAAATGTGATGTGAACTCTCCCTTACAAATGCACATATAGGATGCCAGGATAGTCATGGATGGGAGGGGGGGGCCCATACAAAATTTTGCTGTGGGGCCCAGTCAGTTCTAGCTACGCCCCTGGCTGGCAGGGTCGGCCGCTCTGACTCTCCTGCGCTGCGCAGCCCCGCCATCCTAATCCGTATCCTGCAGTAACTGAACTTTAAAACAGCGCTCATGATCTCATTACTATCTTACACACTCAGCTCCGGAAACATGCAGTGCGGGCCGTGCTCGCTCACTGACGTCACACTCCTGCTCCTCCCACTAGGCGGTGTAGGCGCGTGACGTCAGTGAGTGAGCGCCGCCCGCACTGCCTGTTACTGGAGCTGAGTGTGTAAGTCAAGATAGTAATGAGATGAGCGCTGATTTAAAGTTCGGTTACTGCAGGATACGGATTACTGAGGGGATGATCTGTGGGGTTGCCCAGACGGCTAGGCCCTTCACAGTAGTTATTAACCCCTTTCAGCAGTCCTCTATTCACTGAAGGGGGGACTGCTGAAAGGGGTTAATAACTACTGTGAAGGGAGGACTGCTGAAAAGGGTTAATAACTACTGTGAAGGGAGGACTGCTGAAAAGGGTTAATAACTACTGTGAAGGGGGGGACTGCTGAAAGGGGTTAATAACTACTGTGAAGGCCCATGGGGGTGTGGCTTCATGAGGTGGGGGCGTGGCTTCACAGGGGCGTGATACAATGGGCTTGTGCCCTGGATGTTTTCAGACCCTAGCAACGCCCCTGGACTCCCACCTCTGGGACTCGCACCAGTCTCATAAACGCAGCAGAAAATGAAGCCGGCAAAGTGGCCACCACTACGCATTCCTATTGGCCCAACGAAAATAGCCAAGTGGTGCGCTAAGCTACGGTATTTTCGGAATTATCATAGAAATGAATGGGAGCACACCAAGCTTGTGCGGCCACCGCTTCCATTCACTTCTATAGGGCCGACGGAAATAGCAGCTGCGCATGCACGGTGCGCCCTCCTTCTCTTTGCCGGCTGCCTTTACGAGATAGATGCGGGTCCCACCTAGCAAAATGCCACCATTGTCTGAGATGACACAACCCCTTTAATTGTGTCCATATGGTATGTTGTGAAGATATACAGGTCTATGTGGCAGAAGTCTATTGGCTCATTTGTATGTTTAGCTTGTAAGGGTAACACCCAGGTTTTTGCTAATAGAAGTAATCTTCTTCCGTTTGGGGTCAGAATAGGTAAACTCAAATGAGTCATCATGTCTTCTAATTTTTTTGCCCCTACACTGAATTTTAAGATTTGGAGCATTGCAGACAATATGGTAAGATCTCTTGTTTAGGAATCACACAAAAATTCTACCGTGACATCTGTCAACTGTCTCAAGGCTTATTTTAAGAGCTACCCAGTTAAGCCAGTACTCTCTGCTCTGCACTGATGAGGGGCAATCACCCCGAAACAGCTGTCTGCAGATGAGGTGCTGGCTTATTTAATATCCAAGTCATGTCTCAAGGCTTATTTTAAGAGCTGAACATTGACTTACAGCATAGCTGCTTTACATCTGGTGGCATTAGAGGCAGAGCTTGATAAGAGCTCATTTGCATTTCTTCCCTCCCAGAATTCCAGAGGAGCATGTATGGCCTGTAAGTCTCCTCACACTGATTAAGGTGCTCTCTCCCTAAGGAGAGTTAGTTCTCCCCTTCATCTGTCAACTGGCAATGATAAAGCTGCTTTATGCAGGTTATAAAATGGGCTGCCTGCAGCCCCCACTAGGGGGAGCTCAGTGCATAGGAATTTATACAGATACCATTAATATCAATAGAAGCTGTAAAAATTATTATCCCTACCAGTGACTGCTGGAAAATGCTGTGAATCTGTTGGAAATAGGAAAAGCAGTTCAGCATCGGGCCCCAGAGGAGTCGTATGGTCTGGCTCTATGGTTTGTACGCCACTGTCATTAATCCCTGACTATATGAAAATCCATGCAGAAGGGGTTAAAGCTCAAAAGCTGAGAGAAAATATGATATGCAAATAATATGAAATCTGAGGAGCAGCCATTTTATCAGATGGTGCTCAATCACACCTGCCTAAATGGAATTGTTGTGGATTTTTCAATCCGCTGCTTTGACATTATAGTGTTTAGAGAGCAATACATGCAGAGTGAATGTAAATGTCCTGCCATTCATTCCCCATTGTGATTATAGTGAATATCTCAGCATTCCGAAAGTAATGGGGTGATAGAGAAATTCATTGCTGACGAGCGAGCAGTTAAAAATAATCCCGCACTCCAACCTATGGCCATATATAGGTAGTGCCGCGGTGAGAAATGAAGTGGGCTTGACTACGGAGGGTAAAAATCGACTTGTTTAGAGATTGAAGGTAAAATGAAATTATAATCAGCTCTGAAACTGGATGTAAATTCATGCAGAATAACAGATGGCCATAGCTAATCTTCAGGACTATCATTTTACCATTTATGAGCATGTGGAGAACTTACTGTATATGCAAAGACGGCAATAAAGAAGCCATTACGTTTCCTATTAATGTTTAACGTTTTGTACAAATATTTCTTTCTAAAGATATATTTTTGCCGCTTTTGGCAGGGATGTAAAAAGCAAATCGTTTCCCATCACTCAGAGGATACTGTCAGACAGATTTATAGGCCGACGCCGCTGATAGATTTACAGTAATGAGAAGCTTGTAATTGTATTAAATTGTATTGAATTTGGAAGTTCTGGGCAGCTTTTAAGTGGGACTGACGGAAAACACAATAACACTCATCCCTCCAAATGGCGGATAAAAGATTCAGACGTTTAAAGAGGACCTGTAACCTTTCCCAACTTGTCTGTCTCAGAAATGACTTGTATCCCCCATGTAATGACAAATCTGGAACAATTCTAATGACTGACTGTATGATTTGTCCTTCCTCTATTATTACTTTAAGAGGTTATGAATGAATTGCCAGCAGTTTTTCAATGAAGGTCCAGATGGGTGTTACCTGTTTGAGGGGTGTCCCTGCACAGTCTGCGCCGCCGCCCTTCATTCATTTCTGTGGGGCTGCCGAAAACAGGCGAGCGCTGGCTATTTCAGTCTGCCTTTTTTCACAGCTGTGAGATCTTACGATAACAAGCAGGTATTGCGGTTTTCTGTCTGTGACAAGGAGTGTGTGGAAATGTGAAGTTGAAAGTGATCAGCATGATGGGAACCATCAAAGAGGATTCGATCGACTGTGAAGGTTGAGATTGTCCCAGATACCTGTATATTTAGCAGATTTCAACTTTAGAATATTTGAATCTGAATACTTTTGTAATTGCATGTAATTAAACATTTAATATAGCCACTGAGTTATTCAATAAAATGTATCTGTATAGTGCCATTTAATTTCTTATTTCTTTGACCTGCTCACTGAGACAGCCGCACATGCTCAGTTTCATCCTTTCACTGCCTCCTGACCTGTGATAGGGAGAGCTGAGACACGCCCCTTGAGCTGCAGCAGAAAAGACACTCCCCTTGAGCTGTGATAGGGAAAGCTGAGACACGCCCCCTGAGCTGTGATAGGGAGAGCTGAGACACGCCCCCTGAGCTGCAGCAGAAAAGACACTCCCCTTGAGCTGTGATAGGGAAAGCTGAGACACGCCCCCTGAGCTGTGATAGGGAGAGCTGAGACACGCCCCCTTAGCTTCAGCAGAAAAGACACTCCCCTTGAGCTTCCAACTTGATATAAATCTAGCAGAGCAATGAATGGGGAAATCTCTGGATCTACATGCGGTACAAGGCTGGTTCTAGCTTTGATAGAAAGAGATTGTCATGTACTATATGATCTCTTACAGTAGTCATTAAGTATGCAAATGAACTCTGTATATTCCCCTCACACTGCCAATTCTACCTGACCAGTGCCATACTGCTGTCTGACTGTACATTGCAACAAGTCATTCTATTTTAACAGACTGCACATTCATAATGGCTCCCTTCCTTGGCAGCCTTCTCCACCTACATTGCTGTTCTACTTTCTCCTCAACTTAGCTACTTTCAGAAGTTCCATAGCAGTCAATGGAGAAAGTTGGGAATGGGCAACGTGCTCTCCAATCACAGTGAGGCCCTGTACTGAAGATAGGAGTGGGTCTAAGAGATGGTACGCACACCTATAAACTATTTATGATACTGTATATCCTATGGACATGACTTTTGTTTTTTCAATAGGAAGAGGGTCATGTGACACATCAAACTTATTGGGAACTTCACACGAAAAACAATGGTGTGCTTGGTTTTAACATAACGTTATTCTTTCATGAGTTATTTACAAGTTTCTCTTTGTTTACAGCCATTGACATGTCGCCGAGGTTAACACGTGAGGAGCGGATAGAAATTGTGTTGATGTCTGGTGAACGCAGTAACTGAGTCATTGCAGCAGATTTCAATGCAAGACACCCTACGAGACCACCCATCTCCCATGCTACAGTTAGCAAACTGCTTGCTAAGTTTCGTGAAACTGGTTCAGTGTTGGATTTGCCAAAATGTGGACGCATGAAATCTGTCTCTAATGAAGAAACATCAGTGGCTGTCCTAGCTTCATTCAGCAAGAGACCACAGCGTAGCACTCGCCACATGTCACTGGAGAGTGGCATTAGTCGAACATCCCTTTGGCGGATATTAGCTACTCACAAATGGCACCCTTACAAACTCCAGCTACTGCAGCATCTCAACGAGGATGACCCAGATCGGTGCACTGAATTTGCAGAATGGACAAAACAAAAATTGGATCAGGACCCTCGTTTTACGCAGAAGATTTTGTTCAGTGATGAGGCAAACTTTTATGTGAATGGTGAAGTTAACAAAGAAAACCACCTCTATTGGTCTGACACTAACCCACATTGGATAGATCCCTCCAAGACTGTTGGAACAAAAAAAATTATGGTATGGTGTGGTATATGGGGTACAGAGATAGTGGGGCCATTCTTCATCAATGGAAACCTCAAGGCCACTGGATATGCGAAATTGCTACATGATGATGTGTTTCCCTCTTTATGCACTGAAGCTGGCACATTCCCTGAGTTTTTCCAGCAAGATGGTGCACCACCACATTATGGGTGTCAGGTCCGAGCATTCCTAGATGAACAGTTTCCTGGAAAGTGGATTGGTCGTCGTGGGCCAGTTGAATTGCCCCCAAGGTCTCCCGATCTGACCCCCTTAGACTTTTATCTTTGGGGTCATCTGAAGGCAATTGTCTATGCTGTGAAGATACGAGATGTGCAGCACCTGAAACTACGGATACTGGAAGCCTGTGCTAGCATTTCTCCTGCGGTGTTGCTATCAGTGTGTGAAGAGTGGGAGAAGAGGGTTGCATTGACAATCCAACACAATGGGCAGCACATTGAACACATTTTATAAGTGGTCAGAAACTTGTAAATAACTCATGAAAGAATAAAGTTACACCATTGTTTTTCTTGTGAAATTCCCAATAAGTTTGATGTGTCACATAACCCTCTTCCTATTGAAAAAACAAAAGTTGGATTTAAAATGGCCGACTTCAAAATAGCCGCCATGGTCACCACCCATCTTGAAAAGTTTCCCCCCTCACATATACTAATGTGCCACAAACAGGAAGTTAATATCACCAACCATTCCCATTTTATTAAGGTGTATCCATATAAATGGCCCACCCTGTATATTCAGTAAGATCCTAAGCTCCCTCGAGTGATGGTTGCAGGGAAGACCTATGCCTATGGAACTGGTTTGGCGCTCTGTATCAGTAAAAGCATACCCAATGCTATAAAGAGCTACTGTATTGAGAAATTAATTAGCACAACATTTTTAACCTATATAGATTGGGGAAATAATGTGCTCATGGTTGAAAATTAGTGTTGGGCGAGCATGCTCAGCCGAACACCTTTTTCACTCGAGCATCGCGATGCTCGGCACATCACGGTGATCGGCCGAACACTGCATGTGCTCGAGTGCGATGCTCGAGTCTCCTCCTCGCATGTTTGTTGGTTGCTGCGCAGCCAATAAGCGTGCGGGGAAGTACTGCCACTCACTGTAATGCCATAGCCATGTTGGTTACTGGCATTACAGTGATTGGCTGGCCAAGACGCGTCATCGGGTGCTATATAGCACCCGATGACACGTGGTTCGGCTCAGTCTTAGTCAGGGCGAGCTGCAGCAGAAGGGACAGATAGTGTAGGGAGAGGAATTGTGTTTTTTTAGGGAGTTTTGAAAGGTGTTAGAGACCCAACAGTCCTTTTAAGGACTATTGTTTTATCTGCCTGTGAAATATATTAGCGCAACGTGCACTAAATTGCACGCAATTGTTTGGCTGCTGGTGGCAGCGACATTACCTGTGCTACATCTCCTGTATACCGTTAGCCGCTGGTGACAGCAGCAACATTACCTTTGCTACATCGCCTGTATAACGTTTGCCCATCCTAAATATCAGTGACATTCAGTTTAATTTTTTTGCTGCTGGTGACAGTGACATTACCTGCGCTACATCTCCTGTATAACGTTTGAAACAGGCGTTGTTTGCAAAAATAAACAAAGAAAAGGCACATTAATCGTAGGGTAAAAACGTATGTGTAATTAGAGAAAGTACTCCAATTGTAGGCTCACCTTAAAGGGTTGTGCGAATAATAGGCACAACACTACTGAAGAGGTGTTGGGAATAAATTTACTCCCCGGAAAGTCGTCGATGTGCAGCCACGGATGAGGATCTCCTTAAATGAGTGTGCCTGGGACCTCACGGAAAATTATCATGCAGATACAAGAACAACCATCCTTTGGCGTGAACGAACCGACCAGTTAGAGGTAGTAATAATCTTCAAACGTTTTTAATTGCAGAATCACTTCACAACGCGTTTCGGGGAAAACGTCCCCTTTTTCAGGTGAAAACAGTTGCTTGGCTTATAAAGCATACATGCAGCTATATATATACACATAAAATCACAAAAAGGCGCCTAAAACAAAGGTAAAAGAGGGGTATAGGTGCGGTCCCAGGGTTCAGAGGCAACCCCAGGACAAAACCCCTTGAAATCAAAACAAATTAATTAATAATTAATAAAGATGAAAGCCTCCTAGACAATCGGATGTTATATGTCTATTTGCGTCCGGTTGTAACAAAGTTTAAGAGTTAGAACCGTCTTGTTTAGCCCCTGCAATTATAGGGGTATTTTTTCCAAAGCGGGGGTCACATGATCGCACTCACGAGTCACGTGATCCATAGAAACATGACGCTCAAGCTCTGGTAGGCACAGAAAGTCCAGCGCTTGAGTGAAGCCAGTAGCTGAAGCTGCTATAAAGACGGGGCATCCTAGGAGGCACTTGTGCAGTTAAAATATATGTATCATTAACATTTTATGGACGGGGGGGGGGGGGGGGATTTACTAAAAATAACACAGGGGTAATACCAGTTTTATATTAGAGCCCCTATATAATGAATATTAAAATGCTACCACATATAAGAATGAAAATTCCATATAAACGTATTTTGACAGATTACAAATTATTATAATTATTATAAAAAAATAATTATCATAACAATAAGATTGTATAAATAGACAAAGGATGAATTAATTACGAAAGTAAAAATATAAAAAATATTGGAGAAATCTCAAAGAAAAGAAAAAAAAACTAATCTGGTTGACACTGCTGACATTCTCCACCTCCCATACGTGCACACGGGTCTAAAAGCACCTTCTAACTATTATCCTGTGCAACGTAAAGGGAATTTTATTGACACTTTTTATAATGTGGTGATGGATGAATTTCATAGTATTCATCAGACACCCATCCCCAATGGTAATCTGAATAAGAAGGAGAGAACAGCGATCAGAAACCTCCAAGACAACACCAGTATTATTATCCGTAATGCTGACAAGAGAGGGGGGATAGTGATTCAAGATAGGGTGGACTATATCAGGAGAGCCACCCGCATTCTATCTGATACGGAATATTACTTACCTTTAGAATTTGACCCCTCGAAACAATATAAATCTGAATTTAAGGCTCTGATTGATTCTGCTTCCCATATATTAGATAAAAAAGAGAAAGAATTTTTTCTAATACCCGATCCAGTAACGGTGTTATTCTATCATTTACCAAAGATCCATAAAGACAATAAAAATCCCCCGGGCCGACCAATCATTTCGGGTATCTCCTCCCTCACCTGTAACTTATCTCAATATGTGGATGTCCTCTTACAAAAATATGTGGTGGAGTTACCATCTTATTTAAGAGATTCTACGTCCTTGATACAATCTTTGAAAGAGATTGAGTGGAGGGACACATACCGTTGGGTCACTTTGGATGTCACAGCTTTGTATTCCAACATTTAGCACGAGCTGGGCATTGAGTGCACAAAATAGTACCTTGAAAATGACCCTGTAATACCAGACGAACAAAAGTCTTTTGTCCTAAAATGTATTAGTTTCATCTGGACGCACAATATATTTACTTTTGAGGACACACTGTATCTACAAAGAAAAGGGACCGCTATGGGGACAAAATTTGCGCCCAGTTTTGCTAATTTGTTCATGTGGCGTTTCGAGGACCAATGTATCTACGGATCCAAGTATTGGAGTAACAATATCATTTTTTACCAGATATACAGTACAGACCAAAAGTTTGGACACACCTTCTCATTCAAAGAGTTTTCTTTATTTTCATGACTATGAAGGCATCAAAACTATGAATTAACACATGTGGAATTATATACATAACAAACAAGTGTGAAACAACTGAAAATATTTCATATTCTAGGTTCTTTAAAGTAGCCACCTTTTGCTTTGATTACTGCTTTGCACACTCTTGGCATTCTCTTGATGAGCTTCAAGAGGTAGTCCCCTGAAATGGTCTTCCAACAGTCTTGAAGGAGTTCCCAGAGATGCTTAGCACTTGTTGGCCCTTTTGCCTTCACTCTGCGGTCCAGCCCACTCCAAACCATCTCGATTGGATTCAGGTCCAGTGACTGTGGAGGCCAGGTCATCTGGCGCAGCACCCCATCACTCTCCTTCATGGTCAAATAGCCCTTACTTTCAAAGTTTTCCCAATTTTTCGGCTGACTGACTGACCTTCATTTCTTAAAGTAATGATGGCCACTCGTTTTTCCTTACTTAGCTGCTTTTTTCTTGCCATAATACAAATTCTAACAGTCTATTCAGTAGGACTATCAGCTGTGTATCCACCTGACTTCTCCTCAACGCCACTGATGGTCCCAACCCCATTTATAAGGCAAGAAATCCCACTTATTAAACCTGACAGGGCACACCTGTGAAGTGAAAACCATTTCAGGGGACTACCTCTTGAAGCTCATCAAGAGAATGCCAACAGTGTGCAAAGCAGTAATCAAAGCAAAAGGTGGCTACTTTGAAGAACCTAGAATATGACATATTTTCAGTTGTTTCACACTTGTTTGTTATGTATATAATTCCACATGTGTTAATTCATAGTTTTGATGCCTTCATAGTCATGAAAATAAAGAAAACTCTTTGAATGAGAAGGTGTGTCCAAACTTTTGGTCTGTACTGTACATTGATGATCTGATATTCATTGGTGATGATACTTCTATTACTTCCTTTATGGAGGGTATGAAAAGCACTGATCGGGGTATTAAACTGTCAGGAGCATACAACATACAGAAATTTGAATATGCAGACCTCGAATTGGGATCCGTAGGACACAAAATAATTACACAGACCTTTTTCAAAAAAGTAGAGAGTAATAGTTATTTAGATTTTTTGAGTACGCACTACAAAAAATGGAACGTCAATATTCCTTTTAGTCAGTTCAAAAACATTAGACAAAATTGCACTTTGGACAGTGACTTTACATCTCAAAGCGAGACCATTCGCACCAGATTTCTTCAAAAGGGATACCCCCCGATAATATTAGAGCCCGCTTACAAAAAGGCTAGGGATTTATCCCAAGAAGGTTGTCTCACCAAAACAAAAAAAGACATACCGAACACCAGTAAGAGACGTTATAATATGAATTTTATAACAACATATGGTGATAACCACAACACCATTAGAAGTATATTATCTAAACACTGGTATATATTAAGAAGAGACCCCCATTTGAGGAAAATTCTACCGGCCCAACCTCCCCTTACATTTAGGAGGGCAAAAACTCAGAAATTCTTTTGACACCTAGCAAATAAAGATCCACTATGCAAAATAATTTAAAAAAATGATCAATTGAGATGCAACCTATCCAGATGTCTTTGTTGTACTAATATAAGTTTGCCTCCCACTTTTTTTCAGCAATTCCACTGGAGAATCCTTCCCAATCAAAAATCACCTTGATTGCGGGTCACAAAATATTATATATTTATTGGAGTGCCTGTGCGGATTGCAATATATAGGCCGCACGATAAAGACCGTTAGAAATAGGCTGAATAAACACAGGTCTAACATTAAGGAAAAGTTTCTACAACAGTGTCTCCCGCCACGCTGCTGAACAACATGAGGGGAGTTTCTTGGGTTTCAAAGTGACGTCCATTGAGCAAATAGCAAATGATTTTCGCAATATTAGCCAAACCCTAAAGAGACAGGAGATGTTTTGGATTTTCAAGCTGAATTGTTTGAATCCAAATGGGCTGAACGAAGCTTTTGAAATAAATTTGTGACAATGGGGTCGGATTAGTGTTGAGCGAGCATGCTTGGCCGAATACCAGTTCGGCTAGAGCATCCCTATGCTCGGCACATAGCGGTACTCAGCCGAGTACCGCATGTGCTCGAGCGCAATGCTCGAGTATCCCCTCCGCACGTTTCGCGGTTGCTAAGCAGCCAATAAACGTGCAGGTAAGTACTGCCCTCACTGTAATGCCAGTAGCCATGTTGGGTACTGGCATTACAGTGATTGACTGGCCGAAACACGTCATCGGGTGCTATAGAGTTTAAATTTCATTTATCAATAGACGGTGTCCTCTTCTGACAGTCGGGAGTGGGTAATTTGCGCGCCCCCTGCTTGCCTTCCTTGGATGTGGTAGCCGTTTCTCAGGCTCCCTCTCCGGAATCGAACACTGATTCCCCGTTACCCGTGGTCACCATGTTAGCATGTTAGGCGCATAAAAGAACATCGAAAGTTGATAGGGCAGACATCCAAATGGATCATTGACGTCACGGGGACGTGCGATCAGGCAGTTATCTAGAGTCAACAAAGCGGCAGCAGGCCCTCGCCCATAATGTTTGCGATGGTCAGCTCACCTGCAGGCTCTCAACCATAATTTTTTCGATGGTCAGCTAAGCAGCAGTTACTTTCCCATAAGAGTCTGGTCAACACAATCCTCACCGCCAGGGGTCACGTAACTAATTAGCATGGAGGAGTCTCGTTAGTTATCGGAGTTAACCACACTAATCGCTCTCCAAACTCAGAATGGCCATGCACCACCACCCACAGAATCGAGAAGCTATCAATCTGTCAATTCTTTCCGTGTCCGGGCGGGTGAGGTTTGCCATGTTGAGTCAAATTAAGCCACAGGCTTCACTCCTGGTGGTGCCCTTCCGTCAATTAGTTTAAGTTTCAGCTTTGCAACCATACTACCCCCGCAACCCAAAGACTTTGGTTTCCCGGAAGCTACTCGGCGGGTGATGGGAATAACGCCACTGGATCGCCTGTCAGATTGTCTTCAAACGTCCGAATTTCATTGTTGATTAATGAAAACATTCTTGGCAAATGCCTTCACTGTGGTTCGTCTTGCGCCGGTCCACGAATTTCACCTTTAGCGGCGCAATACGGATGCCATCGGCCATCCCTCTTAATCATAGCCCCAGTCCCGAAAATCAACAATTTTTTTGGGCTAAAATTGCACTTTATATACAAGTAAATATACAGGAAAGAATGTTTCCTAACAATTTTTCCTCTAAAATCGATTTTATCTTCGGTTTTGTGTGTATTATTGTCAGTCTGTAAAAGTGGCGTACTAATCGGACAACATCGTTCCCAGCAACGACCTGGGAGTCCAAGATGCATCCAGACATCCTCTCTATGCTGTTCCCGAACCATTTCAGTGGTGTTTCCATAAATTTCGGACATTTTCCTATGAACTAGGCACCCTCCCCTCTTCAGAACAGGGGGTACATGGTTTAATGCTCGAGTTCTCCCATTGATTTCCATTATACTCGGGTGCTCGGTTGAGCACCCGAACATCCCGATGTGTCCGGCCCGAGCACCCGAACACTACGGCGCTCGATCAACACTAGTCGGGATGAATAAATATTAATAATATTAACTAAATCTTTAGTGGCGATTTTGAACCTGTTTAAGATGTGTTACACATTTTGGGTTTAGTTCTTGTTTTATATATTCCACCAAATGAATGGGTGTTTTTTCCGGTCTTTATATTATGTGATACAACTTGGGTCTCATCGGAAAACATCTATTCTGCTATGCAAATGCTTGTTTATCTGTTTATTTAACCATTTAATTAATGGACATTATTATATATTTATATATATTTATTAATACAATTTTTTATTTATAATATTTTAATTATTAATTAATTTGTGTTGATTTCAAGGGGTTTTGTCCTGGAGTTGCCTCTGAACCCTGGGACCGCCCCTATACCCCTCTTTGACCTTTGTGTTAGGCGCATTTTTTTTATTTTATGTGTATATATATAGCTGCATGTATGCTTTATAAGCCAAGCAACTGTTTTCACCTGAAGAAGGGGAAGTTTTCCCCGAAACGCATTGTGAAGTAATTCTGCAATAAAAACGTTTGAAGATTATTACTACCTCTAACTGGTCGGTTCGTTCGCGCCGAAGGATGGTTGTTCTTGTATCTGCTGTATAATGTTTGAGCATCCTAAATATCTGTGACATTCAGTTTAATTTATTTGCGCATACACTTACAAAACCTGCGCTACTGTACCTGTGACATACTTGCAAGCATATATACCATTTAATATGCTCAAGGCAAACAGTAAGGGACGGGGAAGTGGCCGTGCTGCTGATGGTGCATGCAGAGGCCGTGGCCCTGGGCGCAATGAAACTGTACCTGCTGCCAGAGCACAAGAAACACACTCATCCACGATACCTAGCTTCATATCCCAGTTTGCAGGGCGACACAGGACACCACTCTTGAAGTCACACCAGTGCGACCAGTTGGTCGGTTGGATTGCAGCAGATAATGCTTCCAGTCTGTTAAGCACCACCCTGTCTTCCACCAAGTCCAGTCTCAGTAGCCAAGAGTCTGGTAAACACAATCCTCACCCTGATCCTCCTTCCCCCCACTATGGAGAGTTTTGGCAAACACTCGGATATTCCGAGGAGCTCTTTTCATCGCCATTCCTTGATTTGGGCCTCTCGCCAAGCCCGCTTGAAGAGGGACATGAGGAGATCTTGTGCACTGATTCCCAAACTCTTGAGCATCCACAGTGAGAAAAAGATGACGGTGGGGAACGACAATTAGTGTTTCACGAGGTGGATGATGAGACACAGTTTCCAATAAATAAACCGCAATTAGTGTATCAAGAGGTTCATGATGAGGATGAGACACAGTTGTCAATAATTGAGGTTCTTGTTAGGTCAACAAGTCAGGAGGATGACCAGAGTGATGAAGTGGAAGTGGAGGTGGTGGATGATGAAATCACTGACCCAACCTGGGAAGGTGGCAAGCCGAGCAAGGACAGCAGTACAGAGGGGGAGGGATTTGCTGCACCGCAACAGGCTGGAAGAGGCAGTGGGGTGGCAAAAGGGAGAAGGCGGGCCACACCAAACAGGCCCGCAACTGTTCCCTGAAGCACCCCCTTGCGGCAATCTCCCTTGCCAAGGGGTAGGTGTTCCACAGTCTGGCGCTTTTTTGAGGAAAGTGCGGACAATAAAAGAATTGTCATTTGTAACCTGTGCCATACCAAAATGAGCAGGGGCATGAACACTAGCAACCTCACCACCACCAACATGATCCGCCACATGGCATCAAAGTACCCGAATAGGTGGGCCGAACGCCTGGGTCCACAATCAGTGTCTGCGGGTCACACCACTGCCTCCTCTTTCCCTGTGTTATGTGCTGGCCAATCCCCTTTCCAAGATGCAGGCCCGGATGCCTCCCGCCCTACACCTGGACCTTCGCAAGCACCATCAGCTAGCACATCCACTTCTGTTTCCCAGCGCAGCGTACAGATGTCCATACCCCAGGCCTTTGAACGAAAGCGCAAATACCCAGCCACCCACCCACAGGCCATAGCACTAAATGCGCACCATTCCAAATTGCTGGCCCTGTGAATGTTGCCATTTAGGCTTGTGGACACTGAGGCTTTCCGCAGCCTGATGGCGGCGGTGGTCCCTCGTTACTCAGTCCCCAGCCGCCACTATTTTTCCCGGTGTGCGGTCCCCGCCTTACACCAGCATGTGTCCCGTAACATCACCCGTGCCCTGACCAACGCAGTTATTGGGAAGGTCCACTTAACAACTGACACATGGACAAGTGCTTTTGGCAAGGGACGCTACATTTCCCTGATGGCACTTGCGGGCCCTACTTCCATCAGAATTTCCGCCACCACCTACATTAGTGGCTGCAACCCCCCTTCTCCTCCTCCACCTCCTCCTCCCCTTTCACCGCTGAATTCTCATCTTGCAGCACCAGTCAGCCATCAGTCAGTAGCTGGAAGCAGTGTAGCACTGCAGTGGGGAAGTGGCAACAGGCCGTGCTGAAACAAATTTTCTTAGGTGACAAACAGCACACCGCCGCAGAGCTGTGGCAGGGTATAATGGAACAGACTGAGCTGTGGCTCTCGCCACTCAGCCTAGAACCAGGCATGGTTGTGTCTGATAATGGCTTTGAAGCTCGGCAAGCTCACATACATACCATGCCTAGCCCACGAGTTCAACTTAGTGGTTCAGAGGTTTTTCAAAACCTACCCCAATTTGCCTGAGCTACTGGTGAAGGTGCGCTGCGTGTGTGCCCATTTCTGAAAGTCATCTACATCTGCCGCTGGTCTGGCAATGCTGCAGCAGCGCTTGCAATTGCCAGCTCACCGACTGTTGTGCAACGTAAGCACTCGCTGGAACTCCACGTTCCACATGTTGGCAAGGCTTTGTGAGCAGCAGAGGGCAGTAGTGGAATACCAGCTGCAACCTGTGCAAGTTGTGCCACCCTACAATTAAGAATCACTGGGCAGTGCAGTTTCTAGGTAAAATTTCTCTCAGGGCGAGTGTCAACCCCCCCCCCATCAAAACTGCTCGATGAAATCATATCAGAAGAGTACTTGCAACCGTCTCACCATATTTTTTTATTTTTTTATGCTTAACACAAGAGTTAAGATGGAGAGCAAAAGAAAATCATAAATTACTGCTTAAACTGCTAAAAGTCGCAGGCAGAGTGGTACAGGAGAACTGCAGTATAAAGGAAGGCAATACCCTTAGAAGAGTAGTCATGAAATACAATCATCAATAATGTGCAAAACCAAAAAACTCATTTCAGCATTTAATAACTAACTAAAACCCAATCACAGCAGGTCTCAACTAGAACACGCAAGTAAATGTACAAAAACCAAGTAACATATAAAACCAGATTCAAAGCATAGAGGGCAAGGCCGATTACTGTATACTGTACATAAAATGTATGGAGGTAACACCATGCCGGACAATATAACCTCTGTGCCATGCTGTACAATAAACAGTATAACCCCTACACAGTGTAGCGGTATACTGTATATTGTGTGGCACAGTGTAGGCTATATGTGTATAACATAAACATACTCCACATGAAAACTTACAATTACTTGGCTTGGCCCTTGGGGATCTCGGACACCACTTCAACACTTTGGCCGCGGGCTCGGTGGAGCTGATGTTGTGCTTTATCCTAATGAGAAAGATTTCATAATAAGGATTTGGAGAAGGGGCAGAGGGATAGCAGAGTAGGGAGAGGCTGGTGCTGCTACTAGGGGGTCATACCATGGGGGAGTAATAAAGCCCACCATAATGACCCCCCCAGTAGAAATAATTCTCCTTATAATGTGCAAAACATACCCCTTTGTAATGCCCCCAGTTGAGCTAATGTTCCCATAATGTGCCAATATAAAATACCCCTTCTCAGTACCCCTGAAGATTACCCCATAGTGCTCCTCTCCCCCCTTCCCCATAGTACCCACCATAATGTGTCCCAGTATAAAATAGTAGCCTCCTATCATGTGCCAGTAGCCCCCCTTATGTGCCAGTAGCCCCCCAATGTGCCAGTATCAAGTGTCTCTCTCCTTCCTACCCACCCCCATGTGCTAGTATCATAGTGCCATCTCCCCCCCCCCATGTGTCAGTATCAGGTGCCAACCCCCTCTTCCCTTCATGTGCCAGTATCAAGTGCCTCCCGCTCCCCCCATGTGGCAGTAACAGTCGGGTATTTAAAAAAAAAACTAAAACACTTATACTTACCTACATGTCAGCGATGCGATGCAGCCTCTTCCTGTGTCCCGCCCTGTATGTCCATATATGGAGTCAGTGCTTGTGTATTCTAATTTAGCCTGTATTTCAGAAAAGTCTATGCTGGGATTCGAACCCACGACCTTATGTATCAGAGGCAAGGCACTTAAAGTATAACTGTCGTATTTTTATTTTTTTTGGAGTATTGGATTGTGGTGATTAATATCACCTTGGTGGCCCTATTTCAACTTTTCACTGTGTATTCAATTACCCTTTAATTCCACAGTTTTGTTCCCTGTACTGCCTACTTTTACCTGTGCTTAAAATAGGGTTGCTAGGCACAGTCCGTCTATGTGTTGAAGGACGGAGGAGGCAGAAGCACGCAGTGTGCAAGGTTACATTACTGACAGCCAGGGACTGTAAGTAAATGATTAAAGCCAGGTCCTCCCCAGCAGCTGATAACAGTGCCTGGGCTGTGTGCACTTCTCCCTGTCCCTGCGCTTGGCAGACGCTCCCTCACTCAGCAGAGCTGGAGAATGCAGAGTTGAAGCAGCGCACAACAGGAAAGGGAGATCTGCCATCTGCTCAGTGTATAAATGAAAGCAAAATGTGGTAAGAGGACCCCTCTGTGCTGCAGGAGATTAACCCTTTAGGGGGAGGGCTCTGGTTACTGACACTTTTGGGGGGCTATTGTTACTGGCTAGTGAGGGCAGGAGGGATTAGCCTCAGGGTGAGGGCAGTGGCGGCCATCTTAACTGAATAGTGAAATTGCAGTTTTATGCAGACTGGTTGCTAAGGGCTGAATCTTATTAAATATGGGGTAAGTCAGTCTAATAGTAACTGATTCTGGAATATCATGTTATTAGTAACTACATATATGAAAATTTAAATTAGGGTCTAAGTGTGTGTGTCAGTTATCCTTTAACCACACAGCTATAAGAGCTGCATAGCCACTGCCTGAAAAAATATGAGACTTCTACTGTAGACTCGTTTATAGCTTTGATAGCTAGTGTACATCCATACACATGACATCTGCACCAGCACACTCAGCCTGCTATATCTCTATATATGATAGCTGCCCTAGCACACCCAGCTCTGCTACATCTATACACATGACAGCTGCCCCAGCACACCCAGCTCTGCTACATCTATACACATGACAGCTGCCCCAGCACACTCAGCTCTGCTATATCTCTATATATCTATCTACTGTATAGTAATACTTAGAGATATATAGATATAGCAGAGCTGAGTGTACAGTATCATAGTGCCATAGCACACTCAGCTCTACTATATCTCTATATATGACATCTGCCCCAGCACACCCAGCTCTGCTACATCTATACACATGACAGCTGCCCCTGCACACTCAGCTCTGCTATATCTCTTTATATCTATCTACTGTATAGTAATACTTAGAGGTATATAGATATAGCAGAGCTGAGTGTGCAGGGGCAGATGTCATGTGTATAGATGTAGCAGAGCTGGGTGTGCTGGGACAGCTGTCATATATAAAGATATAGTAGAGCTGAGTGTGCTGGGGCAGCAGCCATGTGTATTAGATGTAGCAGAGCTGGGTGTGCTGGGGCAGCTATCATATATAGAGATATAGCAGAGCTGAGTGTGCTGGGCAGCTGTCATATAGAGATATAGCAGTGCTGGGTGTTTTGGGGCAGCTGTCATGTGTATAGATGTACACTGGCTATAACAGCTATAACAGAGTCCACAGTAGAAGTCTCATATTTTTGCAGCTCTTATAGCTGTGTGGGTAAGTGCTTAGCCTCTGATACAGACAGGGCCGGCGCCACCAGTAAGGCGACCTAGAAACCAAAACGTTGGTTATATAAGTTCGGGCAGCCGGCCGGCGGCGCCCCTCATGCTGCGCCGCCTGAGCGGCTGAGGCTGAGCGCTTGCCGCTCTAAAGAATCTCCGGCCGCCGGCTCAGTGCTGCGCAGCCTGCCTGCGCCTGCTGTCTCTGTCTGTGTCTGCTCTGTGCTGTTGTGGCCGAGCTCTGTTCGGTCCGCGGTACAGGAGCTTTTGTTTCCTGTACCCGGCCGGACTGACAGGAAGTGCTCACTTAGTGTGCACTTTCTTTCAGTCCGGCCAGGTACAGGAAACAAGTGCTCCTGTACCGCGGACCGAACAGAGCTCGGCCACGCTACACTAGAGGTGGGGGAGAATGAGAGTGACAAGGGAGGGGGGGGAATGAGAGTGACAAGGAAGGGGGGGGGAATGAGACTGACAAGGGAGGGGGGGGAATGAGAGTGACAAGGGAGGGGGGGATGAGAGTGACAAGGAAGGGGGGGGAGGAAATGAGAGTGACAAGGGAGGGGGGAAATGAGAGTGACAAGGGAGGGGGGAATGAGAGTGACAAAGGAGGGGGGGAAATGAGAGTGACAAGGAGGGAATGAGAGTGACAAGGTGGGGAGGAAATGATAGTGAAAAGGGGGGGAATGAGAGTGACAAGGGAGGGGGGGAGGAAATGAGAGTGACAAGGGAGGGGGGAATGAGAGTGACAAGGGGGGGAGGAAATGAGAGTGACAAGGGGGGGGAAATGAGAGTGACAAGGGAGGGGGGAAATGAGAGTGACAAGGGAGGGGGGGAGGAAATGAGAGTAACAAGGGAGGAGGGGGGATGAGAGTGACAAGGGAGGGTGGGGGAAATGACAGTGACAAGGGGAGGGAATGAGAGTGACAAGGGAGGGGGGGAGGAAATGAGAGTGACAAGGGGGGGGGAAATGAGAGTGACAAGGGAGGGGGGGGAGGAAATGAGAGTGACAAGGGAGGGGGGGAGGAAATGAGAGTGACAAGGGAGGGGGGAGAGTGACAAGGGGGGGGAGAGAGTGACAAGGGAGGGAGGGCGGAGAAGAGAGTGACAAGGGAGGGAGGGGGGAGAGAGTGACAAGGGAGGGAGGGGGGGGAGAAGAGAGTGACAAGGGAGGGGGGGGGGGGGAAGAGAGTGACAAGGGAGTCCCCAGAGCCAGACTGCAGCCAGAGACCAGATCATCTTATTGTCCTGGTGGTAAGTAGACAATGCAATATGTTTATTATTTAATTGTTTAGTTATTAATACTACATTGGAAACTAATTTACCTCACATTTAGGGTCCATTCACACATCCGTGTGTGTTTTGCAGATCCACAAAACACGGACAGCGGCAATGTGCGTTCCGCATTTTGCGGACCGCACATTGCCGGCACTAAGAGAATATGCCTATTCTTGTCTGCTATTGCGGACAAGAATAGGACATGTTCTATTTTTTTCAGGATCGGAATTGCGGATCCGGGTCCGCATTTCCGTATCGGGGCCGCATGTCGTGCGGCCCCATAGAAATGTATATGTCCGCAATTCCGTTCCGCAAAAAGAGACAGCTACAAGAAGCTTGATTAACCCTAAGGGAAACATAGCATTTCTTTTAATTTAAAAGCTGAGAAAGGGGTGGAACATATGTGATGTCATGATATGGGCAGATCATCTGATAAGGGGGCGGCAATTTTTATCTTGTCTAGGGCGGCAAAAATCCTTGCACCGGCCCTGGATACAGAAGGTCGTGGGTTCGAATCCCAGCAGACACAACTCTCCCTCTCCTGAGGACGGCAATACAGATTGCGTAAATGAGAAGCGTGCAAGTTGTGACACAGGCGCAGGGCGTCTATAAAGTAGTAAGGGCGCTGCCGGGAGGTGAGAGAAGGCCGTCACCGTCCTGCATGTCGTTACAGTGTGTGGTGTTTGTGGCAGTCGCTACACCGGCCAAGGAGCCTCCTCGCTGTCGGCGCCTCCCTTCTGACAGCGGCCCGCCCGGTCCAAGAAACGGCCCTGGGGGTCCCAATTCACAGATGGAAGACCTCTTTAAGCCTCAGCTTCTCATAGAGGACACAATGTTATATATAGGGATGAGCAAATCGACTTCGGATGCTTCATCCGAAGACGATTCGCATAAAACTTTGTTTGAATACTGTATGGAGCGAGCGCTCTGTACAGTATCAGAATGTACTGGCTCCGATGAGCCAAAGTTATAAATCCACGAAGTCTCGCGAGACTTCGGGTAATAATTTCGTAAACTAATTTCTACTGTAAATTCGGGTTCGGTTTCAGGTGGTACCTTGGAACCAAACCTGAGTTCGGTTGCAAGGTATTTTACAGTTGAAATTAATTTACGAAGTTATTACTACGCGAGACTTTGTGGAGTAATAACTTTGGATCATCGGAGCCAATACATTCTAATACTGTACGGAGCGCTCGCTCTGTACAGTATTCAAACAAAGTGTTATGCGAATCGACTTCGGATGAAGCATCCGAAGTTGATTCGCTCATCCCTAGTTATATACTATATTGCTATACTAACCATCTGCCACCAGTATTAATAATGCACCTATGACGTGAGCCTACAATGTATCCTAATGCTAGAGGTGCCACCTATATACACACAAACCTGCAAAAAAGGCACATAAATCACACATAATTTACAAAAATGATTATATCTTTATGCAGTCATCCCCATGAACCAGTGTCAGACCGGGGTGCCTCGAGCCCACCAGTACAAATTCATTCTGGGGAGTCCACTGTACAGCTAAGGGTACTTTCACACTTGCGATTTTCTTTTCCGGCGTTGAGTTCCGTCCTAGGGGCTCAAATCCGGAAAAGAACTGATCAGTTTTATCCCCATGCATTCTGAATGGAGAGTCCGTCCTTCAGGATGCATCAGGATTGCTCCGCTTCAGTATTTTCGACGTTTCCGTCGAAATGAAAAACCGTAGCATGCATAATTTTCTTCTCCGTCTCAAAAGTCGTATCATTTGCCGTATTGCCGGATCCGTCCTTAATTCCCATTGAATTGTATTAAGGACGGATCCGACTTTAAATGTTCCGGGGAACGACACAACATCTGATCCGGATATCCTGTCTGCGCCTGCGTCAGATAGAGGAGGAGCAAGTTTCGCGCCATCCTGTCTGGATCCTGCCTGCGAGGGAGTCGGTGCAAGCCAGAAAAGGTGAGTATATGTGGTATTTTATAACAGAAAAAACTCATATAAACAGCTCCTATGTACTTATACATAGGAGCTATAAGTACATAGGAGCTGTCAGTACCCAGTGTATGTTAGGAGTAGTAGTCCTGTCTGCTGCTACTCCTAGCATCCACTATGTACTTATATTAACTGCATACCCCTATGTAGTGTAGCATAGGGGTTGCAGGTAATATAACTACACAGTGCATGTTAGGAGTAGTAGTCCTGTCTGCTGCTACTTCTAGCATCCACTATGTACTTATATTAACTGCATATCCCTATGTAGTGTAGCATAGGGGTTGCAGGTAATATAACTACACAGTGCATGTTAGGAGTAGTAGTCCTGTCTGCTGCTACTCCTAGCATCCACTATGTACTTATATTAACTGCATACCCCTATGTAGTGTAGCATAGGGGTTGCAGGTAATATAACTACACATTGCATGTTAGGAGTAGTATGTTTTCGTTCAACAATATGACCACCTGTCAATTTTTTTTATTTTTTTGACTGATAAAAAAAAAAATCAGCCAGCCAGCCAGCTAGCCAACAAGCCAGCCAGCCAGCCAGCTAGCCAACAAGCCAGCCAGCTAGCCAACAAGCCAGCCAGCAAAAAACGCAGCCAGGCAGCAAATTATGTCTGTTATTTTATTTAAAGTTCAAATATTAAACTTTTTTTTTTTTTTAAAGGCACATCTTCATCTTCGAGCGAGGCCGGGAGCTCTCCTCCCCGATCACGACACCTCCAGGATGTGGTATGTAAAGTTCCTTAGCATTCCAAACTGTATATTGTGTTATTATTCAAATAATAATAATTTTTTTTTGTTTATCAGTCAGACTCTATGGAGGAGAGTTCTCCCGGTCAACCCAGAGCCAGAGGAACAGGGGAGGAGGAAGTTGGGGGTGGAGGAGAAACGGTTGGTTAATATTTTTTTTTATACTTTTCAAAGTTTTTTATGCCTGTTTTTTATATATATATATATATATATATATATATACAGTACAGACCAAAAGTTTGGACACACCTTCTCATTCAAAGAGTTTTCTTTATTTTCATGACTATGAAGGCATCAAAACTATGAATGAACACATGTGGAATTATATACATAACAAACAAGTGTGAAACAACTGAAAATATGTCATATTCTAGGTTCTTTAAAGTAGCCACCTTTTGCTTTGATTATGCTTTGCACACTCTTGGCATTCTCTTGATGAGCTTCAAGAGGTAGTCACCTGAAATGGTCTTCCAACAGTCTTGAAGGAGTTCCCAGAGATGCTTAGCACTTGTTGGCCCTTTTGCCTTCACTCTGCGGTCCAGCTCGCCCCAAACCATCTCGATTGGGTTCAGGTCCGGTGACTGTGGAGGCCGGGTCATCTGGCGCGGCACCCCATCACTCTCCTTCATGGTCAAATAGCCCTTACTTTTAAAGTTTTCCCAATTTTTCGGCTGACTGACTGACCTTCATTTCTTAAAGTAATGATGGCCACTCGTTTTTCTTTACTTAGCTGCTTTTATCTTGCCATAATACAAATTCTAACAGTCTATTCAGTAGGACTATCAGCTGTGTATCCACCTGACTTCTCCTCAACGCAACTGATGGTCCCAACCCCATTTATAAGGCAAGAAATCCCACTTATTAAACCTGACAGGGCACACCTGTGAAGTGAAAACCATTTCAGGGGACTACCTCTTGAAGCTCATCAAGAGAATGCCAACAGTGTGCAAAGCAGTAATCAAAGCAAAAGGTGGCTACTTTGAAGAACCTAGAATATGACATATTTTCAGTTGTTTCAAACTTGTTTATGTATATAATTCCACATGTGTTAATTCATAGTTTTGATGCCTTTAGTATGAATCTACAATTTTCATAGTCATGAAAATAAAGAAAACTCTTTGAATGAGAAGGTGTGTCCAAACTTTTGGTCTGTACTGTATATATATTTATTTATTTATTAAAAAAAAAAATTTCAGCCATCTCGTCCTGTTGCCAGTGAGAGAGGTCATCAACGATCTTCCAGAGGACGCCGTGGAGCAAGCGGCGGTTGTGGTCGTGTGAGTATTGTAAAGTTATGGTTTTTATTAAAAAGAAATTTATCGAATATTTATAAACTAAATTTTTATTCTATATTTTTTTCTTCTTTTAGGGCTCCCAAACCTCCACCAGAAGGCATGAGGAGGACATTGAACGATTTTATATCGACAATGACCTCCTCATCCATATGGTGGAGGAGCGTACACCATTGTGGGACCACACCGATTGACCGCCATCATCTAACACGGCTCCTCTGGAACGAGATATGTGCCGCCATTCTGCCCAACTGGGATGACCTCCGAGAAAGGCAACAGGGCCAATGCCGTAAGTATAAATTATTTGTAGAGAGCAGACATGTAAAAAAAAATATTAATCAAAAGTGGTTTTACAGTCAAATTTTTTTATAACCGCCACTTAATTTTATTTTTTTTTATTATTTTTTTCTTATTGTGGCTGTTTCAAGTAAATTGTAAACCAACTTTGATTAAAACACAGATTTTAAATATACATCCTAATTTGATTTCTTTCTTTCTAGGAGATACGATCATGGTTTGGTGGCGCTCAATCAGGGACCGCTACAAGAAGGCCTTTAATGAGGAACTTCGGCGCCCGAGTGGGTCGGGAGGAACCTCAAGGATGAATACCGCTATTCTGCCGCCTTGGGGTTTCTACGAAGGACCCTTGAGATGCGAAGGTAAGATATAAGGTGTCTCTAAAAAAAAAAACTTTTCAAACTAGGTGTATGGCCCAGACAGACTGTCATTTGGCACTTTGTCTTGGACATCCACATTGTATTTAGTGGAGTAGAGAGGAGCGATGTGTGCTTCCGATTTTTCATTTGAAGTTGTTTTCCAAAAAAAAAGGCTATACTGTACATAGACACTTCGTTGAAAATTCATTTAATTCATGGCCTCTATCTATGTACAGTATGTTTCTCTATTTTTTGGAATGTAACCTCTTATGTAGCTTCTGAAGTCTCTCTGCTCACCTCTATCCCACTGTTTCTACCATCCATAAAAAATGCAAAATTTTTTTTTTTCTTTGCTTCACAGAACAGCCAGCAGCACTCTAGCGCCCGAAGTTCCTCAGGAGGCGGTCCCTGAAGAGCAAGCCGCCGCGGGTCCCTCTCGCCCTGCTCCTACTGCTGGTCAGGAACACCAGGTTTCCCAACCTGTTCCCCTACTTGTGGACTCTGGCGACGCAACAATGTCAACGATGGCTCCCCTTTTTGAGGCCCTCATGCATCGCCAGAGGTCAGGTAGGAGCCGCCAGGCTAACTACGAAGACCTCACAAGGCTCATGTATGAGTCCTTGGCGGGGATCACAAATAGGGTTGCATCTGTGGAGGATCATTTGCGTCGTCTTCAGGAGGGGGCGGTGTTGACGACACAAATGAGTCCGATGCATCACTATATTGTGTCGTTGTTACCTGCGCTGAAACGCTTGTCACCCGACCAGCGGTATGAGGCCAGAAGACAGATGGACAGCGTCTTGTGGCAACTGGCACACCGCCCCACAACCATTCCCCCACCCCTGCCCTATCCCCCATCCTACACCTATCCCCCATCCCACACCTATCCAAGTTTACAGCCGCAACAGGCTTAGCATTCCCACCCTCCCCCTCCCCCTTCCCACAACCCACCCCCATCCCAAACCCCCGAGCTCTTTTCTCAACACTTTTCTTCTCCTCCTTCTTACTATGCTCCTACCTCTTTCACCACTCCCTCTACTGTTGCTCGGGAAACTCCTTCTCCTGCCCAATCCACTCTTCATACTCCCTCTGTGCCACTTGCATCAACATGCACTTTGTTGTCCACAGTGGCAGAAGAACAACAGGACAGAGTGGACCCAAACCAATCACTTCCCTCCACCCCCCACCATACCTTCCTTAATTTGTAATTATTTATTTTATTTATTTTATTGTTATTTATAATAAATCTTATTTTTTTTGTTTAAAAATCCAAGGACTGTTTAATTTTTTTTTAATAAAGATAGATATTTTTAATTTTAATAAAATTAAAATCTCCCAGCACTGGCGGAGCGACACAACTAATTGTCGCTCCTCCAGCGTTGGTAGATTGTGAGAAAGCTAGGTGTCTAATAGGCCAGACATAATCTCCCAGCACTGGCGGAGCGACACAACTAATTGTCGCTCTTCCAGCGTTGGTAGATTGTGAGAAAGCTAGCTGTCTAATAGGCCAGACATAATCTCCCAGCACTGGCGGAGCGACACAACTAATTGTCGCTCCTCCAGCATTGGTAGATTGTGAGAAAGCTAGGTGTCTAATAGGCCAGATATAATCTCCCAGCACTGGCGGAGCGACACAACTAATTGTCGCTCCTCCAGCGTTGGTAGATTGTGATAAGGGCAGATTTAACCTCAGTCTCCATAACAGGCCTGATTAAATCTACCAGCGCCAGTGGAGCGACACAAGTATGTGTCGCTCCTATAACGTGGGCAGATTTAACCTCAGTCTCCATAACAGGCCTGATTGAACCCAAAATGCAATTGAAATCAAATACAACACACTGTAACCATCAACCAACGGGACAACAAAAATAAATTAACGGTTATTTGAAAATTAATCCCAAAATGTTTATACTAATCGGTCCTGCCAGTCCACCCTTTCTGCTTCAGAGCAGAAATAATCTGCAAACGAGTCTCTCATCCGTGCAACCGCTACAGTTGACCGATGTCGACAACTTTGAATGCTTGCGATCTTGCTGTCCTCCGGTACCTGTTCCAAATTGAGTGGTTCTTTTTGAAGGAGGAAGTTGTGTAACACCACAGCAGACTTTACAACCTCGTCGACCGATTCAACCTTCATCTGAATTGGTTTAGTGAAAATCCTCCATTTTGCAACCAAAATTCCAAATGTGCATTCAACCATTCTTCGAGCCCTGGTCAAGCGGTAGTTGTATGTGTGTTTTTTTAAATCTAATCCGCGGCTGGAATATGGCTTAATTAGATTTCCACACATTTGGAATGCCTCATCACCAACCAATACAAACGGCATGGGTGGGCCATCAGTACCTGGCAGTGGTTGAGGGAGAGGAAAATCTAATTGTCCGTTATATAGACTACGGCCCATATTTGAATTTTTAAATACCATGGAATCGTTGACGCGTCCATAGGCCCCTACGTCCACTGCAACAAAACGATATTGAGCATCTGCGATGGCCATTAGTATTATAGAAAAATATTTCTTATAATTGAAAAACTCGGATCCGGTTCCGTGGGGCTTGATAATACGAATATGTTTCCCGTCTACCGCACCTATGCAGTTGGGAAACTGACAAACATCCCAAAATCTTTCAGATATTTCTGTCCAATGCTGTCGAGTTGGATGTGGGATGAATTCATCATGCAGTTGTTCCCACAAAACACGGCATGTCTCCTTGACAATTATTGAGACAGTTGATATCCCAAGGCGAAATTGAAAATGGAGAGAGCTGAAACTTTCTCCACTTGCCAAAAACCTAAATTTTAAAAGAAAAAAAAAGGGTATTAAAAATTTTACCAAACAACATAATATACAAGGTATATCAATCTGACACAATTTTATTGCACCCCTACATATATTAGTTTGGTCAAGATTTTTTCTGTGGCCAATATAATTTTTAATAAAATTCAACGATAAATGTTTGTTCTCCATGACGAACAATATTCATCACAGTTCATTCTACATCTTCAATGACGAGTATATTGATTCAAAATTTTCCAAACAAGATGTACAATTAAAAAAAAGAATGATGAGCATCAATTGGGGCCAAAATTAGACACTTTGTACAGTGATCCCAGAAAAACTAAGCAAATTTTGATTAAAAAATTTAGGGCTTCACACTACCAAACAGCAGCTTTTAAAAATTTAGACCAAATATTGGTACAATATGTAATAAAGTATGTACTTTACCTTATGGTCAACAATAGGCGTTCTGCTGGGGAAACACAGCGACGGAAAGTGGTGTCTTGTCTTTGAATGTGAGGTGACACACGTTGTAAAAGATCATCAAAACTTTCTACCGTCATCCGTAAGTAGTTAAAGAATTTTTCAGGATAATCCCTCAATTCAGGAAACAGAGTTTCAAAAACTCCCCTTCTTACTCTTGCAGAGGTTATTAGATGCACCCAATAGCGACACTTTCTACGCCGTCTGGCTTGAAGACGTCTTCTCCAGCGTGAAACCAGAATTAAAGCTTGAAATCCAAAACGAATATGGTCCGGCATCATCTTTGCACTCTGCTGAAGGAACTTCTGAGTGGTAAGTGACCTTCGGTTGTCTTTTATAGCCAGTTGTAGTATTTGCTTTAACAGATTGCATCTTTTTGTGACCTTCTGTTATCTTTTATAGCCAGTTGTAGTATTTGATTAACAGATAGCATCTTTTTATCTCTAAATTTAAACGCCGGATCCATCGTTCCGTCTAAAAACGGAAGAAAACGGAATAGAAGGATCCGCTTTTACAACGGATCCGGCGGACGGATCAGGCGAAAATTGATGACGGAATGAAACTGAACGACGGATCCGGCTTTTATGGGCCTCGACGGAACGACGGATTCGTTACGTTAAAAATGTGCGGCGGTATGCGTTTTGGCGGATCCGGCGGGCAATTCCGGCGGCAGAACTGCTTGCCGGATCAGTCTGCCGCAAGTGTGAAAGTACCCTAACAAATAACAACAAATAAGTAAAATTAAGCCAGATACGTAAAAATTCGTAAAAGCATTATGGGCAAATAAAGTGCAGAGCAGCAATCAAGCGCCCAACGTGTGTTTCGCTGGTATCCTAACAGTGAAACATGCGTTGGGTACAAAATAGACTTTAGTAGGCGACTGCTGGTTTTTGTCAGTGATGTCTTCATCCTTTTTTAACATGGATTTTAGATACTTTATTACAACACATCAATAAATATATGACCATTTTGTAAATTATAGGTGATTTCTGTACTGGTTTGTCAGTAATAATGATACATGATAGACTCTGCTTCCAGCTGTTATACTGACCTGAAATTCCACAGAAGCTTTCAATATTGCCAAACTTTATGGCATATATATATATATACACCGTATTTTTCGCCCTATAAGACGCACCTGCCCATAAGACGCACCTAGGTTTTTGAGGAGGAAAATAATAAGAAAAAAAATTTAGAACCAAAAGGTGTGCTTTTGGTGGGTTTTGAACTAATGGTGGTCTGTGGATGACACTATTATGGGGGATCTGTGGATGACACTGTTATGTAGGGGATTTGTGGATGACACTTATGGGGGATCTGTGGATGACACACTGTTATGGGGGATCTGTGGATGACACTGTTATGTAGGGGATTTGTGGATGACACTTATGGGGGATCTGTGGATGACACACTGTTATGGGGGATCTGTGGATGACACACTGTTATGGGGGATCTGTGGATGACACACTGTTATGGGGGATCTGTGGATGACACACTGTTATGGGGGATCTGTGAATGGCACTGTAATAGGGAGGGGGATCTGTGGATGGCACTGTTATGGGAGGGGGATCTGTGGATGGCACTGTTATGGGGGATCTGTGGATGGCACTGTTATGGGGGATCTGTGGATGGCACTATTATGAGGGGGATCTGTGGATGACACATATACAGCATCTTATGCTATATATGTGTCATCCACAGATCCTCCCCATAACAGTGTCCCCCAATACACCGGGCCCCTCCTCTCACAGCAGTATTCATATGTAAACTGTAATCCTTAACCTCTTCTTAACTTTAGTTAAAGTAGCGATATCCTGTGTACTACTACTTACTATCAAGCTCCCGTACTGCAGCAGGCCGAGTGGCCGGCAGCGTAACGTCACTCACTCATGTCACGGGCCTGCTCCGCCTGCTTCATTCATAAAGTGGGAGGAGCATGCGCGGGACGTGAGTGACGTTACAGCTGCCGGCCGCTCTGCCTGCTACGCGAGTGTGATAGTAAGTAGTAGTACACGAGATAGCGCTACTTTAACTAAAGTTTAGAAGAAGTTAAGGATTACAGTTTACATATCAATACTGCTGTGAGCGGCAGCGCCCAGTGTAAGAGTACAGTTACTGCACCGGGCCCCGCCGCGATTCCAGCAGTTGCCGGCCTCCACCCTTTCCCCCTGACACATCGCCGTGCAGTGCAGCATCGGAGCCAGCCGCGATGTATCAGTGTTAGCGATGTAAAAATTGCAGCATTCGCCCTATAAGACGCACTGCCATTTCCCCCCACTTTTGTGGGGTGAAAAATACGGTATATATATATTTATATATATATATACTTTTTTCGTGCCTAGACCCCGCAATGTGTTGAAACAAATTTGTAACATTTCTGAAAAGTTGCATTGATGCTCTTGAAGGTAATTAAAATGTAGATATTTAATTAATGTAATCATTTATTTAAAAACATGTTTGCCGGCTGAATGTACTTATGCAAACGAAAAGGTTTTTCAAATTTCTTTCAGGTGTGGTTATACATATTCACTCATTTCCTAGGGAGAACTTGCAGAAAGAGAAAGTTGAGATTTTTGTGATGCAATTACAGATGGCTTAGGATGCAAACTGTGATATCTGAAATTTTGTCAAAGCAGTAATTATAATTTGCCTCTGTAAACTGCAAATTTTTTACAAAGATGTCAAGGAGATAATTTCTACAAGCATAATTTAGAGATGTATAAATAAAATTATCATGTCAAATCGGCTTGAATTCAAGACAAGGAATGCCCCCTGCATAGTGACTCCAAAAGAAGTTGGGAAGTTTTATTAGCTGAACAGCCACAAAGTAACTAAATAACATAAACTAATAAAAGTAATAGGAAAGAGGCTGTAATGTTATAGTATAGTGTGCAGAATTATCTCAGAGCACTAGAAAATTTGATTATCTTTTTTTTTTTATTATGGGGATGCTAGACGTGCATTTAGGGCTGGCCCAGTCTAACAGACAATCCTGTGCACATATCAAGACATTCTCAGATGGCAGAGTCAGATATCATAATACGATTTGACAAATTCCTCTGACTTCTGACTCTGATCCCTGAATCTGAAATCTGAGTCTGACAACTGACATTGATACCTGACACTGTCTGGTATAACTCTCAGGGGCCAGAGTCAGTTGTCAGCATTAGGTATTGGAGTCAGGTTTCAGAGTTTCACTCTTTCTAAACACTTTACAATCTTTCCAAGATGACCACAGGCGAGCTATTCTGTACTTATAAACGCCTTCTGCCATTCCCGGGCTGAGGGATACAGAATTTAGATTCGTATGGCCAGTCCATCTCAATGTGTGATGGGTGCCGGAGGCAATTGAATCTTTCCACAGCAGTAAAGTCTTTTTCATAAACGAGCGGTACCTTACTGGTGTTATCATCTACGGCCTTAATGGTTCTGGACCTTCTGGTCTCTTTCTCTCAGGGTTTCTCTGATGAGAAAGTATCTTCTCTTGCAGCTGTAGACTCAGAGGTAAAGGTCCCCTGGACTCTGGCCTAGGTTGCAGGAGCTTGCACATATAGGTCTTGTCTCTGCTACATACTGTGGCCCTGCTTTGCTCTCCAACTAAATAACTAGGGGGCGGGCTAAGTCATTCACCCTGGTAACCTAACCAGGTATGCCAGTTTGTTAACCATTTGTTGTCCATACATTGCCATTAGGTATATATAGTGTACCAAGTAATAACATTTAACTCAGTAACAGTAAATTAACCATTTTAATAATAATTAACCCTTTGCAGTAGTCCTCTTGGGTCCTTTCAGTGCTTGGACTGCATTACATTTAGCTGTGTTACTACATAGGCCAAATGGAAGGTGAGCAGTGGTCTGATCTTCGTTGGGTGGTTAGTATCAATAGGGATATTGAAATATCGAACAATGTAGAAATATAGGTAGAAGTCTAGCATCAGGGGCATAACTACTGTATAACCCAAGGGACCCCAAAGGAACGTCAAGTCAATGAATGGGTCACTCACTTTGTTCACAGCCGACCATATCCCATCAGACTGCATCTTCCACCCAAAGATTCTCTATTGATTCCTATGGTAGAACACACACTCATATATACATGTCCTTGTAGACTACATATTATAGTAGAATTTGAGCAGCAACCAAATATATGGTAGTCGAGTAGTGTCATGTAAAAGATATTTGTAGCCATAGGCAATCTTTATGTCTCTACTTGCTGATTCATATGACATAGTATTTTGGAGTCATTCCCCCTAGATGCAATACAAAAAATGTGCATGGCTTCAAATGAAACTGGAGGCAGAAGTCTATGGTGCTGTATTAGGACTCTGTACAGCTTGAAGGCTGGAGGAAGCCATATTGAAGACATAATAGCTTCCAGTCAGTCCTTCACAATTTTAGGCAGAAATGTTTGAAGTTACTGCAAGTGATTCCAGAGTCAGGATGATTGTAAACTCCAGGCTCAAAACGGAGGGAGGTGAATGACAAAGGTTCACGTCTGTCAGTCTGCCTGGTTCAGATCGCAGTATCCTGCCAGTACCAGGTGAGAACAGCATGCCGTACCGAGGAACCATGCGGCTTCAGCTTGTTGTCTGCCACATTTACATATCTTCATTTCTACATACTTAAATTAGGGGAAGGAAGATAAAAGGAGACGGAGAATAACACAAGATAAAAAGATGCCCAGGCTATGAGAAATTGAACGCGTCTGTTCGGTCCCCTGCCCACCAGCCCTCTGGGCAAGTAGGTGCTGGTGAGTGACGTCATTTGCTATAGATTGTGCGTCTGACGACTGTGGACGTTATTATTATATGATAGAAAGTTCTGCAACTTTCTTTGTGTTTCACTTTTCTACCACTTTCCAAATCTCTTCTTGCTGTCAGTGCATTAAAATATTCTTCTTCATGACCAGTGGCTGTAAATCTCCCCTTATGATGTGCTGTCTCGTAGGTGCATGGCATGACATAGTGTATCCGAGACCTCTCTCCTTTGTAGGATACCTACAGCTGTGTCACTTGGACGCGATTCAGGACAGCTTTCAGCCTCTGTATATAAAAATTTGGTCTATAGCTTCCATTCACTGACGGCAAACAGTGATCTAGAAATATGCAAGTCTTAAAGGGGTTGTCTGGGTTCAGAGCTGAACCCAGACATACCCTTATTTTTACCCTGGCAGCCCCCCTGAGGCTAGCATCGGAGCATCTCAAGCTCCGATGCGCTCCCTTGCCCTGCGCTAAATCGCGCAGGGCACGGGCTCTTTTGTTTATCATAACACACTGCCGGGCTGAAACTTCCGCCCGGCAGTGTGTTCGGTGACATCACCGGCTCTGATGGGCGGGCTTTAGCGCTGCCCTAGCCGTTTTACTGGCTAGGGCAGTGCTAAATCCTGCCCATCAGTGCCAGTGACGTCACCGGGCTTCCTGGCAGCCCCATGGAGAGTACAGTACGTCACCGGATCTCCAAAAAATGCCTTAGCCCTGCGCAATTTAGCGCAGGGCAAAGGAGAGCATCGGAGCATGATGACAACTGTCAGGAGGTATGTCCGGGTGGAAAATGGAGGTATGTCCGGGTTCAGCTCTGAACCCGGACAACCTCTTTAAGTATTCTGTTTTTTCTAGCCTCCCACCGCTCCCTACTATGTACAGGACAATCCTTCAACACCAGATCCAATATGGAAGCATAGAGTTTGGGGATGGAGTGGGTGAGAGGGGGACGATCAGGATCATCTCTCGAATGCTATGGCAAAATGGACTCTCTGGACTCTTACAAGGCAAGAGCATTTATAGAATACTTGCATGTCCTAAGGGAGGGGGTTGTTCTTTATTACAATTTTTATTATAATTTCAATAAAAAAATGCAATAAAAAAAATTCTGGCAGATGGCTAATTTTACTTGGTCTTTTATGAATTGGTCATGTCATGTTTTGCCTTTCTCACCCCTACTATGTATAGAGGCCCATTCACATGACCGTATCCGTGCGTCCTGCATTTCGCGGTCTTGCACATTTCACCCTATGTTAGAAATTCCTTTTCTTCTCCAGACAAGAGTAGGACATGCTCTATTTTTTTTGTGGAGCCAAGGAACAGACATACGGATGCGGACAGAACACAGCAATCTTTTGCAGCCTCATTGAAATGAATGGATCCACATCTGATCTGCAAAAAATGCGGATAGGATGCGAACCAAAAATACGGTCATGTGAATAGGCCCTTAGACATATACTGATCACCCGAGAAAATACATAGCCATGGAGAAGAAGGTATTTCTGCTAAGGTGCCAAGGTGAGGAGGGTCACGCCAGCTTGGTCCTAGGAAGATCAACCTACTAGATACGGAGGACCGAGCTGCAGGAAGCAGCATCTCATTCCTACCCCCCAACTACATACCATCAAAATGAATGGCGCTGAACAGGGCCTGTCTGAATCATTATAACACTGTCCCAGGACAGGAGTCGTATCTAATACTGCACACAGTGCATAATACCGCATATAGTGTTTCAACATGAATTGGTTATAGAGGAATGGCCTCCATCAGTGCTCCCCTCACATTATTCCTTTCATATATTATAACCCTCATCTCCCCCTGAAGACCTTTGGTTGCCCCTGTGGCTCGTAGATGAGGCCTGAAAATAAGAAACATGAACTGTCTTGGAAATATCTCACACAAGACCCATATATTATAAGGAAATACTTCTATTCCCGCATTCATCATCAGCTGAGCAATAGGAATCTGTGAGGGATTCTCAGACTGGTTGTATACCTTCTGCAGCGGAACGAACCAGGACTACACATCTAAGCCGGTATTACTTATCTGCCTTCGTGCAGCAAACTTCTTGTCCCAAACCAGGCAAAATGCAGACTTTTCTGAAGGTAAACGTGGGGCTTTCAACTAGAAAGGATAGACAGACAGATAGATAATAATAGATAATGATAGATAGATAATGATAGCTAGATAATAGATAGATAGATAGATAGATAGATAGATAGATAGATAATAGATAGATAGACAGATAGATAATAATAGATAATGATAGATAGATGATGATAGATAGATAATAGATAGATAGATAGATAGATAATAGATAGATAGACAGACAGACAGATAGACAATAGATAGATGAGAAGTAGATAGATAGATAGATAGATAGATAGATAGATAGATAGATAGATAGATAGAGAGACAGAGAGAGAGACAGAGAGAGAGACAGATTTAAGAGATATGAGATAGATATGAGAGATAGATAGATAGATAGATAGATAGATAGATAGATAGATAGATAGATAGATAGATAGATAGATAGATAGATAGATAGACAGACGAAAAAATTCCACGGCACATCCAGGCCATAGATGTGCAGTGGAATTTTTTCGTTTATTAATTATTTTGGAGGTGGATCGCCCCCACAGCCGCTGGCACTCCATATTTACATTTTGAAACTGCTGTGCTGCCCAGTGTCATTGTCTGTCTAGATAGATAGATAGATAGAAGGTAGATAATAGATAGATAGATAGATAGATAGATAGATAGATAGATAGATATGAGATAGACAGATAGAAGGATAGATAGATATGAGATAGGCAGATAGATAGATGGATAGATAGATAGATAGATAGATAGATAGATAGATAGATAGATAGATAATAGATATTGATTGCATGATCTCCTTCCTTTCTGAAGTGAATTCTTTCCAGAGAAGCCTAGCAGACAATGGATCAGGTGGTCACACTTCGTCCATCCTTATATTACAGCGATCACCTCTTTTCTGCATATGATTATTGGAAAAAGTCACTGATTGTAAAGAACAATTCATCATCCGTGATGTCACTGCATTACTGCCCCATACAAATGACATTAGTCCCCTCCGTGGTGTAAAGGTGGACGTATGACAAGCAGGTTATGATGGATGTCTCTCTGCCCTAATGTAATAATAATGGAGCTTTATTTTCTGTAAAGAGATTACACAGCTAAGTCCTTCACAGAGAGGAGCAGTGACAGGTGAGATGGATGGCTGCGGCCTGAGTCCTGGACGCTCCCCGCTCTATGTCTCAGGATGCTGGCTGTGAGCTTGTAAAGTCATTTTGTCACTTTTGTTTAGCATCATGATCATTTGGAGATAGACAGGAGGCCACCAGACGTCCACCATGTGCACCATCTATCCGTCTCCAGTGCAGAGCCTTCAGAGAGCTCAATATACAATACAGTAACAGGGGAAGGACCACGCGGTACCTGCCATTCACCAGTCCGGGGAGAAGTCCTGCTGGAGTGCAATGTTACTACTAGTGGTGCCCAACCACTGTTTTATGGGGGCACTCTATGGTGGCACTGTTTTATAGGGCACTCTCTGACTGCACTGTTTTATAGGGCACTCTCTGACTGCACTGTTTTATAGGGCACTCACACTCTATTGTGGCACTGTTTTATGGGTGCACAGTTTTATAGGGCACTTTATGGGTGCACAGTTTTATAGGGCACTTTATGGGTGCACTGTTTTATAGGGCACTTTATGGGTGCACTGTTTTATAGGGCACTTTATGGGTGCACAGTTTTATAGGGCACTTTATGGGTGCACTGTTTTATAGGGCACTTTATGGTGGCACTGTTTGATGGGTGCACTCTCTGGTGGCACTATTTTATGGGAGCACTCTCTGGTGGCACTGTTTTATAGAGCACTCTCTGGCTGCACTGTTTTATGCGGGCACTCACACTCTATTGTGGCACTGTTTTATAGGGCACTTTATGGTGGCACTGTTTGATGGGTGCACTCTGTGGTGGCACTATTTTATGGGAGCACTCTCTGGTAGCACTGTTTTATGCGGGCACTCACTCTCTAGTGGCACTGTTTTATAATAGGGCACTCTCTTGCTTGCATTGTTTTATGGGGGTAATATCTGACCTGCACTGTATTTAGGAATAGGCAAATAGACCTTTTCATATAATTGCCTAGTCCAGTGATGGGGAACCTTTTACAGAACAAGTGCCCAACCAAAAACTCACTTATTTATCGCAAAGTGCCAACACAGCAATTTACCTTGAATGCTACAGTCCAATACAGTATATCCTCCATGTACTTTATCATTGAGCTATAATACCTGACTACATTCAGTGCGCTGCCTGTGCCGTCCATAGTGCGCCCTGCGCTGATGACTGACAGGAGAAGTCTAAGGCATATTGGTACACCATAGACTTTTTCCAGGGTGCAGGTGCCCACAGAGAGGGCTGTGAGTGCTGCCTCTGGCACCCGTGCCATAGGTTCACCACCACTGGCCTAGCCCATAATGCTGCATGTCCCCAGCCACGTCTTCTGCACAGACAGATATGTGATATAAGTGACCAATGTATACAAACTGATATAAGATAGATAGATAGCTTAGAAAGATAGATTTGATTAAAAAAAACAGATCCGACACCCATTGACTTTCAATGTGTTTAGTGACGGATCTGTTTTTTTCCGTCTTGATGTCACACAACCCCGTCCTAACGGAACGGATGCATCCCAATGTGCAAAATCAAAAGGGATCCGTTTAATTCCGGGATAGAGATCCTCAGCCGGATCTCAATAATGGAATTAACACGCAAGTGTAAAAAAAGCATTTCATGAACAGGGTGATCATTCTGAGCTCTTCATTACTTTGGTCTAAAATGATAAAGTGTTCACAGATGACTATAGCGAGCTTGTCATGTTATCTACCGAAGTCCGTGAGCACCACCTAGTGGTAGGAAGGGTTAGTGCTGATCAAATCTCTACAAAGACAACAGCAGAGTGGGATAAGAAATGAGGGGATTGTATCGAAAGCATTGACATAAAATGTGATAGCACTGACTTTTCTATATCTAATCCTGACAACGATCGGCTGCAAGATCGCTCATACGGCCAGCAACATGCCAGGCTAATCTGGCTGACAAGGGAGTTCATTTAAAAAATAAAAAAAATTACTTCTTGTTCTTTGAGCGCAATGGCAAATGGCTGGTTGCATTTGGCTGATCACGCCATACACCCATTTTGGATGATAATGGCCCAACTTTCCTAAACTTTTTTACATTTTGGGTAGACAGAATCAGAATGGCTGTGATGCTATACACTATGGGCCAGATTTATCATTAGCTAAAGTCAAATTTATGGCGTGAAAAAGTCCCAAAAATTTGCCAAATTGGTAAAACTGCGCAAAAATTTGCGACTTTTTCTGGCTCTGCGCTATGCTCGCCAGTTTTCTGAAAGTGGGCGTGTTTTCTTATGTAAATCAATCTCTAGACAGATTTACTATTGCGACAATTTAAAAAAGTCGCAAGAAATTGCGCAATTTCACTCCAATGCGGACCATGCTTATGTTGGGATCGTTATATATATGTCCTGCGCTTATAACATTGGCATCAAACAGAAGACTCTTTTTACCTTTTTTTTTCTTTTAACCTTTAAAAATGTTGAATGTTAAATGTAAAAATGTTCATCAAAATACATTTATTTGCTTTCATTATTTTACTAGAATTAATAATGTTTTATTAATGTATATTTGGTTAAATATATTGTAAAGTATAACATGTAGTTGTTTTTTTGTTTTGTTTTTTAAAAAAAGCAAGTTTTTTTAGTTTCATAAAAATAAAATATATTCCAAAATATTATTTTTGGTTCTGCACTGGTTTTTAAAAAATAAAATAAAAATAATTGGTTTTCTATAGATGTGGACAGTCGGATGGGTATCGCAGACCACATTTAAAGTGAATGGGTTCTATATCTGCATGTGACGGTCCCACGAACAGATGACACAATGGATATTAAAAAGGGACACACAGAAAAAAAGACTTTTCACATTCAAATATTACACTATACACACTTATTACACTTTTTTAACTGATTCCTTTTTTTTTTTACCTTTTCAACTAATATTTTTTCTTCTTTTGTAAAATTCTTCTTTTTTCATCATCAAAAAGATCTGTCATCAAAGATGGGTCCATGTTTGCCATGTTCTCTCGGGTACAACTGATAGTGAATCTTGTGACTTTTCTGTCAGAAACCTATAAACGTGCGACTTTTTCGTAAAGACGTGCGACTTTTTTAAAGCCACTTACTGAAGGATAAACAGCTACCGTCAAACCACATTTATCACAGTATTAGGCTACATGCACACGGACGTTAGGGCTCCGTGCCCGTGCTACGGACCGCAAATGAACGGGCACAGACCATGGGGCAGCCGCATGCGGATTGCGGACCCATTCAGTTGAATGGGGTCCGCGATCCGCATCCGACGGTCCACACCGCAAAAAAGTAGTGCATGCGCTACTCTTTTGCGGTGCGGAGGCACAGCCAGAAACACCACGGAAGCACTCCGTAGTGCTTCCGTGGGGTTCCGATCCGTGCCTCCATTCTGCATCTCCGTGATTGCGGACCCATTCAAGTGAATGGGTCCGCAATCCATGATGCGGAATGCAAGCGGCTGGTGCCTGTGTATTGCAGACCCGCTGTATGCGGGACGCAATACGGCCATGGGCGGCACACGGTCGTGTGTATGTGGCCTTAAAGGACCATTAATAATAATCTGACTTGGACGTATGTAAAAGTGGAGTAAGATGTAAGTGTAATGATAAATCTGGCCCTATGAATACTGGAACTTGCCCTTGTGCAGTTTTAAACTATTCTCAATCCTTTGAACATGACCTGTTCATGACTTGTTGTCTTCTGAGGACTACTCCACTTATCCTTTCCTGTGCCTTGTTGGATTCAGCTTGACAAACTTGGACAGGTGAAGTCATTGCCGGCTGTGAGCCTTCCTTGCCAGTGCCAGGATGGAGTTCCATTTGTTCCTAGTAGTTTTAGGTATACCACTTTCCTAGCTAAAACTTGTTGTTTGACACGTATTGGTGCATATAAAGGGGTCGTCTGCTTTTTTTATATTAATGACCTACTTCAGGATAGGTCATCAATATCTGATCGGCGGAGGTCTGACTCCCGAGCTCTCATACGAGCGCTGCCTTCTCTCTGCTCGTCGCAGTAATTGCAGTGTTGAGCAGGTGTCATTACAAGTATGGCATCTCCATTCACTTCTATAGGACAGCTCTGTAGTATCCACTTGAATAGGAAGGAGCTGTCCCATAGAAGTGAATGGGACGACCTGCTCACCACTGCAATTACTGCGGTAAACAGTGAAGAGAAGGCAGTGCTCATACGAACGCTGCTGTCTCTTCAAACAGCTGATCAGTGGGGGTGCCGGGAGTCAGACTCCTGCCGATCTGATACTGATGATCTATCCTGAGGATAGGTCATCAAATAAAATAAAAAAGGGGACAACCCCTTTAAGCATGACATCTGCCTATTTCCAGGATTAGAAAATCATGATTTGTTTCTTACCACAAGAGCGCCATACCTGTCCTCAGATTGTATGTGGTATTGCATCTCAATCCCTGTTCACTTCAGTGGAGCAGAGATGCAATATTAGACACAACCTAGGACAGAGGTAATGCTGTTCCTGGAAGACGGCAGCCATGTTTTTATAATTCTGAAGAACCCACTAAAGTCTTGAGAGCAGAATGCAGAGTCATATGAGTAAGAGGGTACTCATAAGTTAATAAGGAGCTTGATTATGTGGACTTACCAGTAAAGCTTCAGAGGTAAAAGGTGCCCATGTGTTATTTAAAGGAGTTTTCCAGGAGTACAATATTGATGACCTATGACCAGTTCACTGGAGAGCCAACATCCATGACCCCTTTAACAGCTAGTCAGCAATATGCTGAACAAACGGATAGGTCATCATTATTGTACTCCCCGAAAACCCCTATTAACCACTGGAAATTCACTTCATACTATTCCTTTCTAATTTTGTATTTCCACAATGCGAATGCAGTACCCCAGACCTAGGAGCATCTGCAATTGTTTTATATGTATTGAAGTGGTATTGTTGGCAGGAACAAGGCTAACCACCCTGTTCCGCCCGTCTTGGTAGGACTGGAATGGTCCTTCATCCTGCCAGGAGGGGGAGTTTGAGTTTAGACAGCAAGGAGATAGGAAGAAGCACATGCCAGAGCGTCTACCTCAAAAGGGCCGTATCCAGTTTTCCCATGAGGCTATTACTCCAGGAGATTTCCAGAATCAAGAACACTGCTTCCAAGAAGATTCATTGTGCTTCACCAGCAAAGTGATTAGCAAAAATCACAGCTTTAAAGACCCTGCTGCCAGTGAGGGAAACAGGTCAAACACCCATCATCAAGAATAACCACCAGGCCATAAAAACTTCAAGCCTGAATCTCACAGTGGACACCTATATTTACAAGTGCCTGCAAGAGCCAATAATTTCCAAATAACCCCCCACTATACCTCTCCATCTGGTGGCAGAATCAGGGCCACTACCACTCCCATTCTCTGCACTGGCTCCTCAGGAGCTCGCTCCACAAGCTACAGACATAGTATAGGACTGGTTCATGTTCTATTGCTTTAGTGTACCTCACTTTAGCACCCCTTCCAAAAAAAATACCCAATGACCTACTATAATTTATACACCAACACATAGCGTATGCAGTAACCATATACACTAGATAAACTTCCAGAAAAAGATTATAGCGACGCAAAATATAATACACCTCGCAGATATCGCAGAGTGTCGCAGATATAGAAGAGCACCGCCCCCTAATAAAAATAGAGAGTGGCGTCCTAGTGACACAGATCCATATGGCTACCTGTATACAGTACTAGATGAAAGGGGTGCTTTAGGTTAAAGAGGTGTTTTGATGATGGCATTAGAATAGGTAATCCCACCAGTGTCTGATCAGTTGGGGTCCAAATGTTGGGATGCCTAGGATGAAGGGGTTAAATAAAAAGTGCTGCAGAGCCTTCAGCTTTTACTACAATTTTTGTACTTCCCCTTTAAGAGCAGGGATATGGTGTGTTAACCAACATATGCTACTACTAATGTCCTTTTGGACTGAATATCACCAATTTTCCTGCACCTACCTACTTAACTAAGACTTAACTTTTAATTCATATTGTTTAATATTACTGGTGTAAATGACTAATTTAATTTAAAACTTTCAGTGATCACTGGCCTTTATATATCACATAGACCACCTTGTCAGGGCTGTCACCTGACTGGGTTAGTAAGGTTGATGCACACTTGTGCCACCAGGCTGCGCGCTGCCTGTGTATTAGATATGCACTGTGCGATTCATTTCCCTTATACTAATAAGCCTCAGTGATTTACTGCCATAAAATCAGAGCTTCACGCTGCCCCCCGACATGTTTCGCCGTTACACGGCGTCTTCAGGGGTTAGGGCAGCTTTTACTCTGACAATCTGACATAAAACAGAAAAGACAAAACACAAGAAAAAAAATAAGAAACAAAAAAAATCTATAAAATGTTTGTTTAAATGGAATGCTACAATTTTCAGATTTGTCCTTGCGATATTGATAAAATTGAAAATACAAGTTAATTTCGGCACACGATACAGTACAGAGTATTAAAAATAGCACACGTTATTCTGGCACATCTCTTGTTGGTCATGTTTGGTAATTCAGTAGTAGATGCTACAAAAATATAAAAAAGTATGACATCTCTCTTGAGACTATGAAATCAGGGGACAGGAATGTGATCGAATGTCATTTTGCTTCTGCAGGGAATCATCCAGGTCGACCAGCTTCCCATTGATGGTGATGTCCATGCAGCCAACGTAGAAGGCGGAGATTGGAGTAGCCGTAACTGGGATATCTAACAATAAAAAGCACACACTGTGTTATCCACCATATAATGTGGTGACCAGGGGTTGCAGGACTCTATTTTCCTAATAAATGAGGGTCCCAGTATATCCTGTAGATATGTCATGATCAGTGGCGTAGCTAGAAATGACTGGGCCCCACAGCAGATTTTTGAATGGGGCCCCCCTCCCCCAGTAATTTTTTCGCAACTTCCTTTCATGCCGCCCCCATTCCTGTGGCTGTTCCACCCGTTTTATACACTGTCTATACTGTCACTGTATGTAATTTCATTGTGTAATACTGTTGAGGGGGCCCTGACAAAATCTTTTAGTCCTCCTCCTCCTCCTGGATGGGCCCCTTCTGGCTCAGGGCCGCAAAGCACCCGCTTCCCCTGCAGCTACGCCCCTGGTCATGATTATTTAAAATATATCACATTCTAACATGTTATTTGTAAATTCTGTACTAATTAATGTATTAATATGTGTCTAGAGGAGACAGAGCCCCAAATGATAAAGTTAAAGGCTATGGACGCCTTCACATTTTTGTAATAGGTTTTTGTTAAGTATTTTGCACCATTTGGCTTCTGCTATTTTGCAGCAGCAGAAAACTGTTCTGTGATAAGTCCGTCAGACGGGCCATCTGGTGGCTTGTTCTACGTCACCCCACTGACCTCTGCTAAAGGCCTCATGCACACGGCTGTTCCGTTTTTTGCGGTCCGCAAACCGCGGATCCGCAAAAACCGTAAGCCACCCGTGTGCCTACCGCAATTTGTGGAACGGAACGGGCGGCCCATTGTAGAAATGCCTATTCTTGTCTGCAAAACGGACAAGAAAAAGACATGTTATTTTTTTTTTTTTTGGGCTACAGAATGGAGCAACGGATGTGGACGGCACACGGAGTGCTGTCCGCATCTTTTGTGGTTCCATTGAAGTCAATGGGTCCGCATCCGAGCTGCAAAAACTGCGGCTCGGATACGGACCAGAACTACGGTCGTGTGCAAGAGGCCAAACTCTGTTTCAAGATGATTGATGCCGAATTCAAGACGGAACTTTTATTTGGATATAAATCCACTTGGGAGAGAGTTCAGCAGAGGCCAGAGTGGCCAGTCTGACAAGTTTCATCAGCGGCCATATAGTGTGACATATAGAAGCTGCAGAAGCCAAATCAATAATTAATAAAGGTTTACATAGCCTTTAAAATGACAATATTCTGTTTGTCAGCAGCCACCAGAGTCTATTCCATATGGTTTAATTCCCAGCCTATTACACCTTGCTGATGATATGCCCTGTGCACAGACCCTGAGCTCTTAGAACCAATTCTGGCACTGTTCAAAATGTGCAGGAGATGATCTGCAGGCAATACCAGAGGCGTATATAGTAAGGCCATATTAACTAGTTTTGAGCACACTTTCAGGTATCTGCTCTGCAATTGGAATGACTCCTGAAACCTTCCTTTACAAGGGAAGACACAACATCCAGCCGCTCCAGAAGAAGAGAAGACACAACACAGGAGCAAGTAAGAGAAGAGGGCAGGGTGATGGAATACAGGGGCAGTGTGATGGCGTATTAGGGGCAAAATAATGGCATTGCAGGGGGCAGTGTGATGTCATACAGGGCCAGTGTGATGGCATACAGGGGCAGTGTGATGGCATACAGGGGCAGTGTGATGGTGTATTAGGGGCAAATTAATGGCATTGCAGGGGGCAGTGTGATGTCATACAGGGGCAGTGTGATGGCGTATTGGGGGAAAAATAATGGCATTGCAGGGGGCAGTGTGATGGTATACAGGGGCAGTGTGATGGTATACAGGGGCAGTGTGATGGCATATTGGGGGCAGAGTGATATTGCAGGGGGCATAGTGACAGAAAAACGGGGCAGTGTAATGGCATATTGGGGGCAACGTGATGGCATAGTAGGGGTCAGTGTGATGGCAAATTGGGGACAGCGTAATAGCATACCAGGATGTGAAAAATGTAATACCACGGGGCAAAGTGATGGCATATTGGGGGGAAGAGAGATGGCATACTGAGGGAGGACTGATGGTATACAAGGAGCAGTGGGATAGCATACTAGGAGGCAAAGTGGTGGCATATTGAGGGCAATGTGATGGCATACAGAGTGATGGCATACTACGGGAAGAGTGACAGCATACATGAGGCAGAGTGTTTGCATATGAGGGCAAAGTGATGTGTTGCTGGAGGCAATGCAATGGCATACAACAGGCACTCAGGAGACAAAGTGATGGCACAGATGGGACAAAGTTACAGCATACATTGGACTAAGTGATTGCCTATTGAGAGCAGATTGATGGCATAGAGGGGGAAAGTAATAGCATATGAGGTAGACGGGGCTATGCATGTGTAATGTAGAATAGCCTTATCCCCCACAGCTCATATAGCAGCCACAACTCTAGCTCATACAGATTGCACTGTAATGAGCCTCAGTCATCATGCTGGGGCCACTCATACCCTGGATAGTATCAAAACACCCAATAATAACTCAGTTATTGCTTTTTTAATGTCATTTTTCAATAAGCTATTATTTTGTGGGATTTACCATTTACTGTTCCTATATCCAATCTGCCCTTTTAAAACCTCATAGAGAAGGTCTAAGAGAAATCACAGGCCCCCAGAAGCCATCCTACTGATTTATGACCTGGGACCCAACCAAGAGCTTGTAGTGGGTAACGTATTTGTCACTGTAACATGACCATACAATTTCCTAATAATTTTCAGCTACAGGGACGTACCTGGAATGCCTCCTAAATATGTGTCCACGTGGGCTCTCATCGACTGGTCCAAAATGGCAAGCTGCTTCTTCATTTCCTCGGGGGCTACATAGTTAATTTCAGTGTAAGAATTGGAGGTTATTCCCACGGCTGACTTTGTGGCTGAGAAGCTTATGGAAAGATTCTTGTCGGTGCATATTCTTTTAGTTGTGAGCCGCGCCACCGTCTTACTGTGAATGCTGACAATAATGTCCTACAGGGGAAATACACGATTAGAAATCTTTTGAATATATTTAATAACCCAACAATGCTGCCCCGGATCTGACGTTTCAGCCTGAGGACCGGTGTCAGTGGTGGATTAACAGGTCTAGAATGAATCAGTTTTTTTTGACACGTGCTGCAAAAACAGGATTTCTGAACCGCTGGTTGCCGAATTAATGGAGTTTTATGTAATGAAGGGGAGTTATCATTTGATTGGTGCCGGATTTCTGCCAAAACTAAGTTGCAAATTTTGGCACATTTCATTTTTGAACAAACATTTGCAAGTTTTTGGAATTATACACGATTCTTGACAAATCTGAAAAGTGGATGGAAAGTTGCATGATTAGCTATGGAAATTAGTTGCACACCAGGTTTCTCAATTGCGACTTTTAAAAAATGTTTTGCAAAAAACGCTCAGTAGAAAATAGAGGAAAATCTCTAGACAAAAGTGTTCTTTGGAAAGAGGCAACAAATCTTTCCAACATTGTGCAACATTTTGTACATTTAGAGCAACTTACAGTTCCAAGAAAAAGTATGTGAACACTTTGGAATGATATGGATTTCTGCACAAATCAGTCATAAAATGATCTGATCTTCATCTAAGTCACAACAATAGACAATCACAGTCTGCTTAAACTAATAACACACAAAGAATTAAATGTTACCATGTTTTTATTGAACACACCATGTAAACATTCACAGTGCAGGTGGAAAAAGTATGTGAACCCCTAGACTAATGACATCTCCAAGAGCTAATTGGAGTGAGGTGTCAGCCAACTGGAGTCCAATCAATGAGATGAGATTGGAGGTGTTGGTTACAGCTGCCCTATAAGAAACACACACCAGTTCTGGGTTTGCTTTTCACAAGAAGCATTGCCTGATGTGAATGATGCCTCGCACAAAAGAGCTCTCAGAAGACCTACAATTAAGAATTGTTGACTTGCATAAAGCTGGAAAGGGTTATAAAAGTATCTCCAAAAGCCTTGCTGTTCATCAGTCCATGGTAAGACAAATTGTCTATAAATGGAGAAAGTTCAGCACTGCTGCTACTCTCCCTAGAAGTGGCCGTCCTGTAAAGATGACTGCAAGAGCACAGCGCAGAATGCTCAATGAGGTGAAGAAGAATCCTAGAGTGTCAGCTAAAGACTTACAAAAGTCTCTGGTATATGCTAAAATCCCTATTAGCGAAACTACGATATGTAAAACACTAAACAAGAATGTATTTCATGGGAGGATACCACAGAGGAAGCCACTGCTGTCCAAAAAAAACATTGCTGCACATTTACAGTTTGCACAAGAGCACCTGGATGTTCCACAGCAGTACTGGCAAAATATTCTGTGGACAGATGAAACCAAAGTTGAGTTGTTTGGAAGAAACACACAACACTATGTGTGGAGAAAAAGAGGGACAGCACAACAACATCAAAACCTCATCCCAACTGTGAAGTATGGTGGTGGGGGCATCATGGTTTGGGGCTGCTTTGCTGCGTCAGGGCCTGGACGGATTGCTATCATCGAAGAAAAAATGAATTCCCAAGTTTATCAAGACATTTTGCAGGAGAACTTAAGGCCATCTGTCCACCAGCTAAAGCTCAACAGAAGATGGGTGTTGCAACAGGACAACGACCCAAAGCATAGAAGTAAATCAACAACAGAATGGCTTAAACAGAAGAAAATACGCCTTCTGGAGTGGCCCAGTCAGAGTCCTGATCTCAACCTGATTGAGATGCTGTGGCATGACCTCAAGAAAGCGATTCACACCAGACATCCCAAGAATATTGCTGAACTGAAACAGTTCTATAAAGAAGAATGGTCAAGAATTACTCCTGACCGTTGTGCACGTCTGATCTGCAACTACAGGAAACGTTTGGTTGAAGTTATTGCTGCCAAAGGAGGTAAAACTAGTTATTAAATCCAATGGTTCACATACTTTTTCCATCTGCACTGTGAATGTTTACATGGTGTGTTCAATTAAAAACATGGTATCATTTAATTCTTTGTGTGTTATTCATTTAAGCAGACTGTGATTGTCTATTGTTGAAGATCAGATCACATTTTATGACCAATTTGTGGAGAAATCCAAATCATTCCAAAGGGTTCACATACTTTTTCTTGCAACTGTATGTCAACTTAGACTCAAGCAAAACGGACTTGAAATATGCCAAAATTCCCTTCATGATAAATTTCCCCCATTGTCTTTCTTCACATTCTGAAGAAGAAGGCCTTCATCAAACTCCCCCATGTCACACTTTGCATTGGTCACCATGTAGAAATACAAGAGATTTCCTGTGTCATGAGGGGAACACTCTGGACAGAAGTCATTTATTTTAACTAACAAAATAGCAATCTATTAGGGCTCATGCACTCGACCGTATGTATTTTGCTATCCACAAAAAACGGATCCGCAAAAAATACAGATGACGTCCGTGTGCATTCAGTATTTTGCGGAACGGAACAGCTGGCCCCTAACAGTACTATCCTTGTCCGTAATGCGGACAATAATAGGACATGTTCTATTTTTTTGCGGAACGGAAATACGGACATACGGAAACGGAATGCACACAGAGTGATTTCCTTTTTTTTTGCGGACCCATTGAAATGAATGGTTCCACATACAGTCCCCCAAAAAAAACAGGAACGGACACAGAAATAAAATACGTTCGTGTGCATGAGGCCTTACTGATCCCTCTTTAAAAACACCTTCTAGTATGAGAACCCCATCCAGACAATTCCTTATATGAGCAATTACCCCTACATTTTAGGGTTAGAGTGGACTTACAGGCTATAAAAGGGAATTCCATAGGATATGCCATAACATTCTGATCATGGGGTCCTTAATTCTGGGATCCTTGCAGGTTCTAATTTAAGTGACTGGAGGTTTGCAGTCCTTCTGATAACAAAGTGCCCCTTTCTTTCTTCACTTTACTAGATAGCATGTTCATTTTGTTATAGAGGTTGACCCAGGGGCAGAATGGGTTTAAAAAAAAAAAAAAAGTATAATTCACCTAACTGATCACCCCAGAGGGGTGAAAGGGGAGGGGTTTCATATTAAAAGCGACGAGGGGCCTGGGCACCGGCCACTTGCATGCCGCCCCTGGGCACCTTCAGAACCTAATTTACATATTGAATAAAAGTGTTTTTTTATCGAAAATAAGTGACGGACAGCTATACGGTAAGTAGCATTCAAATATGGGGACTATAATGCAGATCATGGGGTTAGTGTTCTATAATGGTCATTTTAGGTGAAAGACTCCCTTTAAGAAATGTACTACATGTATTTACTATGATACTACACATTCTTTATACAATACTTTAGATAATGCTGTTTTTTGTTACCTATGAAGCTATAAACTTACCTGCACAATATCAAATGACTGATCTTCAATGGCTAATGCAAGAGGAACAGTCTCTTCATTAACCAGAGCAAACATCACCCCGGTGCTTGTAGACGATCGAATGTTCAGAGTAACATTTACCGACCAGTCTCCATCAGCTGAAGTGTCATCTGCTACAGAGAAGAAAATAAATATCTTAAAGGAGAGCTACAAACTCCATAGTGTTTAACTTAAAGGGGTTCTCCAGGAATTAAGAAAATGAAAATATTTAAGTAGTACTTCATGATAAATATATTCCCAAATACCTTTCATTAGTTATAATGGCTCGTTTTGTCTGGGGAGCAATCATTAGGAGAAACAAAATGGCTGCTGTCCTATTAGTACACACAACACCTGTCCTAATCACACAAGAGGACAAGTTACTTCACAAAACTGAGGTAAAGCGCTGCCTCATCCTCCTCCTCTCTGCTTGTCAGGGATTATGATTCTGAATACAGATGATACGATCTTTAGTAAATTTCTGTAGGAATGGAGTTCATGAGGAGATGTGGCTAATGAGCAGCAGCTCTTGTATGCAGTCTCCATTACCACAGCCTGTCCTCTCTGTACTTCATGTCTCCTCTTGAACTCCAGTCCCACAAAGATTCAGCTAAGGGCTCTTTCACACTTGCGTTGTCCGGATCCGGCGTGTACTCCACTTGCCGGAATTACACGCCGGATCCGGAAAAACGCAAGTGAACTGAAAGCATTTGAAGACGTATCCATCTTCAAAATGCGTTCAGTGTTACTATGGCACCCAGGACACTATTAAAGTCCTGGTTGCCATAGTAGTAGTGGGGAGCGGGGGAGCGGTATACTTACAGTCCGTGCGGCTCCCCGAGCGCTCCAGAATGACGTCAGAGCGCCCCATGCGCATGGATCACGTGATCACATGGATCACGTCATCCATGCGCCTGGGGCGCCCTGACGTCACTCTGGAGCTCCCGGGGAGCCGCACGGACGGTAAGTATACTGCTCCCCTGCTCCCCACTACACTTACCATGGCTGCCAGGACTTTAGCGTCCTGGCAGCCATGGTAACCATTCAGAAAAAGCTAAACGTCGGGTCCGGCAATGCGCCGAAACGACGTTTAGCTTAAGGCCGGATCCGGATCAATGCCTTTCAATGGGCATTCATTCCGGATCCGGCCTTGCGGCAAGTGTTCAGGATTTTTGGCCGGAGCAAAAAGCGCAGCATGCTGCGGTATTTTCTCCGGCCAAACGTGACATCCTGATGCATCCTGAACGGATTTCTCTCCATTCAGAATGCATTAGGATAAAACTGATCAGGATTCTTCCGGCATAGAGCCCCGACGACGGAACTCTATGCCGGAAGAAAAGAACGCAAGTGTGAAAGGGCCCTAAATATCATATTAAACTGTATTCAGGATTATAATCCCTGACAAGCAGAGCAGAGAGGAGGATGAAGCAGCTCTTTACCTCAGTGCTGTGAAGTAACTTATCCTCCTGTGTGTTTAGGACAGACTTTGTGTGTACTAATAGGACGGCGGCCATATTGTTTCTCCTAATCAATGCTCCCTAGACAAAACGAGCCATTATAACTAATGAAAGGTATTCAGGAATATATTTATATTAAAGTAATATTTATGTATTTTCATTTTCTTAGTTCCCGGAAAACCGCTTTAAAGGGGTTAAGGGGATATTCCAGTAATTTAAACGTATCCCCTATTATGAGAAAGGCCTTGAACCTCACAGGGCCCTTTGAAGCGAATAGAGCAACAGGTTGAACATGCCCATTGCTGCTACGTTCATTTCTATGGGACTTGCTGGAAATAGCTGAGCACTGTACTTGGCTATCTCCGGCAGTCTCACAGAGACATAACTTCAGATTGGTGGAATACCCCTTTACTCTGAATCCATGTATTGTAATAGAATGACTCACTGTAATTAACATAAATTTGGGCCACTCCGCCGCCTGGGTAATAGGAACCTTCCTGTACAGATACCAGACAGTGCTTGCTCTGCTTCTCTTGAATAACTTCTTTGACCCCCAGAGCTCCTTGATTCATCAAATTCCATCCACGGATGCATCCATCTAATCGTGGGTTAATCTAAAATAATATGACAGCAAGAAGAGTGATGACTATGTCTGGGTGAAGGTATTTGACAGTGTTGGGGCCCATGTACTCTGCTCTAGACTACAATGGGCCCATCCATCCTGATCTTGATTGGAGGCACACAGGTTTTCCAGGTTCCTACACATGACCTATTACAATAACATTCTCCTCTAGAAGCATTAAACTTAGGAGAGAACTTGATGCCTCACGGAGGCACCATACAGCAGTACATGTAGTGTTCACAGGGACTTCATGTACCACTATACAGGGTCTGTCTGCCAAACCGGGCCAGACTCAATAGGGAGAACGGAACCACCTAGCTAGACGGAAGTCAGGAAAAAATTTGCTACCCTGACAATGGCAACCAGGTATAAATACAGCATTGTTCCTCATCTGAACAGGGGTATTGTACCGATGTTTAACTCTCTGGAGTCCAGATGTAACGCCCTGACTCCCCACAGTTTTACCAAACTTTATTCTGCTTTAAGTGCGGTTTAGTAGAGCTGAGGGCATCTGGATGTCACATCTGGAATATGATTAGAGGGGTTTTCCAGTCTGTCAATATGGATGACCTACCCTTATCTCAAATAGGTGGTGGTCAGACACCTGGCACCCCCACTGATCGGCAGCCACCAGCACCAGAAACCAAACAGTGGAGGAAGCTGGAAGCAGAAAGATGTGTGGACTGTGTGGACTGCATCTCATCTCCCAGGAGGGCTGGAGCCATCTTCTTCTTCCAGCTCCATCCATTCTTTGGTTCTGGCACTGGTGGCTTCATAAAATAGCCAACAAGTCAGGGCCGGGTGTCAGACCCCCACCAATCTGATACTGGTGACCGTTCCAGAGGATTGATTATTGATATATAAAAAGATAGGAAAACACAGGTTCATTACACCTGCCTGAATGAGGCCTAATGCTGTATTAATACATGGTTGCCCGTTACTTTATAGTTACCACATTTGACATTTTAACTTTATAAATGATTTTCCTAACTTAGTGGACAACTGCAAATATGGTGCGTAAAAAGCGAAAGGGTCTGAAGACTTTCCGAATGCACTGTACATAGTTTGAAAAAACGCACAGGTCCATTACAGTCAACTTTTCTAAATGTGCAGTGTATTTTCCATGCGTGAACATCCCATAAAATAGAACTTTCAATTGCATTGCCTACTGTCAAATACAGCCATGCTTTATCTATTATAGAAAACCTGGGGTCAGTTTTCTAATCACAGTGCGTATGTCGCTATACACCCCTTCATGCCTGATGAAGCTGACAGGTCTTTTTATGTCCATATTTTATTTTACTTTGCATTAATCAACCATTTAAACGAACCCCCTTTGACTTGCCCTTTTTTCTTTTCTATTTAACCATTTTGAAGTGGGATTCCTTGAATTCCCAATTGCAGGAGGGAGCAGCTGTGCCTGTATCATGAGGACACACATCTTATATGTCTGTTACGGTGTTGCACCCTCAACACAACACACTCTGGTAAGCGGCTTTGGATTTGGGACCCTGTCCTGGTGTCAGTCTGATTTATACATGAGGCGCTTCCCTCGCCTCTGCTTTTAGCTATATAACCCTTGGAACAGGTCTCTGCATTGGTCTCAGTGTCACAGTTTTCACAATTTAATATCTGTAGGACTTGTGTTACTTATTTAGACTTTGTTTATATGTTATATACTTTTACCAATTCCTTTAGATTACAGTCCTGGTCCCCCAGTTTGATTCCACGAGGGTGGTCCACAGAGAAGTCCCTCTGAGCTGCAGGTCTCTTCTCTGTGGTACCCACAGACCCTGGCTCACAGAGAAGGAGCCGGTCTTCTCAGTCCTCAGTGTGGCGTGTGGTTTATGTGCGGCACAGAGGAATCATACATGTGATGGTAGAGATGATCTCTGTATCTGTGATCTGTACATGTGACAGCAGAGGATCAGGACCTGCAGTTCAGTCTGGAGCAATAAATTACTACCTGACCCGTTCCTTACAAAAGTGCTTGTCCTGACATTCGTTTCACCAAGTAAAGCTTGTCTTGTTTTAGGGGCTTTTTATTGTAAATGTATTCGTCTGAACACTCATCTACCTGGACAGTGTTGGAAAATGTCTAGAAAAAGGAGCATGGCTGAGAGGAGTCAGCCATAAGATGGCATAGGGATGGTGTAAAAAGGATTACATTTACTTCTCCTGCTGCTCCACAGAACATCTTACCATCAGGTGGATTGGTGGAGACAGATGACCTCCCCCCATAGGGTGAACATAGTTGTTTCCACCGGGTGTGCTGGCCTGGTCCTCTCCCTTCTGGGCCCTCTGTAGCATACAGCTGCTATAGGATAAGGCATAGGGATTATACTATATGGTACAGTTTGTGATGTCCTGTATCCAGGTTGTTACATCACAACTGATGGGGCCTGTTCACCAAGTGGCTAAATGTCAAATCCAGATGATCCATTATTCACACATCAATGCATACTGTATGCACTTATACATGACCTATGTAAGACCCTTGTACCACTGACCAGGCTGGCATGTGGTCAGATGGTGCCCTGTGCAGCACCTCCTAGTGAAGGGCTCCCATGTTATACCATATAGGCCCAGGTCACGCACCCCCATCAGGGATTTCTGGACCTCAGGAAATTGCTCATGACGCAGTTCCCTAAAATGTATGAAAATGCAGCTCCACGCGCTACCACAAATAAATATCTGCAATGTCATAGACAAGCCATAATTGATATGTGACTCCCCCGCACTGTCTGTCACTTGGTTTGAACCATTTACAACTGCCGCCATGTTTTCAGTTGATATCATGGAAAGAATCTATTGCTTGTGAATTACATAGTGCGAGGGATCCACCATAAATGTGTAACCAGGGGTCAGTCAATTCTTCAGGACCCCTCCTATCATCAAAATGAAGGGACTATGGCACGGCCCAAGATCTGTAGCTCTTCAGCGGCCATTAGCCAAGCTCAGCTTTACCAGGGAGACACCATTATAAGCTATGGAAGATGGATTGACCTGATGTCTCCCAAGAAAAGTCAAGCATGGCCAACGAGAGCTAAAGGGTCTCAGTGCCTGAAAGGACACAGACAGCTCCTCCATTGCAGCAATGAAAGCAATATCCTAAAATTTAGATGGAGACGCAGCACAGATGAATGATGTGAAGTGCTTCCCCTTTAACATGATGTCATCCTGGATATCTTATTACATCACAATCGTTGCCATGGATTCAGAATCTGTAAAGGAATGCGAAGAAGCTCCGCGCCTCAGACACAGTGACGACGGAGAAGCAGCCAATACTTTCCAGTATCAGTTCCTGTATCAGTCGGCAATTTACTGTGTATCTGACGGAAATTCAGAGGATTTCCCAATGTCGGGTGAGAGACTGAAACCGGATTATGGCGTATAGTGGAATCTCATCATGTACTGTCACGTATCATCCTGCATCATGGTGGCCGATGGTGGATGATAAATCTGGGGCATCTTTACTCTCATCTAACTTTACACCACCTAAAATCTGTCCACATGGCCCATAAATCTGTCCACCAGAAACTCTAAATTGGCCTAATCTGCACCAGTTTTACCACCCGAATCAAGGATTTCAGTTTTTAATCTACACGATAGATAAAAGATGGCCACGTCCATATTCTATCCTTAAAATAGGAAACTTTGAGGCTGTTAGAAAAGGTCATTCTTTTTGGCATATGTGAGTAATACATGTTTTTAAAATGAGAAGCTCCAAAATTTTGGAGCCAACAACACCATAAAGTAGTGCATTTATCTTAGTAAATGTGGGCCAACGTGTCTATATATCTATATGTCCATAGGGATAAATACCCACATTATTTATTGGATTGTCTCTTTTCTCTAGGACATGCCAATAATGCCCCGGCCGCACCCAGCAGGGACCCAGTTGTGCCTAACAGGCTCATCTACAGGGGACGTCAGCTCCGTGTGGTCTTACCAAGACTGAATACTGTACGGGTTCAGCCCTACAGAAGGAGCTGGAGAAGTAGTGGATGAAAAAAGGGGGAGGTGGAGGAGTAAAGGAAGATGAAGAAGGATAAAGTGCGGCCCCCTGGAGAAGCTGAAGATTACTCAGAGATATGAGCTTCAGGATGAGCACTTTGCAGGAGAAGAGGGACACAAACCCACCACCAGTAGAGACGGATGTCATGTAGTGTCCCAGGCTGCTCTGTAATACTGAGCCTCTGCTGTTACATGTGTAGATCACACACCGCACATACAGAGGAGCCCGGCCGCACTTATCTGAGACCGGCTCTCTACAATCACGTGTATGATTCCTCTGTGCCGCACATAAACCACACGTCACACTGAGGACTGAGAAGACCGGCTCCTTCTCTGTATCCACAGAGAAGAGACCTGCAGCTCAGAGGGACTTCTCTGTGGACCACCCTCGTGGAATCAAACTGGGGGACCGGGACTGTAATCTAAAGGCAGTGCTAGCAAATATAAAATATATAATGCACAAGCCTACAGATATTACATAGAGAACATACACGGCAGAGCAGGACTCACTATTACATCCAGGGCCGAGACCTGATCCAGGTTATACAGTGACAGACACACTCCGAATACAAACCTGACACCACCCAATGTTATACATCTAATAAACAGAGAAAATACTGAATATTGTGACAGGGCTGGTTAGTAACATTGGGACATGCAGCTCATTCATCCCTTGGGGTAATACATACGAATATCTATAATCCTGCTGATATGTGTAACTGCAGCTGAAAAATCCATATTGCAGTAAAGTAATAAAAGTTTACTTGTATCTGTTACATTGTCTTTTCCTCATTTCTTTTGTCCTTGCCTACAAAAGTAAAAATATATCTGTCATCATCTATGATTTACCACATACGGAATCTGTCACCAGTTTTTTCCCCCTATTTGAGGTCAGTATAAATTGGTGACTTGTACTATGGGCAAAACACTGTACCACTTACTTGAACTGATCCAGCCTACTTGAAACCACCAGCATGAGACGAGGAATGGAGTCTGCTCAATACACATTGCACTAGGAAGTCCTCATAATCAGGGGTGGACTGGCCATAGACCATACAGGGAAACGTCCTGGTGGGCCGCTGCCCAGGGGGCCGCCTGAGCACTCGTTATGGCCACCAGCTAGATAAGTAATGATATGATGCTCCCAGAGTCAGGGTCCATTCACACGTCCGTAAATGGGTCCACATCCGTTCCGCAATATCGGGAACGGGTGCGGACTCATTCCTTCTCACTTGGGCAGGAATTGATGCGGAGAGCACACTATGTGCTCTCCACATCCGCATTTCCGGAGCGCGGCCCAGAACTTCCGGGCCGCGGACAAGAATAGGCAGTTCTATGGGGGTGCCGGCCGGGTGTATTGCGGATCCACAATACTCCACGGACGTGTGAATGGACCCTTAAATAACGCTGGGAGCATCAAGTACTTATGTATATGGCCTTAGGCATCTGGAGAAGGAGGATAGAACATGTCACCACAGAGGAGCAGCTTTTGTGCTGCTGGGGCCTTATTTTGTGATGCATTGTGGTATTTGATCCTGCTCGGTGGTGCTTTGTGCCACAATAAGGTATTGCTAGCCCTGACTACTTGAGTTGGCCCTGTCAATGTGGACCCACTTACAATATGGGGCTGCTTTTAGTTTTTTTTTCAAGGGACACTTTAAGTTCCCAGTTCACCCTTGCTCACAAATAATGAGCTCCCCCCCGTCCCCCCCCCCCCCCCTCCCGTGACCCCTGCCACTGACAGAGCTATTTACTATTAATACCAGGGTGGGGAGTGGGGTACGGGCTGGGTGACTGGAGGCAGGGGGACGAGGAGCTCATGAATATGAGGACTCCCTAGCATGCTGTGTATTAAGCAGGTTCCAATGCTTGGCTCGCACAAGTACTGTAGCTGTTCAGTACTGATTTTTGCAAAAATGTCAGGGACAGGTCAAATAACTGACCAAGCGTTTTGCTCAGGGTCTCTGTCTCCAGTTTATGCTGCCCTCAGATAAGGGCATACAACTGGTGACAGATTTCCTTTCATGATATGTATAGTCTACTGTGTTGTGTATATAGCTCATACTGTATGCAGATCTAGGTGTTTCCATAGTTACAGACTACAAACAAACCCTGTGTAGTCTGATCCCGCAGTCATGCCTTACTTCACTACATTTGCCCTCCCTTCTACTGTCTCTAGGCTAGCAAAACCAGTGGGCAGAGGGAGTGAAGTTACACATATGGAGGATTAGAGAGTAGACATTCCTTGAAATTACCGGTTTAATAAGATTTTCCACTTTCCGTGGTAATCCTGCGATGTAGACTTTGGTTTCTAGAATACCATTGACAGGTTTGAACAGATACTTGGGGTTGTTGATATTCATGACGGCTTCTTTTGCTATCTTAACACTGATGCTGTTTTCCAGTTCCTCCACGGACACCTAAAAGCAAACAGTTAACAGCTTCTGTCATGTTTGCAACGGAAAGACAAGGTTAGGTGAAGAAAGACCTGGATATACCATGACCAATAACCATAGGGCTCGATAGCGTATGGATGTGTGATCACTTCCGTCATAGGCTTTGCCTAAATTCTGAGCATAAAACATAGACATTTTAGACATCTACTGTAAATGTGTTCAAGAAATGCCTTTATTTTTTACTGTTATCCTTTCACAATGCTGATGTGGCTAGTACCACGGGTTTATAGACGTGGCCTGTCTCTCATGGATTGGCAGATGCAGTAAAGGCCACACATGAACAACACCAATGACGATGTAAGGTACCGTGCCCTGTGCCAAGGACTAGGAGAATTTTGGGGGGGAAATTGGTGGGAGGCCTAGCTTCTATACAAATAGAAGATAAGAAGAGCTTACTCAAAATAAAAGAGGCATTCTCGTCTCAGAAACATATGGCTTTTTAACCAGATACACTATAAATGTCTGATAAATGCCGATCCCAACTTGTGGGACTAGGTTTGGGGGATACTTGATTTCGACATAGGTGCTGGCCCCAGAGTTGGAACCCACTTCTATCAGACATTTATGGCATCTTCTACAGATATATAAAATAGTCCAATGGAGAATAAGGCACATTGCCTTCAAACTAATTCATGGAACTAGCAAAACTAAAACAAAGGCTAGATAAGAAGGAAGGTTAAAGAGGTTTCCCGAAAATTTTATACTAATGATTTATCAACAGGATAGGTTATCAACATCAGATCAGAGTGGGTCCAGCTCTCAGCATCCCCACTAATCAGCTGCTGGAAGGGGCTCAAGTGCGCGGCAGCCTCTTTCTTTGTCTATGCCTTTGAGCCCATCGTTCACTTGGCCTTCCTGCAGCTCAGTTCCATTCAAGTGATGGGATTCAGCTGCAATACCAAGAACTGCCACTATGCAATGTACAGTGCTGTGCTTGGTATTCACTGAAGAGGCCACATTCTGAGTGCTGTGGTCCAACCAGGTGATACTGATGCCTATCCCGAGGATAGGTTATCAATATATAATTCCTGAAAAACCCCTTTAACAAATACTGTCCTGTATTTAATAATCCCATTCATACAGTTTATGCATATTACAGTATATTATACAGTGATTTATCTTGATGACCTACCCTCAGGATAGGTCATCAGTATCTTGTCGGCAGGGGTCCAACACCCAGCACCCCCACCAATCAGCTGTTTGAAGAGGAGGCATCACCTCTTCCTGTTCATTACACTGCACTTCATCTCAGAAGTGCAGTGTAATGACAAGCACTCGCTCCATTCATTTGAATGGAGCAAGTACTTGTAATCACTCTAAGCCACCACTCCACAGGAGATAGTAGCGCCTAGTCTAGTAAAGACCAGGAGATGGAGCTCGCATGGATCGCCGTCTCCTCGTCAAACAGCTGATCGGTTTAGGTGCTGGGTGTTGGACCCCCTGCGGGTCAGATATTAATGACCTAATGATCCTGAGGATAAGTCATCAATATAAATTGCTGCACAGTCCCTTTAAAGAGGTTCTTCAGGTGTTTAATACCAATGACATCCTCAAAATAGTATTTAATTGTTAGGGGGGGGAAGGTCGACTCACGGCACCTCAACCGTTCAGCTGTTGGAAGATGCCACGACACTCACCTCTTCCTAGGCCAGCGATAATATATTCATGGCCTGGGCGCGGCTCAGTCCCTTTCAAATGAATGGGGATGAGATGAAACAGCTGGACAGCCAGGATCAAACACCCAATCTGATATTGATGACCTATCCTGAAGATAGGTCATCAATATCAGATCCTCGGAAAACCCCTTTAAGTGTGTACAAATTAGGAAAGGAAAGAAAAAAATATAGTTGATAGCAGTAAAATCAATAAGTCTAATTGAAGAGCCGTCTTACTATATGCCACTGTCCGTTATTAATTGCTTTCCCACCAGATGTAACTTTGGTCCATAAGTCATTCTTGAATTGAATTTCAATCTTTCCATCTCTCAGTGCCAGTAGAAACCACGAGGTGCTATCGGCAGACTCCGCATACAGAATCACCCCCTCTCCATCGTATGTACGGAAGTCAAACTCTGCTGAAAACCTATTTGGAAAGTGAATTTCACAATGATCGCTTTGTAAAACGGAGAAGCTGTTATGAGCAGCCCCAATGAGACCAGTTCTGGTTCACCAGCAAATTGAGTTCTGCTCGGTATACTGGGTGGACAGCACTACTTTGCACAATATTCTGTATTAGGCCTCATGCACACGACCGTTGTTTTATTCCGTGTCCGTTGTGCCGTTTTTCGTGATTTTCTGCGGACCCATTGACTTTCAATGGGTCCGTTAAAAACTCGGCTAATGCACCGTTTGTCATCTGCGTCCGTGATCCGTGGTTCAGTCCGTCAAAAAAATATAACCTGTCCTATTATTTTCGCGCAAAACGGTTCGTGGACCCATTCAAGTCAATGGGACTGCAAAAAAAACGCGGAGGCATACAAGATTGTCATCCGCGTCTGCGCGTCCGCGTCCGCATGGCTAACCTGTCTTAGACTTTTTTTACTTTCCTTTATGTCTGGTGGTCCTCCAAAAATAAAGGAAGACACACGGAAACAAAAACGGAAACGGATCACGGAACAACGGAACCCCATTTTGCGGAACGGAACACAACAACGGTCGTGTGCATGAGGCCTAAGTCTCCCAGTTAGTGGCTCTCCAACTGTTGTCTAAACACATCTCCCTGCCCTCTTAGCTGCAAGTTATCAGGGAATGATAGGAGTTTTATAAAACCTGAAGATCTACAGCCTAGACACCACTGTATTGGAATATAGATTAAATACTAGTTCCCTAATGTCATGTCACTATTGGGATGGCTAACTTTAGAAGATGTCGTCTAGTAATAATCACACACGCTTCAAGGGAAATTCATCTTCCCCACAACTGCCAGTCAACGAAAGGGCTCCATATACATAGCACTGCCTTGTACATGGATCCAGTATAGTTCCACTCTGAGTCCATAAGGAGTTAAGGACCATTTACACTGCCCAATATTCGGGCAGATTATCGCTAACGAGCGTTTGTATGAAATCAGCCCATGTAAAGGTTGCGCCGATTACCCAATGAAATGCTTGCTCATCGGGTAATAGAACCATTGGTGCAGTCACCTAAATCATTGCTCTTGGCCAGCAGATTGGGCTGTCTGAACCGCCGCTGCTGCCCACAAACAAAATTCTGTATGGGCATGAGCATTGGCATTAGCGATCGCTCCTCCCCATACTGAGGAGGGGATCACATGTAAATGTAGAGGTCTCCTCCACTGACTAGTAGGCGATTGTTGGGATGGAACACTTCCTTTCCATCAGCTACATCGGGGCGTGTAAAGGAGCATTTAGGCATCATGGTTTGATCTTCTGATTGTCAGGTTCCTCTTCTTTCTCCCCAGATGGCTGCTCCGCTTCTCGGACTGCCTGATGCACACTTCCTGCTTGTTCTGCCCTGCCCTCAGATTGGACATGAGCAGTGCTGGCCAATCTGAGGGCAGCAGCAAGTGCCTTGGACTACCAAATGCGCTGCATGCACCAGGTAGTCTGTATCTGCCACCAGTATCTTGGATGGCAGAAGAGATGCACAGTAATTGGAGGATCTGCATCTGAAGAGGTGAAAGGGTGGGCAGCAGGTAAGTGTTCTGTTCATTCCACGGCTAATGTTATTTTTTTTTCTTGAACAAGAGGATTGCTTTAATGATCCATGTTGTATGGATCCATTACACAGAGACCAAACATTGCTATGGGCACATGCTATAAATCCATGGGCATCCAATTGTATATGTTTGATGCTTCCATATTACAGAGGTACTCCATAACCAATGTTTTTAGGGTAAAATACACTGGAGGTCTACCAAAGGCTGGCATTTCACAAGCTAGTGTTAGTCAAAAGTCAGCTGGTGTAAAATGCGACCAATTTATTAAGAACCATAGGCTTCTTAATACATCAGAAGAATTTGTGATGTCCATGTGTCAGAAACTGCAACCTACACTAGCTGGATGATTTCAGTTATAATTTACGCCAGTTTCTGGTGTGACTGTGCCCCCTTCTACTAAGCTCCGTCCTCTTTTAAAAATGTGTTGAGGGCAGTGGAGAAAGGCAAAGAGTCACAAAACTTTGCATAAACTTTTGTATATCAGTTTGTACAGCCTGTGTAAATGACCTCCAGTTCCTCATGGATAGTAGATAATTTCCAACCATTGGGACCTCAGCAATCGGGAGTATAAGGATCCACAAGTGCCGCCAAACTCCATGAGAATGCGGAGCACATACTTGACCACTGCCCCATTTATTTCTATGGGACTGAGATAAATACTGTAGTCATCAGTCCTATACTCATGCATGCACATCACCACTCCATTCTCATGGACAGCCCGGCAATCCTGTGAATAGGGGATTAGCGATATAAGCAGCACAATCCCTTTAATAATACTGTATACTGGCAGTAAAGAATTGCCTCTACTTACCTGGTAACATCTGGGAGTTTGAATCTCAGATATACAACAGGTATCCCCGTGAATTGTTCTGCCAGGTACAGAAGTTCATAATTAGTCTCCAGATTGAGCGGAACGCAAACGGGGATGCGCTAAAGCAGAGAAAAAAAACAAACATTAAAATTCATGTATAAATGTATGGTACTTATTGTTAAAGGCGCTGTCTGATCAAAAATTAAAATTAAGCAGGGGAGGAGGGGATAAGGTGAAAAATAAAAAAGAACCACTTACCTTGCAAAGGTCCCACTGATCCAGCGAAGTGGCTCCCATCCTCGCCCTGTTCTGGTCCCCAGTAAACCAGGAGTGGAAAGGTGCCATTGACTACTGAAGCCAATCACTGGCTGTCAAAAGCTGTTCATGCACAAGTGACCTCTGAGGCCAGTGATTGGTGGTAGCAGTCATGTGGGTGGGAACAGCACCCTATCACCTTCCCACCAGGCTCTGATTCATTTTAATTTTTAAGCTATTTCAGGTAATATTCATGGACTGCAGTCATACTGTAGATGCTGCTTTGCTAAATGAGTATAATCACATGATTTTAAAGGCTATGTACGCCTTTGGGGGCCATTTCTTTTTATAATTGCATTGTACTTAATTTGAGCTAAAAATCTATTTTTTCAATTAGTCTTTATTAAAAATACGGAGTCCTTTGTTTCTGTAAATAGCTGAGATGCTCTAGAAGCAGCCTCTGGATTTTCTCTCTTTTCCGTCAGTTGGAGAGTTGACGGGCTCCTTATCTCTGCTCTCTGACATTATAAACACTCATTATAGCTCAGCTCTTATCTTACTGATAAGAATGTGGCTTAAATAAGTGTTTATGACCTCTTAGTAGTGTAGAGATAAGGATTATTAGATGACCGGCACAAAGTGAAATACTGTTAACCTTTGTGACAGAATGGCTCAATATTTTTTAATAGAGGTCAATTCAAAACAGGATTTTTAGCCAAAAATTTGTAAAATGAAATCATTAACAAAAATTGCCTTCAAAGGTGTACATAACCTTTAAACTGTTCATCCTGAGCTTTCTGATTCGGTCCTGACGTCATGGTGGCCATAAGTGGTTGTTTCCACTGGATATTCAGCCTCCGAAAGACCAAGACAACTCAGTAATATACTTTACTCAAAAGAAAAACTCTAAAGGGGATCGAACATTAATGTTTTTTACTTAGGCCAGGTCATCAATGTGTGATTAGAGGGGGGCAACCTGCAGAATTGGACTGAATGGAGAAATACTAGACACAACCACATGGACAGTGCGGTGTTGGGTACCACAGTAAAGGCACTGTAGTGCTCCAACAGGCATCGTGGGTCCATTATTTTGCTGATTGGTGGGGATTCAAGGGACCTCACTCCCACAAATTACTAGTGATGGTCTATCTTACAGGTAAGCCATCAATGTTATTTCAAGGCAAACCCCTGATAGTTTGCAGGTACCAACATTAGATGCTAAATTAATATTGAATGCTTCTTATAATTTGATACTACTCTTGCATTACTATTGAGTACTTAAGAGTTGAGTAACATCATAGCAGCAATGTCCTTAAAAATACTGCTGAAGGATATTCTGCTTATTGAATAGGATATGCCATAAATGTCTGATATGGGCTGGTCCCACCTCTGGAACCCGCTTGCATCTCAAGAACGGGACCCTGCCATGAAAAGAGAGGCTATTTTCAGAAGTCTGAAGGCAGTGAATGGAGTGGACACTGCACATGCATGCAGAGGCCAGGTATGTTCGGAAGTCCCACAGCAGTGAATGGACAAAGCCACGCCTGCATGCCATCCCCTTCATTTATGGCGGGGTCAGAGTTCTGTTCACATTGTGCGGTGCTGCATGGTGGCTGTAGCTGCTGTGATGCTGTGGGGGCTTAGACTGACAGCAGGGGTGTTGTCGGGCTGCTCGGTTTTACCGCCTGTAGGTGCTGTGTTGCGGCAGCGGTAGTCGCCATGTAGTGCTGTGCCAAATTAGAGTAGGGACCCACTAAATAGAGGCCATCTTGACGTGGAGAGTGGGTCAATGCATTTTTAGCAAAATCAATTACTAAAGGGGTAATTTACTAATCTGAAATACGCCTAAATTAGGCGTATTTCAGGCGCAGACTTTTCCCTGCTCACGCCAGGTCTAAAATTGTGGACATAGCGTGGGCGGGGAAGGGGACGGGCTGGCAGGCCCATCTCATTCACCATTTTCTACACCTGTTTTAGGCCTCATGCACACGACCGTTGTTGTGGTCCGCATCCGAGCCGCATTTTTTGCGGCTCGGGTGCGGACCCATTAACTTCAATGGGGCCACAAAAGATGCAGACAGCACTCCATGTGCTGTCCGCATCCGTAGCTCCGTTACGTGGCCCGCCCAAAAAATATAGCATGTCCTATTCTTGTCCGTTTTGCGGACAAAAATAGGCATTTCTACAATGGGCCGCCTGTTCCTTTCCGCAAATTGCGGAAGGCAAGCGGGCGGCTTCCGTTTTTTGCGGATCCGCAGTCTGCGGACCGTTCGTGTGCATGAGGCCTAAGGAGGAGAAAATGGTCTAAATGTAAGACAGCAAGAAATCTGTCTTACATTTAGAACTGGCACTGGATGCGCCAAAGTTATGGAGGGGCCTGCACAGGGGCTTTATTAAGACTGGCGTCTAAAATGCCGGTCTTAATAAATGTGCCCCAAAGCGTCTTGTGGTTAGTTTATAAATGACGCTGGAAGCAATAGATCAAGGCATGGCATGTGGATGTGCAATCCAGATCTTTTTCTCCACCGTCTAGGAGCAGGTCCCAGAGGTGGGACCCACACCTATCAAACATTTATAGCACATCCTATTTATGTGCCATTATTATCCAGATGCCTTACGGAGGCAGTTACTTCTTCACATTTCTTGTAGTGATAGAAACCACTCGGGATAACAAATATGCAACCTGACTAGCAATCCTACAAAAAATATGGATCACACGTTAGGTTTGGCTTGGAAATTTCTATATTGAGAGAGATATTTTTATGTGAACGCTCAGCACTAGGGCTTGGTTCACACCTCTGTAGCTGTTAGAATCCAGATGAAAGTCTATACACATAAGCTTTGAAAGTTACGTCTGTGAAAGCAAACAGCGGGATCAGCGGCAGGATCCAGGTAGAAGAAACACATCTATGTTACCGCTCTCAGCACACGGGAGGAGGATAAAAACAGAGGATGAGATCAATAATTGAGAAGTGCGGACGGTGTGTTATGGTGTTCAGCAGCTAATTGAGTCTGCACAGTACGGCTGAGAAGATTCACCTCTCCAAATCCCAGCTCACTTCTCCTCATTACAGATGCGCTGCAGCCAGAAAGATGAAACATGGCGCGGAAAACGCCCCGGGGTGCAGCTGTCAGCTTCGCTAATAAACGGCACAAGATATCAAATGTTAAAACCGGTCTGTGATGGTATTTTCTAATAAAAAAAAGGAGGGATGTGCTTCCTGATCTCAGTTTTCAATAATCTAAGGGTTTTCCTATTAAACTTTTTGTCATATCATGAATGCCTGACTGGGAACCTTACCAAATCCAAGAAGGAGTGCCCGTTCCCCTGTTCTCGCCCTACGCTACCAGTCACTCTTCAAGCCAGCACAGAACCCAGACAATACAGAAGTGGAATCACAAAAATGTTGACTGGGTGCTGTGGGGGGTTAGCTCTTCTCCGGGGGTCATTCACACAAGTATCTTCGCCAGACACCAAGTTTCAGGTCCAAACATCGCTTTATTTGGCACCTCAGCAAAACAAATATAAATGATACAAAATAAACACCTGCCCGGCTGGGCTCTAACTAAACATAACATAATCTGACTCACCTAAAGCACTGTTCACACACGATCATAACATGCGGCTTTCCCAGCCCAATGTCCATCAGCCTCCTGGCTGTACAGAGCACCGTTCACACACGGTCTAAAGTCCAGTGCCTTTATGGTGGAGTGTGGCCCGGTAGTCCTCCCGACTCCGGCCTTGTGACCACTTGCACCCAAGCGTCACGACGTCCCCCAACAATCCGGCTAGCACCTAGCCCCGTGGCCCCTCAGACAGCCCAGCTGAGACCACAGAGCCTCCAGCAGGACTGGGTTTCACAAAAACTCTGTCTCCTTCCCCAGACTGGGAGCCACAACGAACAGGATTAAATACCATCCCTGGACATGGGCATATTCCAAAATCCCATACTGGAGCATGGGGAACAGGCACCCACCCAACACATTGCTTGTTCCCAGTAAAAGCCCGCCCCGGACTAGCTGGAGCCAGCTAAGCTAACTGTCTTGGTGTCCACCAACTAACTTGGTGGCCACCTTTATCTAGGGCCTTTACTCCACCAAGGGCCCCTTGGTGACACGCTCCTGGTGCAAACACCCCTTTTTCATGCTTCCCCGGGACTTTACTGCACCCATCACTAGTCACATTGCCACAGTGCTCAGATTGTACTATATGGCTCTAAAAGTCTATAATTATCTGACTTTATCTGACCATTCGGGCAATAACAAAATAAGGTCCAAGATAAGCTAAGAGAGTTGAAGTCGGTGGGACATTAGCACCTGCCCAATGACCCTAAAAAGAGACAACTGGGGAGAACACCCAGCGTGTAGCTGGCCAGCTAAGACATGTCCTAGGTTGCTAGTATAGCTTATATGTTTATACAGCTAAATCTGCCAATAACATTAAAGGGGTTATCCGAGTTAATGAAAAAATTATAAAAAACTCTTAAAACCCATCAGGATATACATATAATTTGGTTAAAGGTTCTGTAAATGCGCCCTCTCAAGTGCCCAGGGCGGCATCTCAATCTTCCGAGCCCAAGACCGGACCTCCCCAACGGCTCATAACCCCGCCCTCCGTGTGCCTCTGCCCGCCCGTTTACGCTCCTCCTCTCTCCTGCGGCGCAGTGGAAAAGGAGAGAGGAGGAGCGTAAACGGGCGGGCAGAGGCACACGGAGGGCGGGGTTATGAGCCGTTGGGGAGGTCCGGTCTTGGGCTCGGAAGATTGAGACGCCGCCCTGGGCACTTGAGAGGGCGCATTTACAGAACCTACAAAGTTCATTTTTGGCTGAAACAAGACTCCGGTATATGCAACAAAGGTACCGTTTTAAACTTCTGGGTGGCACATATAACGCTATTGGATCTGTCTAATAGGCTCAAATGTGGTGACAGACTCCCTTTAAGCTAGATTTCATCAAGTTAAAACCCATATTTACACCTTTTCATGGTTCTGTCATTGTTTGTTTACATGCTGAAGTACATGCTGAGGGGGCGTATAACAACAAAGCCTGAGCTCTGCCTCATGAATATTTGTGGGCGTGAACAACCTGACCTTTCCCTCACCCTGCTCTGCACTTTGCATTAAAAAAAAACACACCATCATCTCCTAGCTCACACTGGCAGAAGATCTTCCTGCACATTGCAGCTGGAGCTGCCTGCCGGATCCGCCGATCAGCGTGACAACTGACAGCATTTGTAGATGGATCCGGGTGCGGACCCGTCTACAAATGCATTGCAAGAACGGATCCGTCTATCCGCTTGTCATGCGGATAGACGGCAGGCAGTTCCGTCGGGGTGCGGATCCGTCTACAAATGCAGTGCAAGAACGGATCCATCTACAGATGCAGTGCAAGAACGGATCCGTCTACAGATGCAGTGCAAGAACGGATCCGTCTACAAATGCAGTGCAAGAACGTATCTGTCTACAAATGCAGTGCAAGAACGGATCCGTCTACAAATGCAGTGCAAGAACAGATTTGTCTACAAATGCAGTGCAAGAACGGATCCGTCTACAAATGCAGTGCAAGAACGTATCCGTCTACAAATGCAGTGCAAGAACAGATCCGTCTACAAATGCAGTGCAAGAACGGATCCGTCTACAAATGCATACACAGACCAGAAGGACGGATCCATCCTTCAGTTGTTTTGCAATGCCGGATCCGGCAGGCAGTTCCGTCGTCGGAGCTGCCTGCCGGATCCGCCGATTAGTGTGACAACTGACTGCATTTGTAGACGGATCCAGGTGCGGATCCGTCTAGAAATGCATTGCAAGAACGGATCCGTCTATCCGCTTGTCATGCGGATGGACGGATCCCTCTGGCAGTCTTTTTCACAGTTTTCATGGTCTGCTCATGCGCAGACCGGAAGGACGGATCCATCCTTCAGTTGTTTTGCAATGCCGTCAGAACTGCTCGCCGGATCACTATGTTGCAAGTGTGAAAGTAGACTTAGTCTGCGACCTCTCACCATGCACTGTCGTGCTGCGCCGGAGCTCCGCCCCCGTCCCCATTATAGTCAATGGGGACGGAACGGCAGTCCAGCGGCACGCCCTAAATAGCGGCAGGGCGGATCCGACAGGGTGAACATCCTGTCGGATACGTCCTGCCGCTAGTGTGAAAATACACTTACGCTAGTGTGAAATGTACCATTAGCAGTATCTGTATCTGTATCTAAGCAATATCTATATTATTCAAATATATATTCAATATAGATATTGCTTAGATAAATATATGTATTGGTGGCAGATATGGATTATGTATAGCTGAATCCAAAAATATGATTGACATTTTTTTTTTTTTTCCCAGGGGGTGTTCAATGTGTACTACTAGTGGGGGGGGGGGGGGGGCTGTAAGAACAGGGGGACAGGGCTGTAAGAACGATCCATGTGTACAAACTGGCACCTCTAGCCCAGTGAGTGCAGGAGCGATAACATACCCTGCTGCTGGAGAAGAGGTCGCTTCGGCTCTGGTATGTACCGCGCATGAGCGATCGCATACCATCACCGAGGCAGTGTGAGGAGAGCTGGAGAGGGGAGGGCACCAGAGGCTCTGACGTCTCGTTTACAGAGCCTGGCCACTCCCTCAAGCAGGGAGAAGCCTGTAAATAAGACGTCAGCACCAGAGCCGGCTTGCTGACGTCAGGGGTCACATGACCCAGAATTAAACTGGCCAAACGGGGAAAGATAGCTTATAGAAGTGATTTAAAGAAACTTTCAGTGAACTAGAATAAGAGTAATTAGAATAAAATTATTTAAGTCGGATAACCCCTTTAATGCAATTCCTATGTTTGTGTGTTAAAGACAAAAGCAGAGTTATATACAGTGACTTTATGTTTGGATGTCATATAACTGTTATATATTGTGTTCACAGAAGCAGAAAAGATAATATGCCTTTAAGATTCATTATATGGATGTGAGGTAAGCTCAATGACATAGCGGAAACAACAGAAAGCATAGAGTTAAACTGTTGTTGCTTGGCAGGAGTCTTGACCAATCACAGTCAGCCTCACACACAGCAAGAGTTTTGACCAATTACAGCCAGCCTCTCACACAGCTTGTGTGGGAAATTCTCCTAGCAGGAGCTGCTGGAATCATTCACCAGAGAGAGGAGCTGAACAGACATTCACTCCACTAAGAACTGTGTTTTATGGAAGCAGAGAGGCCAAAATAGGTATTTAAAACAGTTATATAATGTTCCTATTGTTAATATAGTGATTAGAACTGTATACTGAACCAGTTATATGTGTGTTTACTTACAGTTCCACCAATTGCAAATACTATACAATTGCAAACTACAAATTCAATTGCAAACTACAAAGTTCACAATCCAAATTCAAATTCCATATTGCAAACCAAATTGCATACAACCATACCAGATCATACTCAACCAATCTGCAAATAGTTACTGCTAACTGCATACTGCAAACTGCAACCAAATTCAGCAAGTAGAACTATTAGTTAGACCTCAGATATACCTCTCAGAGAGATCATAAAGTGCTTAAATAACTTAAAGTGAGAGTACAGATACCGAAGAGAGAAATATATTCACCATTTTATGTTGAATGACAAGATTGAACAGTTGAACCACCATCCTATGCATACCGCCATTTTGTGATATCTTTTCAACACGTGTTATGTCCATGGACTATCTGCTGCGGAGGCGGCAGTGTTATATATGAAGAAAAGTTGAAGTTAATAAAGAAGTTATTTCAAGCATTTGGTGTGCTCTTTAAACCTACTGTTTCCATAGAACGGCGCTAGAGGAATTACAGAGTAATAGACAGTCTGGTTAGACTAAAAGTCAGAAATATAAAAATTCTTCTAATGCCACAGTGCAAAAGGCACTTCATATTGCTGCGCCTGCCACACAGAGATCATAATATGTGATTGGCATTTACCAATTTATAGCTTAAAGGGGTTTTCCGGGACCACTAAGCATTAAACATAACACACCTGTAGGAGAAAGTTTGCAATATACTTACAATTACAAAGTGACATGGATCAACTGCTCAGGAACCTGGTCATCTGACACTCCTCTGTCATGGTCTTTACCAGGTTCTTTACCGGCCTGGGCTTTGGACAGAACGTCACTTCCACTTTGGACAAACCCAGAATAATTACTTTCCCTGGCACATGTGCAGATGAGGTGGATTCAGGAATTTGCACATGCGCCATGGAGAGGAGTAGTTCTGGCCAGTCCACAGCAGAAGTGGCGTTCCATCCATAGACCATAGACTAGATAAGTATATCTAGTGATGGACGAACATCGGCCCCGCAAATTCGCGGCGGGCCCCATTCACTTTAAAGGCAGGCGAACCTGGAAAACCTTCAGGTCATATTTGCAGCCACCAGATACTTACTAGAAGTGCACAAATAGTCCCACAACATGGACAGTGACATACCAGATGTATTATTCGAATTTGCGATCTCCATTCATTATTTTTTTCAATGCGAAATATTGGCAATATAATTTTCACGTATGCGCATGCACAAAATAGGCACGGCCTACTACAGCAACTGGTTTCTACCAGACCGAAGTTGGATGCGATCAGAAAAGATGGTTGGCAACAATTTTCGCGACATTGAGGAAGAATTTCTGATCACTGTAAGTAATTTGACATTAAAGCAGTGTATTTGATTACATTTCACATGCAAGTTATAACAATCGCTGTATATGCAGATTGAGTGTTTAAAAAAAAAGCGCCATTGCAAAAATCCCTAATGATGCCAGTGCCCGCCCTCCCAGCCTCCTGCCTCCAGCCTGCTATGATCGTAACTACAGGCTGCTCAGTGCTGGATCGAACATATCTATAGTTAACCATTGCCTGCCTGCAGTTACAGTAGATACCATTAGTACAGTGAGCGGGGCCCGGTGCAATGGAATATAATGACTGCACTGGGCCCCGCTGCCATTTAAAAACTAGTGTAGACGCCAGCCCCCACCCCCTGTAATGGGGGTCATTCACAGTGGCTGAAACTGTTATTCGGGGATCTGTGGATGTTAAATAGCATAAGATGCTATTTATCTGTCATCCACAGATCCCCCATAGCAGTGTCATGCCATCCACAGATGCCCCCATAACAGTGCTATCCACAGACCCCCATAACAGTGCTATCCACAGACCCCCATAACAGTGCCATCCACAGACGCCCATAACAGTGCCATCCACAGACCCCCATAACAGTGCCATCCACAGACCCCCATAACAGTGCTATCCACAGACCCCCATAACAGTGCCATCCACAGACCCCCATAACAGTGCTATCCACAGACGCCCATAACAGTGCCATCCCCAGACCCCCATAACAGTGCCATCCACAGACCCCCATAACAGTGCCATCCACAGACCCCCATAATAGTGTCATTTCACAGGCTACCATTAGTTCAAAGCCCACCAAAAGCACACCTTTTAGTTCAAAATATTTTTTTTCTTATTTTCCTCCTCAAAAACCTAGGTGCGTCTTATGGGCGGTATACGGTATATTACACCCCTCAGTAAGTCACACCTATCGATAGCACACCTATACTAGTCCTTAAAAGGACTTTTGTGACCCTATTAGCTTGCGTTTGGTGTCCCTAACAGTCTGTCCCTGCTCCACACAGCAACCTCTCCCTACACTGGCAAAAGACTGAATGTAAAATGGCGCCCAGATCAGGTTCATTTATAAGGTAGGGGGTATGTCCTGTACCACCTGATGGATGTGTCATGGGTCAAAGTTCTTCACAAGGTAAAAGAATATGGCGGGAGCGAATATCGCCATCTGTTCGCATGTTCGCGAACCGCGAACACGCAAAGTTCACCGCAAAACGACATCCGGGCGAACCGCAAGGCCATCTCTAAGTATATCATAAACCTCCCCCTACAGGTGTGTTCTGTGTAATTAAGGCTACTTTGACACATGCATTGTTAATTCCGGTATTGAGATCCATTTAGATTTTGCACATCAGGATGCATCTGTTCCGTTAGGATGCGGTTGTGTGAAATCAAAATGGAAAAAAAAAAACGGATCTGTCACTAAATACATTGAAAGTCAAAGGGTTATGTATCCGTTTTTTTAGGCTCCTAAAATAAACGGATCCGTCACCATTCACTTACATTGTTTCAGTGCCGGATCTGTTTTTATGGCCGGACACAAAGCCACAGCTAGCAGCGGTTTTGTGTCCGGTCATAAAACGGAATGATGCCAGAACGGAAGACATCCTTATGCATCCTGAACGAATCTCTTTCCATTCAGATTGCATGAGGACCAAACGGAAATGTTTTTTCCGGCACTGAGATCCTCTGCTGGATCTCAATACTGGAAAACAACAACGCAAGTGTGAAAGTAGCCTGAGGTGGCTGTAAATCCCTGCTCATTGAGTGAGTGATCCTACCAGTGATCGACAGCCTTCCCTGTGTAAGTGTGTATACAGGGATACTATAGCTGTCAATCACTGATAAGACCGCCCCCTGGACTCCTAAACCCAGAATGAGTAGAGATTTATATCAATACACAACACGTTATACTCAGTCTTTTCCCGCGTATCTTTTCCAACAATATTTGAAAGTCGCAGCATGTACGAGTTTTGGGTTTATTTGCTTCCAAGGCTATGGGAGCGCATTAAAAGTGCAGGAAGCAAGGAACATGCATGCAAATCCGGATGAATTACTGAAGCAATACTGAACCAGTGTATATTCCAGAGACGGAATACAGACAGATTGCAAATACCCTCGTGTGAGAGAGGCCAGTAACTGTCTACTACTAATGGCGATGTGCCGATAATTCATGAATAGCCATGTCAGGAAGGGGCACGCATCGCTGAGTAAAGTGCTTCTAACCACAGCGGACATCCTCCCAAACAATATGGCAGAATTACCCACTGCAGGGTCCACTGCTGGGCGCATTTAGATAAGCCCATATTACTTTGACATTTATGAGGTTTGAAAAATTGAGATGAACGGAGCAAAAGCCATGATTCCCAGCTCATGCATATAATTGTACACGGTTACATGAGGACTAGCACAGCATGGCTCGGGGAAGCAGTTACATGATGGATGCAGCAGGACCAGGGTGGTTTGGTCGCATGCATAGCCTGAGTCACTCGTGCAGGAGGAGAGAAATGTTATTAGTACAGGGACTGGGAATCGGAGAAGTTGTTTTTTGGCATTTTGGAAAGTGCAGACGCTACATCCATATAGTCGTATGATCTATACAGATATAGATAAGATCTTAGAGCAGTAGCCTTAAAGGGGTTCTCTGGGCTTTTATTATTGATGACCTATTCTCAGGATAGGTCATCAATATCAGGTCGGCGGGGCACCTGCCGATCATTTCTCTTCCTGTCCGCTGCTGGGGTCTACGATCTTTGCCAGACAACAGCGGACAGGAAGAGAGACGGGAGACGGCGCATGTGCACTGTGCGCAGTCTCCTCATACAGTTGATCGCCGGGGGCTCCGGGTGTCAGACCCCCGCCGATCTCATATTGATGACCTATCCTGAGGATAGGTCATCAATAGTAAGTCTAGGTCTATACGACGACATGTGTCGCGCGACACATAGGGCACAACTACACTGCCACATGTGTCGCGCAACATTTTGTCGCACCAATGTCGCGCAACGATTTTTATAATGATAGTCTATGGTGTCGCACTGCGACATGCGAGATGCTGCAACTGCTACGCGACAGTCGCAGAAAAATCCATCTTGGATGGATTTTTTGCTACTGTCGTGTTGTAGTATGTCGCATGTCGCAGTGCGACACCATAGACTATCATTATAAAAATTGTTGCACGACACATGTCGTAGTGTAGCCCTAGCCTTAGGCCCCCAGGGAACAGACCTGCAGAGGACTTGTGTGGGGGGCTAGAAGGCTGAGGAATCCTGAGTTTGGGGGGACCCAGCGACACCTTAAGAAGAGGGGTGTTGCACGGTCAGAGTCAGGAGGACTGCTGGACCACATCCCCCCCCCAAGGTATTTCGCTGCTTCCACCAGGAGGACTGGTGGGTTGCATTGGTCACAGCTAGGAGGCTGCCTGACCGAAGCAGAATACCACAGTGTGAACACTGACCTAGAGGTGAGTTAGGGAGACCCCTGTATAGTGAGTGCCTAGCCGGGCAAGCCTTTATTGTTTTGTGTTGATGTAACACGTTGTGAATTTTTCTTTTATGGTATAACTTTTGTGGATTTACATACTACGGAAAATCAACATTGATATAACAATATTTATGATGTGCTGAAGTTTTACTTCCCAATAATTTGAGTTCAGAATTTTACACTCCCATCTCAAGTAAAACAATGAAACTGAATGATATATCCAGGAGATGGCGCTGTTGAGCCTTTCCTGAATTTTTATTACAAAGCGTAAATTTTCTTGCAGCTTAAATCAACAGGAAATTAAAGCTCTGTCTGATGTCATATTTTTCAGTACTAATTAGAATATGGCTATCATCATTTAACAAGTACACAATAAACTGATGAGATGCATTTTCAGATACTGTCATGGAATTGGTATGAAGAAGCCAGGTTATCTATTATTTTGTACCGTTATTAGCAGACGGGTATAATATATCTATCAACATGGTTCCTGGATGTGCCTGGAAGGAAACAGCGGGTCATTTTCAACTGACGAAGACACTGAGAGAGTCATTTCACTGGACTTTATTACCTTATTTTTCTGCGCGGCTGTTTTTATGAAGTGACGGTGGCAGTGCCAGGATCTAATTGATGGCACATAACAGTATGATTATTCTGCAAGGCCTCGCCAAGTGCAGACAGGCCATCATCTTACTTTATGTAAGTTGCACACAGTAACACAGAAAAGTTGGAAAAATAAGAAAATCCTATCTATTTCAACCTATTATCCTACAGTTTTTAAATCCTGAAGATAGTAACTAGATGTCGCACGGGGGATCTGTCATCATGTAGGGGTCATTCCCGATATGGAAGAATGTATCCCGCATTAGGGATCTATCTGCATACGGCAGTCCTCAAGTATTGGCTGTTCAACCCGCAAACCAAAGAATGGCAACGACTCAGGGGAGCATCAGGCCCCACAGTAAAAATGAGTATAGGCGTCCCCCCGCACCAACCAGTTTCCCAGTACACATGTCAAACACACCCTGGCAACGTGGAATGCAAAGTGTGATTTCTGACAGTTTTACAATTTTTTTTTATTAAGTGGAAGACATTTTTAATTAAAAAAATTGTAATAAAAATGGACCTTCTGTGTCACCACTTTATCCAACTTTTATGTCGGAAAAAGGGGAACAGGTTAGTCAGAAATATGGCGCTTAATCTAAACACTATGGGGGTCATTAGTTAAACAGAAATACACCTATATTAGGCGTATTTTTGGCACAGACTGCAGTGCAAAGGTCCTTTGCTCCGCAATCTGCAACTTTCCTCCGCTCACACCGGGTTTAAAAAAGTGGGCGAGACGTGGACGGTGGCAGACCCGTCTCATTTACCATTTTGTACACCTGGTTTAGGCGTAGAAAATGGTGTAAATGTAAGACAGCTCGGAAGCCGACGCCTCTACATAACTGGGTCTTAATAAATGTGCCCCTAGATTTTTATTCAATGTATTTACACCAGACAACTGGCAAAAAGACACTAATAAATCTCCTGCTTCCTTTCATACACTATATTATAAAACTGGCTGCCTGCAGCCTGCACTAGGGGGAGCTCAGTACATAGGAATGTATAGTTATCATTGCTGTCAATGGAAGCTGTACAAATTTCTCAGCACTGAGCTCCTCCTAGCTGTGGCTGCCAGAAGCTGCCCAGCTCTCTTTCCCCCTGAGCCTTAGGTACACCTACTGCATCTAGGTATTCCAAATTATCAGGCAGAAGAACTGCCCAACCTTAGAAGACAACTACTGTATAAAGCAGCGGTGGAACTGTGCAGGTATGTACACAGAAATCATAAGGCACCACAGCGCAACTTACAAAGGGATTCGATTTTTGAATTGGGGAATAATAGAATTCTTGCCACTAGGGGGAGCTTGCAGACATGTATGTTTTAGTCAATGGAAGGATTTTATTGAGCCCTGCACTCCAGATTCTGACTTTCAAAGTTAAAAACTTTTGAGACTTTTTGAGGAAGCAACTTTTTGCATTTTTACACCGCTTGCTACAGTTTTGAAAAGTGGGTGGGAAAGGGAGTGTGGTTAGCTATATTAATACGTTTCTCTCCAGATTTATCACTACAGCATTTTTTAAAAGTCACAAAATCCGTTGCAAACTCACTCCAGTAGCGGGTTGGAGGAAAAAACTGGAGTAACATTTCTAGACAAAAGTGTTAGGTTTAACACTGGGGTAGATTTACTAATAGTGTCACTCTTTACACTAATATGAATCACAGTCTTATTATTAGACACATTTACTATTCTGGTACATAGACTTTTGTAAATTGGGAGTATCGTAAATCATGCACCAGATTTATGCTAGAGTTCTGCAAGTGCTGGTCAGATCAGAGTGCTGGTCACATGACACAGCTGAGGATCAGAAGGGAGGTTATTACTCACAAATACAGTCTCTGATAAGAATATTACATCATGCACCTTTCTAACAGGTCAGAGAATACACATTTTTAGTGGTAGTGCAACTTTTCATGTTTTACACTGCTTCTGTTGTGTTCTTGCACACACACACACACACACGATAATAACTGTACCTTTCTTGTTTTGGTCCTATTCTATAAAGCTACAAAAACGAGGTTATAATGGTATGCGAATGAGGGCTCACAAGTGCCATGGGGCAGCGTTCTTGCTGTAAGTGCCCAGGTCCTCAGCATTTTGCGTGCCTAACTCCTCCCCAGTGCAGGGGCAGACTGGGAACTTAAAGTGGCTCTGGAAAAAATACTAAAAGTGGCCCCGTTTTGTAGTCGGGTCCAAATTGATGGAAGGCAGAGCCAACAATAACATATTGTGTCAGATTATACCACCCCAATAGAGCCAAATACCACAGTCCCTCACAAAATACTGCCCCCATCAGCACAAAATACATTCCCAAAAGCTTCCAGTAGCCGTCTGGGAGGAGGGCTCAGACGGCCCCTTGGGCATCGGCCCACCGGGAAGGTCTATGGCGAATCCGCCCCTGCCCCAGTGTATAGTCTGGCCAACCCTTTCATGATATTACATCATCCTCTCCAGTACCTGAGATCCTGTGCGTCCACATTTTACTGCCGGGCCTGGGCATGCGCACTCAGATTGCTGCAGCTTGCTACTGTCTCCTCCCACTCCGCCTCTTCAGTTTTTGCCCATTTTCATGCCAGTAGCTGGCGCATACGCACTGCTGGAAACTAAGCCGATGCCCTCAGTGGTTATCACAGTGCCCATGCCTGGGCCCGGAGGTGAACTGTGCAGGCACATCAAGAGCTGGTCAGACTATACACTGGGGAGGAGTTAGGCGCGCAAAACGCCGAGAGGCTTTGGCACTTACAGCAAGAACGTTGCCCCTGGGCACTTGCGAGCCCTCATTTGCATGCCATTATAACCTCGTCTTTGCAGTCGTACCGTTTTGTGTGTGTGTGCAAGAACGCAATAGAAGCAGTGCAAAACATGAACAGTTGTTGACAGACTCCCTTTCAGTGAACTGCGCATGCGCCACAATGGGCGTCGCCACAGCTAGGAGATGATGTCGCCACATCTAGGAGATAGAGAGAAGAAGAGGTGGGGAGGAGCAGGCTCACTGCTGATGGGTGCTGATGGGCTCCGGCATAGTTAAAGAGGACCTTTCACCACTTCTGACCTGCCTGTTTTTATAGCCTTATGCATTTCCCATGTAATAACAATTCTGGAGCAACTATTCTTATGGCTCGATGTTGTACCATTCCTTTATTATTCCTGCTAGAAGTTGTGAATTAATTGCCAACAGTCTGCATTAAGGGTACAGAGGGGAGGTAACAAGTTGGGGGGGGGGGGGGGGGTGTAGCTGCACAGTCTCACTCTATCCAATCAGTGCTGCCATTTTCAGTCTGTGCAGGTACACCCTCCCCAACTGGTTACCCCCCTCTGTACCCTTACTGCAGACTGCTAGCAATACATTCATAACTTCTAGTAGAAATAATAAAGGAATGGCCCAACAGTAGAGACATAAGAATAGATGCTCCAGAATTGTTATTACTTGGAGAATGCATGAAGCATTAAAACAGGCAGGTCAGAAGTGGTGACAGGTCCTCTTTAAGTACAGCCCTTTAGGCTGGGTTCACACGGGCGTTGCGGGAAAAGATGCGGGTGCGTTGCGGGAACATGCACGATTTTTCCGCGCGAGTGCAAAGTGTTTTAATGCATTTTGCACGCGCGTGAGAAAAATCGTCATGTTTGGTACCCAGACCCGAACCCGGACTTCTTCACAGAAGTTCTGGTTTGGTATCAGTGTTGTATAGATTTTATTATTTGCCCTTATAACATGGTTATAAGGGAAAATAATAGCATTCTTAATACCAAATGCTAAGTAAATTAGGGATGGAGGGGTTAAAAAAAAAAATATATATATTAAACTCATCTCATCCACTTGTTCACGCAGCCCGGCTTTTCTTCTTTCTTCTTCTTTCAGGACCTGGGAGGAAAAGGACCTTTGATGACGTCACTGCGCTCATCACATGATCCATCACATGGTCCATCACCATGGTGATGGACCATGTGATGGATCATGTCATGAGCGCAGTGACGTCAAAGGTCCTTTAGCCAGGTCCTGAAGAAAGAAGAGAAGATCCGCTACGCGACCAAGTGGATGGGGTGAGTTAAATTTGTTTATTATTTTTAACACCTCAATGGACATTTTAGTAAGCATTCTGTATTAAGAATGCTATTATTTTCCCTTATAACCATGTTATAAGGGAAAATAATAAATATCGGGTCCCCATCCCGATCGTCACCTAGCAACCATGCGTGAAAATCGCACCGCATCCGCACTTGCTTGCGGATGCTTGCGATTTTCACGCATCCCCATTCACTTCTATGGGGTCTGCGTTGCTTGAAAAACGCACAATATAGAGCATGCTGCGATTTTTTTTACACAACGCACAAGTGATGCGTGAAAATCACCGCTCATGTGCACAGCCCCATAGAAATGAATGGGTTCGGAATTAGTGCGGGTGCAATGCGTTCACCTCACGCATTGCACCCGCACGGAAAACTCGCCTGTGTCAAAGGGGCCTTACGGCGAGTTCACACCAGAGCGTACTGAACGTACGCTCTGTATGCGCGATTGTACGGGGGCATTTACAATCGCACGGCGGACACAAGCGAACGCCCATTGTCGCGCGTTCCCGGAAGTCTATGTTCGGGAACGCGCGACACTACGCCCCAAAGAAGCTCCTGAACTTCTTGGGGCGTCGGGCGTTTTACAGCGTGATCGTACGCGCTGCAAAACGCCCAGGTGAGAACCATGCCGATAGGGAAGCATTGGTTTCTCCTTGTTGAACGCGCTGTAAAACGCTCAGGTCTGAACCGGCTGTTAGGCTCTTTTGAATCTCACTTATGGGGTCCTAAGTTCAAATCCAACCAAGGACAACATCTGCATGGAGTCATGTCCTCCCTGTGCTTGCATGGGTTTCCTTCCACACCCCACAGACATACTGACAGGGAACTTAGATTGTCAGCCCCATTGGGGACAGCTTGATGATAATGTCTGTAAAGTGCTGCAGAATATGTCAGCTCTATCAGTGCGTATAAAAAAAAAATATATTTATAAAAACAAATTTGGGGGGGATAGTGAACATTGTTCTGGACAGCAGATCTCCAGTGCCGTGGGTGGTGACAGATTGCCTTTCATATTGGCCTCTATGCGTAACTATTACAGCGTCGCAGTTTATATAAGACGCTGAGAAGCAATAGATCAATGCATGGCAGGTGGATGTGTGAACCATATGTTTTTCTCTGCAGTTTAGTAAGTATCACTAGATTGCACCACCTTCCCGTTCCAGAGCACATTCAGGGCAGCTATAACGTATCATTAGTTAAGGGCTGATCAGCGTGGAAGCAATGTTAAACACTGTTATTCATAGAAACTTAAGCTAGGTCGTTGGAATACTTATTTTTTTTTGTTGTTGCAAGCTATACCCCAGGAGCTTTCAGCGGCTTAATCATGATCCGAGATGCCGGCACGTTCCAGCCTCAATGCCAGGGCTTAGAAGGAATTATACAATATTGGAGCCTGCTAGGTGCCCATTGTCTGCCAAGTCACTCTCGAAATGTGCCAAGTTCCTGAAGCATTCTTAACACAAAAGCAGCAGAGAATAACTAGACCAGGGGAAAAATAAAGATAGAAAAGATTTCCTTAAAAATAATAATGCCGACACATTAGGAAGTATTGTAATAACGGAAATAGAATGGAGAGCGTGGATCATCGCGTGTATGAACCGCCTGCGATAAAACGGACGGAGAAGCCTACAGCCCGAGGCTCACGGGGAGTCGATAAGAGACTCCAGCACATTAGGCTCCCCCTCGGCGACCGGTTGTAGCAGAAAATAACACCTGTAACCGGGATTTCTACCAAGATGAATAGATGCAATACCTCATAAAGACCTCAATAAGTGACAACTGTCATCATGCGGTCAACGACCCCTGCTACTCGGCGCCATTACTCTGGAAATGATGCTGCTAATTTGCTTCTCCGTCCAAGAACGGAAGGGATGAATGGATGGGATGAAATCTGGTTTGTTGGCAAAGAGATGATCCGATAGGTAATGATGGATGAGAGAGCCACTCATCAGGCGGCGAGGAGGGTGAGGGTTATTAGCCCCTTCCATCTGCCTGTCGAAGTTGTCATGTTTTTCGCAGGTGGAAAGCGGGCAAGCCTATTACACAGATCAGTCATGATACATGGTAGAACATTTATGTATAAAGGGCATCAAGCAGGATAAGGTTCAAAGGGGTGATCCCATGATTGATGTAAATCAGACATCATCTAGTACATGCCAGTCTCTCTCTAACAAAGCTAGAACCAGCCATGTACCTCACATGGATCCAGAGATCTCCATTTGTTCTGCTAGATTCTCTTCAGCCTGGCAGCTCCGGGGGCATGTCCTTTCTGCTGCAGCTCTCTCCCTGTAATTACCACAGCTTCTAACAGAACATATGGCTGGTGGTGACAGTTGAAGATTTAGGCCTAGTTCACACGAACGTGTGTGATCCGTGGCCGTATTGCGGGCCGCAATACACGGCCACAGTTCCGTGTGCATTCCGCATCACGGATGCGGACCCATTCACTTCAATGGGTCCGCAAATCCGGAATTGCGGAACGGCCGCACGGAACGGGACCCCTCGGAAGCACTACGGAGTGGCTGACAATGGCTGACAATGGCATTCGGTGACGGGGACGAGCCTCCCTAGCGTCACCCACAATGCTAGGGAGGCTTGTCCCCGTCACCACCTGCCATTGACTGCTCCTCCACCGACACCGGATGTTTTCATCCGCATATGGGGAGAAGTAGTGGCGGCCGTGCGGGGAACAGCAGTGCCGCAATACTGAGGAGATAGGTAAGTAGAATCAGTGTGAGGAGCCAGGGCATATGGGCAAGGGGCATTTCCAGGCTCGGAAAACCCCTTTATAAAGACTTTTTCAGGGAGAACTAAAAAAAGAAATGTTAGAAATAAGAAATCAGTATCACCTCCACCAACCCCTTGCTGCTGCCCTCATGAACAGTCCACCCAGCTAATCACTAATGTCAGCAGTGACCCACCTCAGCCAGTGAATGACTTAGCGGCTCTTTTCTTGGCATTACCAGGGGCATATACATTAGATGAACATCAGCTGAACCCACAGATTTTGGCAGGGACTGGAAAATGTGCATAGGGAAGGTGTGGGTCCTGACCCTCCCATGACAGCAAATGTCAAGGATAAGAAGAATTGGGAATGTTGGCTTTCAACACATCCAATCCTTTATTTTAGGGCCCGTTCACACAACTGTATTTTTCTGTCCGCATCCGTTCAGTGATTTTGTAGATTGGATGCGGACCTATTCATTTGAATGGGGCCACAAAATATGTGGACACCGTGCGCTATCCACATAGGGCAAGATAGGGCATGTCCTATTCTAGACCGTTTTTGTGGACAAGAATAGGGGATTCTGTCATAGGGAAGGACTTTCCGATCTTCAAAATGCGGAAAGCACACAGCCAGTATGAATGTTTTGCGGATCCACAATTTGTGGTCTGCAAAAAACGGATACGGCAGTGTGAATAGGAGAGAACTTATTGCCAGAGTTGTCTGCTAATGGCCTTTTCTCCTTGCCCTACTGACAACACACACACTAGCCAAGTCAAGTGAATATGCATATGGGGAAGTCAGAAGGAATAAGAGGCAGCTATCTAAGATGTATGCATATTGCATACCTTTACAATATTATTGCTTCTACTACCCTCCTTGATTTTTTTTTGGTCTCCGATATTCTACATCTGCCTCATTCACCATGCAGCAGTATATTATCACTCTCGTCAAGGATTAGTTGAGTTTAGTGTCATTGGAAACATTGTAGATCTGCCAGGCTTGTTAAATATGAACCCAGTTATCTGCTAAACTCTCTGTTTGTCATCTGAAAGGGTTGTGTCATTAAAACAAATCCTACCAATACGATATTAGAGAGGGCATGTAGAAATCCAGGGAGGATGCTGCAATATGATCCAGTTTAGAATGGCTCCCGATCTGGTGGATCCAGCGTGTCCATTCTTTTAAATTACAAACTTTTAAGGGTTTTAAGAGCCAGATCTGAGGCAATAAGACAATCACTTTAATGAGAACCCAATTGTGTTCATTGTATTGAATGGAAATGTTAAAAAATGGTTTCCTGCCAGCCCTGATTTGAATGTTCCCCTAATGCTTCCCAATACCAGGAGCCATGCTAAAAGTGATTACTAACATAGGGTTTCTGAGCAGCGGACTACCATATATTAGATTCTCTAATGGACAGATGGAAAAGGGCTCCCTAAACCAGACAACCTTTTAAAGAACTGCTATGTTTTAAGAAAATGGGCATATGACAGACATGTCTATTTGTTTGGGTTGTCTTACAAATTACGCACAAATGAAGGATTTTTAAGCGGTATACATAGCTGTAGTCTTCTCTCCCTGAATTCACTTGAGGCTGACTGGCACACAGAGAGAGGTAGCATATAGAGCAGGTTCAGTATACATGTGGAGCATGCCCTCCCTGAATTAACAGGCTGGTTGGCACAAACAGCCACCATCATATAGAGTAGGGTCCCATCTGAAAGAGGTCACCTTGCCGTGGTGGATGGGCACTAATGATTTTGATTAAAACATATTTTGTAAGTACTTTATATTGATTTCATACAGTGACTATAGTATTACTCCATATATAATATGTTTGTACAGTACTGTTGCATTGTGCTTGTTTTTGCTTATGTACAAATGAATACATCAGTGGAGTCCACTCACTTCACATGACTTTTTGTCCTCAGCAAGCTTTAACTTCTTTCTTCCTTCGCAGTAGCATTTGTAACTTCCGGGAGTATTAACACATACTTGACTGCAAATATCATCTGCGCATTCATCTACATCTATAAAACAAATGACAAGCTGTGATCTCGGGCTGGACCAGGTCTAAAAACTAGCAATAGACATTAGACACATGCTGGCCCGAATGATCTAATGTGTATGGGTGCCCCCCCTGACTCTCTTCTGTCGGCAGGGAAGGTAACGATTGGGGAGATTTCAACAGTCCGATCCTGTTATTCTTGGGGAGATAAGCTCCAGCCAGAGGTGTTTGATAGTGGTCTTCGCTATTCTACCGGTTAAGGGCACATGCATGCTGTGCCGAACCCAGCTTGCATGTGTATGGGAAGGTTGGATAGATAACTGTTGGTTCTACGAGCATTTGGCCAACAGCTATCTAATGTGTATGGCCAGCTTAAAGGGAGTCTGTCACCTAATCTAAGCCTTTTAGACCTCTCAGATCAGGTTATAGACTCCTTTGCCCTCATTACAATAGTACCTTTATTTGTGCTGTCCCTCGCCGAGATATAGAAAAATAGGCTTTTTAAACTTATGCTAATGAGGTTCGGCAAGTGTCCAGGGGCGGTGTTACTGCTGCAAGTGCTCAGCGATGTGCCCAGAAAAACACACCTCCTTCATCCCTCTGGCCCGCCACTATTTCCTATTGTTACCTCCTCCTCTGCCTCCCAGATCTCGCGCCTTACTCTTTTTGTGCCTGCCTTTGGTCCAAACGCACATAGATGATTGCCACGTGCATCTGTCAAGTTCCCTACGCACAGTTAAACATGATGCAGATTTACCTAGTCACATAAGTAAAACATTGAAAAGCCTCCTCTGGCCTGAGGTGCCCGTATATTAGTACCTTCCTACATTGCAACATTCGGCAAATAAATAGCCCATAGAGCATTACTTACCTTCACAAACCTTCGATGATGTGTTAAACCGATATCCAGCCTCACACTCACATTCATACTTTCCTGGTGTATTTCTGCATTGTGCCCCTCCGCAGATTACTGGGCTGAACTCACATTCATCTCTATCTATTTAAGATAAAAACATCTTACATGTAAAACAGAACTGATATAGAAATGTGAAATGGCAAAAGATGGAGTTATTTGTGCTTAAAGTGAACGTATCGAGTGATTTCTGATGACCTGAGAGCAGGGTATGAAAGAGGGAGAGAAGCTGAGCTCTGGGATATACAGGTTTATATGATTTGGATCACGATTTCTGAGTAAAAGTAGAGGAAATCCTGACAGGACTCCTAGGAGAAGGAATGAGAGTCCTGCTTGCCCCGCCCCCACCGCCTCCTGTGTACACATACTGATACGGGAATGGCTGTTAATCATTGTATGAGGGTGGGGTAATCAGGACTCTCACAGATTCTCTTGGGTTGTCTGATTTTGAATATACATTTTTAAATACAATATTAGTTCATTTTCAGTTAATAGAGGACCTTCATCAATTAGCCAGAGCAGAGAAGGACCACATCTATCACTGATTTCGGTGACCAAATGCAATACTTAATTTCCCCTATGGTGGCGCTACAGGAGATTAAAGGGGTGGTCCCATGATGTATGTAAAAAATGAAGATGAATCATCATATAGTACATGACCGTCTCTTTCTAACTAAGCGAGAACCAGCCCTGTACCTCACATGGAACCAGAGATCAACCCATTCATTGCTCTGCTAGACATATCAAGCTGGCAGCTCTCTTCTGCTGAAGCTAAGGAGGCGTGTCTCAGCTCTCCCTATCACAGCTCAGGGGGCGTGTCTCAGCTCTCTTCTGCTGCAGCTCAAGGGGCGTGTCTCAGCTCTCCCTATCACAGCTCAGGAGGCGTGTCTCAGCTCTCCCTATCACAGCTCAGGAGTCAGTTGAAGGATGAAACTGAGCATGTGCGACCTTCTCAGTGAGCAGGTCAAAGAAATAAGAAATATAACAAAGAGCAGGTGGCGCTATACAGATACATTTTATTGAATAACTCAGTGGCTATGCTAAATTTTTAAGCACATGCAATTTAAAAAAAGTATTTAGATCCAGGTACTGGATTGAAAACTGTAGAAATATTTTGGTGAGACAACCCTTTTAAGCACTTGTTGCCAGGATCTTCCTTAGATTAAGCTGATTGCCGGGGATCCCGACAGCCAGATACTCTGTGATACTTCTAAATAAAATTAGCATGTCTCAGAGGAAATCTGAAATGTACTAGGGGAACATATCCTGGCGTTACGAGGGAGCATCCACATAATGGGTTGGGTTTCTTTCTGGATATACAATCAGAAATTAGGGAAATGTAAATATCTATAAAGACGTTGTCCAGCCGGCCGCTGATATGCCCCCAATGTCTAACAGATGCAGGTCCCACCTCTGAGACCCGCACCTATTCTTAAAACTGAGCCTGCAAAGTGGCGGAGGATGGGCCGTACATGCGCCGCCATCCTCCATTCATTTCTATGGAACTACCGAGAATAGCCGAGTCCATAAGCCCCATAGAAGTGAATGTAGTAGCTGCTGTGCTTGCACTGTGCGGTTTCCTTTCATTTCAATGGGACTTCTGAAAATAGTCGAGCGCACTGCTCAGTTATTTTCGGCACTCTTATAGAAATAAAGGTAGGGCGGTTGCGCATGCGCGGTGCACCCTCTTGCACTTTGCAGGCTCTGTTCAAAGGATAGGTGTGGGTCCCAGAGGTGGGACCTGCACCTATCAGACATTGGAGGCATATCCTAGCGATATGCCCCACAATGTACAAGATGGGACAACCCCTTTAACTGTCGTCTTTTATATATATATGAAGCCGCTAGCCCACATGATACATCGTAAAAAGACAAAACGGTATTGTGGACTGTCTGGGGACACTGGAAAATAGATGAACAGAACATATTCTGATGAAGCGAACGCTGGATGAAGTCTTCTTGCTGTCAGGGGACGGGAAGAGCACGTTGTAAGATTTATGTGGGGCTGTTTGTGGTGTCTTCTCTCCAATTCTCAGCCATGAACATCAATTGATTACAGTGATGTAGTACTGAATGTGCTTCTCGTGGAGGCTCTAGAAGACGGCGGAGACTCCCAGATATGGATTGGGTTCTTAATCACACAGGACCTGCTCTCTCAATCGTACAAAATTAGCTTTTTAGGGACTAGATGTTATTTTATGAAGCCGTTCTTAGCAGTGATAAATGCCTCTCGGGAAGCCAAGCAGAGATAAATGTGTCAATGCTTTAAATGGAATACAGGGTTTTAGAGAGAGGCGGTGAATAGCATGCGAGTGCAGGTGTTCAACGCATCCCATGGCGCGAGGCAGGGCTGACATTCTCATATTAAAAGTGTGGGGAAACAAAATGGTAGATTTATCAAAACCCTAAGGAGTCTTAAAGGTGTTGTGTCACAAAGGTGATCCTGTTGATATGCTCTGTTAGGGCGTATGGGTGTCATAGAGGTGGTCCTCCACCTGAGACTCTCCTCTACATGGCTGCCATGCTTCAGTTCCCCCGCAGTGCCCCCATGAACGCATATTTATGGTCTTGGCTAACATAAGCCCCACCCATTTTAATCCCAGGATAGTCCAAATTTGCAGGAAGTGTCTGTGAAAATTAGAGACTGTTGACAATTATGTCACTGCAGAGGCGGTGTATGGTCAGAGGCGGCGTATGGTCAGAGGCGGTGTATGGTCAGAGGCGGCGTATGGTCAGAGGCGGCTTCCCCCACAATCATCAAGGGGTGAGAGAAGAATAGCTCTCTAAAAGAGAGGAATACACTGTATTTCAGCACCTTGAAGGGCATCTATCAGCAGATTTGTACCTATGACACTGGCTGACCTGTTACATGTGCTCTTGGCAGCTGAAGACATCTGTGTTGGTCCCATGTTCATATGTGCCGGCATTGCTAAGAGAAATGATGTTTTAATATATGCAAATGAGCCTTTAGGAGCAACGGGGGCGTTGCCGTTACACCTAGAGGCTCTGCTCCACTTTGGATGACAAGGCCAGGGGCTGTAAACGTGATCCCTGTGAATCAGAGTGCAGTGTAATGGCAACGCCTCCATTGCTCCTAGAGGCTCATTTTCACATATTAAAACTTCATTTTTCTCAGCAATGCAGGAACATAGGAACATGGGACCAACGCAGATGTCTTCCGATGTCAAGCAAACATGTAACAGGTCAGCCAGTGTCATGGGTACAAATCTAGTGACAGATAGCCTTTAATCTCTCCATAAGCGGTCCTGTTAAAGAGGACCTGTCAGCTCTCCTGATTTTACTAAATGCTTGCATTGCCCATAAAACAACAATTCTCTCAACAATTTTCTTAGAACTTTTTGAGATTCCTCTGTTATTCTTCTTATAAATATATGAGAACGTCGACATCTGGGTGTTACCATTCCCCTTGTAAAAGCAGCGTCTCCGTATACAGTCTGATACTGTCGGCACTGATTGGACATTGTCACGGTGTGTCAGGACACCCCCCTCCGCTGGTAAATGCAGCGACCCGGAGGGGAGGCAAGAAGAATGGAAGTGGTAGTGGATATACTGGTTTTAGTAGTAGCACTCACAGTTCACAGTGGCAATCCTCACCCAGGCTCTCCCTAGGCTCTGCAGTGAATGGAGGGCACACCCTTTCTTCTCTCGGGGCACTCCTTGGAGTTGGGGATCCTGTCTGGTGTTAGATGAGGTGCCCTTGATGTTAGGTGCTGATCTGGGTGCAAGTCAGGAGTGCAGAAGTGGCCGGTGTATGCTGATGGCATTAGTAACCAGGCCAGTTGGTATCAATAAAAGTCTCTCTTTACTAAAGTAGACAACTGAAATGATGGAGGTTGTAGTACGCCTTCTCCTTATCTCACTAAAGTGTCTCTGCAGGACCTTAGGCAGGCAATGAGGTTCTTCTTAAATGCTTCTGCAAATTCTCAGGCTGAGGGGCGCAGGTTTAATACATGGCTGGCCAAACCGTCTCCAATTGTGGAAGGGTACTCTGCCAATGCTCCCTCTCACAGCAGTAAGATGTCTATACCTTAAACATGCACAATAACTTGCTGTCCGACTCCAGTGCTTGACCTTGTAGATTCTGGACCTTCTGATCTTCCTTTTCTTTGTAGCACTTTTGATGATACAGTAGCCCCCTTGACTGTAGAAGTCTCGGAGATAATTGTTCTCTGAGCTCAGGCCTAGCACTTAGGAGCTTGTACATGTAGGTCCTCACTGTTCCTTAGGTAGGCTCACACTACTCACTGACTAACCAGGGGGTGGACCCAGGTCCATCATTGCTGCCCCGCCAGTTCTGCAGGTCCCGGGTCTACCCGTGTCAACATCCAGATTGATGCCAAGTCGTGTGACCGCTTCAGCCAATGACTGACTCACAGCGTTGACGTGTCACCGATGCGTCATGTCACTAGGTCACGTGACAGCATGGGCGATATGTCTTCACTGCAGCCAGTCATTGGTTGAAGCCATTACGTGACCTGGAGTCAAACTAGATGTTGACACAGGGAGACTCAGGACCTGCCGGGCCTGCGGGGCAGCAATGGAGCCATAACCCAGCGGTGGGGATCAGATAAGTAGGATTACCACCGTGGGTCTGGCCATGCTCTGGGGTCTGTAAAAAAGCCTCACAAAAATGAGCCACCCCTTTAAAGGGGTTTTCTAGGTATTAGATATTGAAGACCTATAATCAATATCAGTTTAGTGGGGATCATCAGTATCTGTAGCCCGGAAAATCTCAGTAAGATATTTAGTATCTAACGCTAGTGGAAGCGTGCTGCATCTGGATTTATACTTCCTCTATGGATCTCAATAATACATTTGTATGCAGTAAGCTACGATTCCCCCCTTTAATGTGGCAGTAGTCAGTCCAAAATGTATTAATTCGCTTTATAGTTGTATGGAGTGGATTTGAAGCCGAGTATCAGAATTATGGAGCTCTATTCAGTATATTGGGCAGACTAGATGGGCCAAATGGTACTTATCTGCCGACACATTCTATGTTTCTATCATTTTAAAGGGAACCTGTCATCAACTTTATGCAGACCTCAATGAGGGCAGCATAAAATACTGACAAAAATGCTGATTTCAGTGGTGTTTCACTCATGAGCTAAAAGTAAGTGGTTGCCGAGAACCAGCATCATAAGCATTGCAGCACAGGCCTTGAAAAGAGTCAAATCTACCTGAGAAGAGTCATGGTTATCCATAATCTCCTGCACTCTCAGCCATCTGCTGATGATTGGCAGTTCTCTCCTAGAGAGAAAGGGAGAAAACTAGGTAGAAGAATGTCAGTCATCAGCAGGTGGACAGGAGAGCAGGACTTCATGAATAACCGTGACACTTCTCAGGTGGCCGGGACTCTTTTCCAGGCCCAGTCTGCAATGATTCTGATGTTGGTTCTCGGCAACCACTTACTTTCAACTTATAAATGACAGATCGCTGAAATCAACTCACCTGTCTCTGCTTTATTCTGCCGTTAGTACGGGCTGCATAAAGTTGATGACAGGTTCTCTTTAAGGGGTTTTCCAGTTCAACATTTATGGCATATCACTAGAATATTCCACAAATGTCAGACAGGAACGGGTCTCACCTCTGGAACCCAGTCCTATCAGCAGAAGGAGCCTCTATATGAAAAACAGTACACTGCGCATGCGTGGCGTCCTCTCCATTCAGTACTATGGGACATCCGAAAATGGCCAATAGAGAGCGCTCAGCTATTTTTGAAAGTCCCATAGTAGTGAATGGAGGCTGGCTGTGCATGTGCGGCTGCTCTCCCTTCAGTTCAGAGAGGATAAGTGTCTGATTAGCAAGAGTCCAAGCGCTGAGGCCCGTACTGAAAACGCGGCCTCTATTCCTGTTGGATCAGGGCAGCGGACACGCATGCATGCTGCCACTCCATTCCATTTAACTTCATGGGACTTGGCTATTTCCAGCCACACCCAGTTGAATGGAGAGAGCACATGCATGTCCGGTGGGCTATTCAAACTGGGGAACACAGGCCCCGTTCTAATGATCAGCAGGGGTCCCAGCAGTCAGAACCCCGCCGATAAGACACTTATCCCCTATCCTGAGGACTGGCACAACAGCTTTAGTTTTAGTAAGCAAAATCTGATTTTGTTTTGTCAAATAAAATGAAGAATTCTATCTATATGACTGTGATGATGAGACAAATGTCCAACATTTACCGCTACAGGTGTGCTTATCGGGAAGCAGGTAGTATCCATCCTCACAGGCACAGCGATAACTGCCAGGGATGTTCACACATCGCTGACTGCAGCCGCCCTTCACTTTTTCTGGATCCTCACATTCATTAATATCTGAAGTAAAGACAAAAAAGGCAACAGAGTTTACATTTTGGTTATCAAGCCTAGATCCAGGCACATGTATATTTCTCTATAGTACGTGTTATATACAAAATATACATATATTGTAAATAATGGGTAAAACGAGCTAAAAGAATCCAGTAAAGCTGGGTTGCCTCAGAAAATTTTAGTTTACTGGGGCCTATTTGTCATTTTGGTTTAAAGGATTGGATTTTTTATGAAATGGAAGGTAGATTTGGTAGTGGGACTTGCCATTCCCTCCCCACTTCAGTGCATCCCTTTCCCCTAGTCCAAGGTAACCCAGGCATATCTGCTGGGCTTATTTCTGGAGGAATTAATATAGGGCTGAAAGGTTAATTCGGGGTCTGGAAGCATGCTTGCTGTGATAAGCAGCGCCCATTTGTTTTGTTCAATAGTTCAACGAACCTAAAGGGAATGTCCTTTGCATGGGCATATTTGTCTTTTATGAGCAAGGCCCTCACATGTCAGATCCTCTGCAATTTTGACAACAGGAGCCTCTAAATCCTAGCACAGAACCAATCTCCATAGAGTTGAATGGGCACAGCAAAAAGCTCCAACGTATGCTGCTATATAAGCATGAAGTAACAGATACTATATGTCATCATAGACATTCATCTTTAAAAAAAAAAAAGTATACCGTGCTGTATATGTTTTTGCAGGCTGCCTCTGCATAAAAAAGTGCAGTTAACGATTTTTCTCTATACAGTAAAATAAAGTATAAAAAGGTATACCAGTCCAATGGAGGCCGAAAGGACACCTTTTTGGCTTCCATTGGGTAAATGGGAGCCAATGGACATGTTTGACACATGTTCCAGGAATTGACTGTAAATAACAGTCAGCAATGGGTGAGATGCAGGTATTCTGTATTAGCTTAGTGAGAAAGTGATCAGTCTGTTCTTGAAATGGATGTATTAGAAGCATAAAAATCTGTGTGTTTGACAAGGAGCAAATTGTGAGGGGGACCTAGACAATGTTTGCCAGATGGTTTGGTGTCCATGAGTACATGTCCCTGCACATAAGATTGAAAACATCCATTAATTACATTGCTGGCTACACAAAGAACTAGAAAACTGAGTTTCTTTTTCTCTTTTTCGTTACACGACTAATCAGCTCTATTTGTAACAAAAACAAGAGGCGATCCACAAAGTAGTGGGAGGTTAAGACCCTTAAACTACAAGTACTGAATACTCTCCTGGACATGCACACTTATCTGTTCAATGTATGCCCTCGACATCTACCCTGCCAGGCTGCTCCTCATGTCTAATTGCCTTATGGCTCTCACCTTAAAAGGGTCTGGTCCTTTAAAACTAACGGCCTATGTACAGGACATCTGACCGGCGGGATTCAAACACCCTACAACCCCCAAGCAGTTCTACATTAGTATCCATTGTGTGCCACATCCCGCCTGCTATGCATCATTCCTTTTCTCACCACAGAGAGGTAAAAAGTCACATAATTTGCGACTTTTTTGTACAACAGCGACCAGTGGAGTCAAATTTTTCAATGGCCCCTCCCCTCAGTCCCCCTAATGTAGTCCTCAAACCGAAGCAAAAAAAAATACTTACCTCTCTTCTCCAGTTGCGGGTGCCTCTGATCTCCGTGCAGCTCTGTGTCTTGGCAGGCACTGCACTGCGACCTGACGTCGCACATCATCAGGTCATAGTGCACTCCTACGCACATTTCGCCCCGTTCTGAAGCTGTGTGCTGCCAGGACTTAGTGCAGTGCAGGAGCCCAGAGAAGAAGAACAGGGAGCAGTGAGTAATACCAAAGCTAGGACTAGGAGCACCCTGGACCCTGAAAATAAATCCATTTGTCCTCCTGGGCCCCTTCCTGAGTTTGGGCTTTGTTATATGACAGCCTGTGCCCACCGTCGCTCCACTCCTCAAGGCGGTTATGCGTGCCATCTACTCACCCCCTGCTTCGGATCCGTCAGCCTTCTTCTGATTTCAAGCAGTGGGCCGAGCCGCTAAAGCCTTCTGAATCTTTCTACCTGGCAGGGCACAGAGTGCATCCTGCCGGCAAGGCTTCCCCGGTCCTTAAGGGCCAGAGATTTCAATGCACACCAGAAATGCACACCAGAAAATAGCTGGCCACTCTTGGGAACTTAAGACACCTTCCTATGTGGGAGGGTGTCTGGGCAATAGGTTGTCTAGCTTGCTAATTTCCTGCACAAGTGTGCTGTTTTCGTTTGTCTGCCTGTGAACCGATTCCTACCCATGTACTGGATTCTGACCTTCTGCTGCTGACTTGACCTGTGTCTGACCTCCGCATTGACTTTTCACTGCCTGCCCTGACCACGGACTGTTGATCAGATTGCTCATATTCAACCTGCCCTGACCTTGACCTTTCACTGACTTCAGTTTTTCCTGATCCCACGGTGCCCCGTACCAGTGTCTCTGAACCCCTTGGATCAGTTGTCAGCCACACAGAGACTATTCCAGGAGATAGAAGACTATTACACAGGCTGGTGCAAATTGAATGGGAGAGGAACAACTACTACTGCAATTGTTCTTCCCAAGTTAAATTCTCATAATTAGCAGTAGCACATACTTGATTACATAGGGTGATGTACTGATAATAACCAAGCATATTTTATGCTGATGAAATATGCAAAGCAGCTAAGAAATTAGAGTCTGCTCGGTTGATCGATGGCATGATTATCAGGAATGAGCATTCCTATGAAATCTTCTTCTTGATAATTGTCCCAAAAATAATCCAGTTATTATGAGCTTAAAGGGGTTAACCAACCCCTATCATGCCCTCCCAAATGCCCAGGCCCCTCACACAGATTGTACTTACTTGGCTCCCAGGCACCTGCATTGCTTCTGAGGCCCGCACAGCCGCTGCTGCATCTCCCCGTTGCGTGAATCAAAACATCCTGCAGGGGATGGGGGGCAGCCAATAGCAGGCTGCGACAGGAAAGAGCTCCCTAGTGTCATCCGCGATGCTAGGGAGGCTCGTTCCCGTCGTGGCCTGCTATTGGCTGAACAGCAGTCTGTCCACACCGAACACCCCTACCCCATCGCCGGATGTTTGAATCTGCGTGACGGGTAGATGCAGTGGCGGCCGTGCGGGCATCAGAAGCGACGCGGGTGCTGGGGAGTGAAGTAATTACAATCTGTGTGAGGGGCTGGGGCATTTTGGGGGGGGAAATTATAGAGGTTGGATAATCCCTTTAAGTCCAGCTTAGAAAATGGTATTCCATAATGCCATTTACTGTATATCTCGGTCTCCAAATTCAATTGAAAGTTATTCGAAAAGGACAAATTTACAGTAGAAACAACACAATAAGATTTTTTCGTTCAGTTTCTCTTTTTTTCCTATTTTTTTAGCTTACATTTTCACACATACTCAGAATTTATTTTATGTACTGGACATAATAGTTGCCATATCTACACTGCGTGCAGAATTATTAGGCAAATGAGTATTTTGACCACATCATCCTCTTTATGCATGTTGTCTTACTCCAAGCTGTATAAGCTCGAAAGCCTACTACCAATTAAGCATATTAGGTGATGTGCATCTCTGTAATGAGAAGGCGCTGTGGTATAATGACATCAACACCCTATATTAGGTGTGCATAATTATTAGGCAACTTCCTTTCCTTTGGCAAAATGGGTCAAAAGAAGGACTTGACAGGCTCAGAAAAGTCAAAAATAGTGAGATATCTTGCAGAGGGATGCAGCACTCTTAAAATTGCAAAGCTTCTGAAGCGTGATCATCGAACAATCAAGCGTTTCATTCAAAATAGTCAACAGGGTCGCAAGAAGCGTGTGGAAAAACCAAGGCGCAAAATAACTGCCCATGAACTGAGAAAACTCAAGCGTGCAGCTGCCAAGATGCCACTTGCCACCAGTTTGGCCATATTTCAGAGCTGCAACATCACTGGAGTGCCCAAAAGCACAAGGTGTGCAATACTCAGAGACATGGCCAAGGTAAGAAAGGCTGAAAGACGACCACCACTGAACAAGACACACAAGCTGAAATGTCAAGACTGGGCCAAGAAATATCTCAAGACTGATTTTTCTAAGGTTTTATGGACTGATGAAATGAGAGTGAGTCTTGATGGGCCAGATGGATGGGCCCGTGGCTGGATTGGTAAAGGGCAGAGAGCTCCAGTCCGACTCAGACGCCAGCAAGGTGGAGGTAGAGTACTGGTTTGGGCTGGTATCATCAAAGATGAGCTTGTGGGGCCTTTTCGGGTTGAGGATGGAGTCAAGCTCAACTCCCAGTCCTACTGCCAGTTTCTGGAAGACACCTTCTTCAAGCAGTGGTACAGGAAGAAGTCTGTATCCTTCAAGAAAAACATGATTTTCATGCAGGACAATGCTCCATCACAAGCGTCCAAGTACTCCACAGCGTGGCTGGCAAGAAAGGGTATAAAAGAAGAAAATCTAATGACATGGCCTCCTTGTTCACCTGATCTGAACCACTTTGAGAACCTGTGGTCCATCATCAAATGTGAGATTTACAAGGAGGGAAAACAGTACACCTCTCTGAACAGTGTCTGGGAGGCTGTGGTTGCTGCTGCACGCAATGTTGATGGTGAACAGATCAAAACACTGACAGAATCCATGGATGGCAGGCTTTTGAGTGTCCTTGCAAAGAAAGGTGGCTATATTGGTCACTGATTTGTTTTTGTTTTGTTTTTGAATGTCAGAAATGTATATTTGTGAATGTTGAGATGTTATATTGGTTTCACTGGTAAAAATAAATAATTGAAATGGGTATATATTTGTTTTTTGTTAAGTTGCCTAATAATTATGCACAGTAATAGTCACCTGCACACACAGATATCCCCCTAAAATAGCTAAAACTAAAAACAAACTAAAAACTACTTTCAAAAATATTCAGCTTTGATATTAATGAGTTTTTTGGGTTCATTGAGAACATGGTTGTTGTTCAATAATAAAATTAATCCTCAAAAATACAACTTGCCTAATAATTCTGCACTCCCTGTATAAGCAGCTTGAGACACAGAGTTACTCTCACCTTCATCACAACGCACTCCCTGCCATCCGGGTTTACAAATGCAGGTGAAATTTCCTTTCCCATCCTTGCATTCCTTATATCCATCTTTATTACATGGTAATGGCTTACACTGGTCCGGAAGTGCTGTAGAATAAATGTGATATATAAGTACAGAGATTCCCCTGCACTGGCCTCAGCCGTCTCATGTCATAGACTGGTGCAGTGATTGGCTGCAGCGCTCATTTGTCGTATATGGCTATGTCCCTTTTAACACTGCAGCCGTGTAAACACTGATCGGAGGTGAGGAGCTGGAAACAGTGGGGGGTTTAGTGATCATACAAGCTTTTATTATTTTACTACATTTAATAACTCGTAATAAATATGATACAAACCAGTAATGCAAGATCTCAGATCAGAGGGTCCATCAAAATTCAAGTAACTGATCTTGTCATTTTTATCTCGATAATTTCCAATGCAAGCTATAAAAGATAAATGGGTTTAAAATTATAGGTTCAACTTGTAATTATGAAAAACCGTTAAATGCTTATAAGCACAATATAAACTACCTAAATAATTAAAGGGGTCCTGAATTAAATAGCACTGATGACCTATCCTTAACATAAGCCATTAATGTGTGATCTGTGTTGGATTGCCTCTGGGGACCGTCACTGATTAGTAGAACCAGCAATGAGGCCCCTTCACTACAGAAGTCATAGACAGTAAGGTCCATGGAGTTGGTAAAGCAGCTCAACCCCAATCAAGAGAGTTGGGACTGGGTTACAGTAATAGATCCATGCGTCACAAGGATACTGGGAGTTGTATAGGCCATCAGTTCCCAGAAATAAGACACAACCAGACTTATGTCATATAAACAAAAAAAATTAAAACGATATTTCCTCCTAGAAAAAGTGTGATGTAGTGCAGAAACGTGGTAGGAATAGAGCCTAAGGTTGCGTAATGCAGACACTTCTTTATGCCTATAGTACAGCCACATTTTCCCCTCTGACCGTGGGTCTAATGAGATCCCTTCATAGATCCCTATAATGAGCATTAGAAGTTGCAGTAGGGCAGGGACTTGCAGACATTATATAGGTACAAAATTGTGTCCTTATCATGCTTGTGTGAAACTGATCTTAGATTATTTTTTGAGACTCAAACATGAATCTGTCTATCTGAACGAACCACAACTGAGCAACATATATATAACATATCCCAACTCTTACCCTGACTTACCCAAATATTTTGGATAAAAATATTCCTAAAATAAAAAATAAAAAAAATTAATAGCATGAAACTCACATGCTTTCAGATTACAGATCAGAACATTAAATTCAAGCCAATCATTAACTTTAAGCACATTAACCTTTTTTTTATTTTTCTGTTCTCATAGCTGAACAAGGGCTTGTTTTTTGTGGGACAACTTGTACTTTCTAATGGCACCATTTAATATTGCGTATGGTGTAAAGGGAAGCTGGAAAAAAATTCCAAATGGAATTAGAAAAAACACAGTTCCACCTTAGTTTTATGGGTTTCGTTCACTATGCGGTAAAACTGCCCTTTTAACTTAATTTTTATAGTTTTTCTTGTGTTGTAAATTAATATTTAAAAAAAATTAGAAAATTACAAATTGTTCTTTGCATTGCCATATTCTAACACCCTAACTTTTTTATATTTATATGTACGGAGCTGTGTAAGAGCTCACTTTTTGCAGGGCAATCTGTAGTTTTTATTGATAGTATTATTTCACTTTTATTTAATTTCACAATTTGTATTTTTTATTTTGTAGCCCTTCAAAACATTTTACTGAAGAACATGACAAATCGAATGAAAATTTTAAATTCTTTGGTTTGGAAAGAGATAAATGTCCAATATGGGGTGGGGATTAGAAGAGAAAATTCCAAATGCAAGAAGCATTTTGGACACTAAAATTAGATATTAGGTATCCCAATGGTTTAAATTTCAATAATTTATTGTACATTTATTAGATATTTATAAAAAGAATATCTGAATAGACAATTTGCCTATATTTTTGTATATATCCATGCTTTAGTAGGACGCACTTTAGATATGTGGCACTGCTACATTGGTTGCAAAACGATTTAGTGAGTGTATGCATATAGTTAAAAAGAAGCGTACAAAATAAGGATATCATATATAATGGTGTCCAAACGAAATAAAGTAATTACTAAGAAAAAACAGACCCCTAAAAACATTAGATTTTAATTAACTTAATTCCTAAAATACAGACCTACACTAATCAAACCAGCTACAGTACAAATCAAATATCACTAGATACCAAATATCACTGAATACCAAAAAATGTTACCAAAACAAAACCAAACAAAACATGATGTAAGGGACAATGGCAAAGAGACAGGGGAGGGGGGGAGGGGGTCTTATTCTCTCCCTACACTGACCCTACTGTAGCCTCAGCCCGGAGATAACCCCTGATAGTGGGATTTCACCATCCTCGTGCCTAGGCCTGATGAGCCTTAACCGTCCCTACCACGTGGGACATATAAAAATATGTGTTTTAGGTCCCACGTGGTAGGGGCGGTTAGGGCTCATCTGGCCTAGGCACCCCACGATCAGGAATTGTCTCTGGGCTGAGGCTACAGTGGGGTCGGTAAAGGGAGAGAATAAGACCCAACCCCCCCCCCCCCCCCCCTGTCTCTTTGCCTCTTGGCCATTGTCCCTTACTTCATGTTTTGTTTTGGTAATATTTTCTGGTATTCAGTGATATTTGGTATCTAGTGATATTTGATTTATACTGTACCTGGTTTGAGTAATTAGGCACTTGCCCCCTGGGTCACCTTTATCTGTAGGTCTATATTTTAGGAATTTAGTTACTTAAAATCATAACGGATGCAGACGGTTGTATTATCATGACGGAAGCGTTTTTGTTAATCCATGACGGATCCAGCAAAAACGCTGGTGTGAAAGTAGCCTTTAACTGATGCAATAGGATCAGTTTTTTTACTGGATCCTGTTTTTTTTTTTCTCTTTCTCTTCTTCTCACGGATCAGAAGAATGGAAAGCTAAATGGTGATGTGAACTCACCCTTAGCTGAAATGCCCAGACAACCCCTTTAACTACTTAAATGGTAAACAAATGCTATGTGTTGACATGTTTTGACATCCCATAACTGTTTTTAATTTCTCCGTCAGTGGGTGTATGTAAGGCATAAATAACATATTGCAATATTTCTGACATTTTTGGATGCTGCAATATGAATTATGTTTATTTTAACATTTATATGATTAATATGGAAAACAAATTATATATATTTTGGGTTTTTATATTTTTTTTTAAAAACTTTTTGCTACATTTTTTAGTCTCCCTGGCAGACTTGAACATGCAGATATTTGATTACATGTACAATTCACTGCAATACTTTTGTATTGCAGTGTATTGTGATTCTCCCCGGGTTCTTATAAAGGCTTGCCTCTGGCAGGGCTTAATGCGAGTACTGTGATGGCAGAGCTGGGGGCTCTAGGCTGCCATGACAACAACTTTTCACCCTGAAATCATATTTCATGGAGACAGAGGGAGCCCCTCTCACTGTCTAACTGCTAATGACAGAGGCCTACTCCCCTCACCTTACTGAGAATGAGAGGGTTGGAAGGAATAGCTGTAGGCTGAATGAACATTTGGCGGACCGGACAACTATCTAAAGGGTTTGGCCAGCTTCAGAGTATTCAGAAGAACAAGAGTTATTCAAAAAGTCACCTGGACTCAGGGTTGTGTGAAAAGACCAGACTTCTTATAGACCTTTTATGAAACAACGATAAAATAAGTGTCTACAGTTATAGAAGATGTTGAGAGAATATGCCAAAATGTTCAACTGCCAGGAGCTCAACTTACGAGGATCACCAAGATCATCTGACTGCACATGAACAAGCATTCTCCCGTGCCCAGGTAGTCCGACATATGTATATACTGTATATTCTGATGATACTAGATTATCAGACCGGGGCTACACTGCGGCATGTGTCGTGCAACATGAAAATCACATAGGTTTCATCTAATGGCTGTCAATGGAGTTGTAGTGAGACATGTGACAATTGCAGAAAATCTTGCAGACTTTTTGTCACAGGCCACAAGTCGCTCATCACAGACCACAATGTAGGTCGCATGCGATATGCAACTTGCCTGAGAGTTTTCTTCACCTTCACTTTTTCTTTACAGACAAATCACAGTTCTAAAATAGTAACGTGACAGCAAGTTGCAAACAGATTGCGCAAATATTTCTGGCCATGTGACATTTCTTAGACTTAGACTTTTCTTAGCCCCAGCCTAATACACACAGAAAATCAATTTAAAACTACCAAAGCAAACATTGTAAAAAATGTAATGTGAAAATAAGAACAGATCTTACCGTCTCAGGGTTATTCTCAAATATCTCCCGGGCTTCTTCCTTACCACACAGTTCTTCAACACATTCCCGTTCCAGGTCTCCACTTTTACTCTCTTCAAAAAATGAGTTTGCTCTCTTTTTCCGACTAAGGAATTGCGATGCAGCCTGAGGAGGCAAAACTTTATCCAGGAGACTAAGTTAGGTTTCATTTTCAAGATGTAATAGACATTATAAAAAAAATGAGATTGTACAGCTACGTTGCAGCGTCCGACTGCTGAGGCAGTAGTACACTGCAAGTGGGCTTTATGCGCTTTTGTACCTATATGCTGCCAAAAGACTGGAAAAATGTATTGCTGTGTAATTTATGTCTTTACATACAAAAGTCCAGTGTGGAGTTCACATGCCATATCCTCCCACCCACTAGATGTGGTCGAGTACCTTCTCCCCGTAAGGGAGTAGGAGCTATCTCTATCCAGTTCAGGTTAGGCCAGAGAGAGGAGCACACTTAGCCAAGTCCAGTACACTAGATAGTAAAAAGGAGGACAGCTCCGGTGCTACTGCTAAGAAGCATACCAGATGCCAAAAAGGTGGATGGAGATGTCTGTGGAGAAGTGCTGTCTTGTTAGGACCTCTTGCGCTCATAGCCCTCTGTCAAGGAGATTAAAGTCTTATGGTGCCTAGACACACCCTGATCACCTGTACAAGAAAATATCTATTTGTCAGCACCGCAACCTGACTAAAAAGGTGCAGGACTATATCTGACTATGAGGACCAACACCCACCATGGTTCCATTACCTTGCATAACCTTTCAATATTGCACTCTTTATACCTGGATGCATGCCTGTTCACTCACTCTGCAGCCATGCAACCTGTGAGAACTGTGACAAATTTAACTTGTGTAAGAACTGCCAGTCCAAGGGCACCTCAACTATCATTAGGCAGGAGAGCCCTAAGGGAGTAAAAGGTGTGCCCTACTCTGTTGGTGGTGGGACACCACCAACAGAGGCTGAGCTGCCCAAGTGCGCCCCCCCCCCCCGCCATTTAGATATGTATGTTTGTTATTAATCAAATATCCACCCCCCCCCCCCCCCCCCCAGGGCGTTCCTTGTAATTTTACCCTATCCAGAACCCCATCAGACCTCAGATCAGATGGAAAAGAATATTATCTTTATTTAAGAACTATCTTACTTCACTTCAGGGCAGACTCTCAAGCTCTAACCCTGCTGGGGCCTGGGCTGGGTCGTGACCCTGGATGGAAGTAAAAGGTGTGCCCTTCCCCTTCACTGCACAGCCCAGGAGAGTCTCAGAACGAGTACCAACTACAACCACCATTCCTGCTACTATCATTCCTCTCCTCTGCTCTCCTCAACTGGGCTCGCTGCAATGTTCCCATCTGTGTCGGAGCCTCATCTGCAAATTCCTTCATATACGATGGGGAAAAACTTGACAAAACATTTGAGACAAATGGGCCAAAGATTTTTCCTGTCAAAATGACAGACAGCTCAGTGGAACCTGGCAAATGTCATAAAACCATGTCATAAAATGCTTAGATAGGTCACCTTGGCAAAATCTCCAACAAGCAACCAACATTTTACATGGTAGCAGCATCTTTTATACACATAGGTTTTGTCTGACTGCTGAATCTCACATGGAAAAGTTTCTAAACTAAGAAAAACTATGAAAAAAAAGGTTAAGACAGCAGAGAAAGGTCATAGAAGGTTGGAGGTTGATGAAGTGGAGAAAGGAATGCTGACACTTCTGTCCTAGTGTGTCTTCTGCATCCTACTCCTCCCATGCCCTTGGCAATTATGAAACTATGTGTGCCTAAGTATACATGCCAGAAGTTTACATTGCTTGGGGCCCCCAACATGCATATTGAAACCTCATTGACGTCTATGGCTAGCCTACCAAATTAGCTAAAAAACAAAGTATACATAAATACTGTATGGAGAATGGTTAGGGACAGTGGGTAATAAGGTCCATGGTTATCTTACCAACTACTATAGTTATGGTAACACTGAGTTAGGTAAATGAAATGGGGCAGATTTCTCAATGTATTTATTCTGATTTTCGTCCATATGGAACTGGAATGGCCCTACCACATCCGATGTGAACACATATACTGTTCTCTACAGGTATTGCTTGGTCCTCCTGCCTCTAGGCATGGAACTCAGAAGATCCTTGGGGTCTCTTTGTGATCCTGGGAGTCCCAGGTTACAGACCACCATCAATCTGATATGTTGGATGTTTTTTTTTTTTACTGATTGAAGGCTTTTTTTCTTTACAAGTTTGAGCAATCAGATAACAATCTGCAGGGAAGTTCTAATTTGCTGTTGGCTGAAAATGTGCTACCAAAATAAAACCTTTACTGTGCAGATCCTGGACTTTCAATAAAGCACATGTTTCAGCACCATATTCAATATAGTACAGAGGGAATATTGAAACTCAGGATGCCAATTCTTTTTTTTTGTCAATCAGGGAGAGTCAGGACACCCCAAACATATGATTTAGTCAATTATGCCAAAATGATGAGGTTTGGTCCTACTTTCTCCTAATATGAAGGGACACCTTAACGTTAATGAATGTTTTTCGTGGTCAATAATAACATATGTGTTTATTTTATGCTTCCCAACTCTCCGACTCCCAGAACCTCTGGTGCTCTTGTAGAGGGGAGACGACCGAGGTTCCCAGAAGAGTTGGCATGTCTCCCAGATGTAGTGGAAACCTCCCAGCACCTCCATAACCATAATTGTGTGTGGTGTTGGGATGCTTTTTCAGGGGGTGAGGTTTTTGACAAAAATGTTTATGGTCCATGTAGGAACTGTTGAGTAAGGGCTCATGCACACGACTGTATGTATTTTGTGGTCTGCAAAAAACAGCTGGCCCCTAATATTACAGTACTATCCTTGTCCGTGATGTGGACAATAATCGGACATGTACACGGAGTAACTTCCGTTCTTTTTGCAGACCTATTGAAATTAATGGTTCCGCATATGGTCCGCAAAAAAACTAAACGGACACAGAAAGAAAATACGTTTGTGTGCATGAGCCCTAAAGCACATGTAATCTGCAGGTGTAAATGATAAGTTAGTAAATACTGTATGTTTGTCACCAAAAGTCACCTGGAATGTTTGTGTGTGTTTGTGACAACTAAAGCCTCCAGAATTCTCATATAATGAGGCTAAAATATGCATACGCAATGCTATTGAATGAACTTGCAGCATCTTAAGGCTTCATGCATGCAATGCGTCAGTGGTTGGGTCCGCAAAAAACAGATCCACAAAATATGAACAGCGTCTGTCTGTCGTTTGCGTTTTCCCATGTCCATTAATGGAAAGGGCTATTCTGATCTGCAAAACTGGACAAGAATAGGACCTGCACTGTGATTTGCAGTGGTCAGCCATCGGTGGAAAATGTGGATGTGTGCAAGGTCCTATAGAAATGAATGGATAAGTGAGCTATCTGCAACAAAAAAAGATAGCACACTAAGGAAAAATACGGTGGTGTGCATCAGACCTAAGAGAAATCAGAAGTGTGGGGAGAGATCTCCCACTCTCCAGCTGTATAGACTGTAAAGAATTTTATTAGCTATCATTTTCATTGGCTTAATGTGCATGGAAACCTTTGTTGTTACCTGCAGATGTTCCTGCTAACATCTTATAAGCAGCAAAGAGTTTGTCTGGTCTAGACAACTAGTCTTTTCCCCACTACGGGGAGTTAATAGAGGGGATTCTCTTTCTGGACCCTCATCAATTAGTATTTGAGAATCTCTCACCCTGGAGGACCTGACATGTCCACGACTTACACAGAACACTGTCGGAATTATATAATTCTTATTTTCCACTATAGTGGTACTGCAGGAAAATGGAATTGTTTCTTCCAGAAGTTACAGCTGATCCCTTGTGGTTCTATGATCATCTTATTAGGGGACCTTCTATCAAAAAGCATAATCTTTTAAAGGGTCGTGGGTGACATGTATACTTAAACGGGGATGTCCAGGGACATTCCATTTTTTATATTTGGCTTTAAAAAAAAAAAAAAAGCTATCGCTGATCACTAAAGTTTGACATGAACATATACTTTTAGACCCCTTGCTATGATAGTTGAAATTTAGCTCGGGGGCCTACAATTTCTCTTAGTCATCTTTGGCTAGTTTCACACTAGCACTTGCATATGCCGAGATTCGGCTGGACAAAAAACGGTGTCCATGTGTGGTAAATTCAGTTGATTGGACAAGATTAAGAAATGCACACCCCTGTATATCTATATAATTTCTCACATCTGACAATGCATATCAGACCGAAAACCAAGCAATGAGGAGGAAAGAACTGCCTGTAGAGCTCATAGATAGGATTGTGTAGAGGCACGGATCTAAAGAAGGGTACAAAAATATCTGCTGCACTGAAAGGTGCCAAGAGCAGAGTGGCCTCCACAATTCTTAAATGGAAGAAGTTTGTAACAACCAAGATTCCTATAGCTAGTCACCCCACCAAACTAAGTAATCAGGGGAGAAGGGCCTTGGTAAGACAGGCGACCAAGAACCCAATAGTCACTCTGGCTGAGCTCCAAAGATCCTGTGTGCACATGGGAGAAACTTCCATAAGGTCAACTATTACTTTGGCACTCCACTAATCTGGGCTTTATGGCAGAATGGCCAGAAAGAAATACCTCAGTTTACAAAAAAGCATCTAAATGACTCTCAGACTGTGAAAAACAAGCTTCTCTGGTCTGATGAAACCCTACATAACAGTGGTGGTAGCACTATGGTGTAGGGATGTTTTTCAGCGGCTGGGGCAGGGAGACTGGTTAGGGTTGAGGGGAAGCCGAATGGAGCAAAGTACAATGATATTCTTAATGAAAACCTGATCCAGAGTGCTCTGTACCTCAGACTGGGCTGAAGGTTCGCCTTCCAACAAGACAATGACCCTAAGCGCACAGACAACATAGAAGTGGTTTAGAAACAACTCTGTGAGTGGCCCAGCCAGAGTCCTGACTTGAACCCAATTGCATATCTCTGATGAGACCTGAAAATGGCTGTCTACCGACGGTCCCCATCTAGCCTGACAAAGCTTGAGAGGATCTGCAGAATGGCAGAAAATCCCCAAATCCAGGTATACAAACCTTGTGGCATCATACCCAAGAAGACTGGAGGTTGTAATAGATGAGTTAAGGGTCTCAAATATACCTATGTCAATGTAAGGTTTTAGTTATTCCCTTTTAACTTTGTCTTTATAGGGTATTTTTACTTTAGCACAAGGCCGCAACATAACAAACTGTGAAAAAAGTGAAAGGGTCTGAAGTCTTTCTGAATGCATTGTATATAAAAAATGTAATCCCTCTGAACAACCTTTTGAAACAGTCACTAGGCCAGATATGTGGTGTCGTTAGACACTAGAATAGTAGTACACATATTATGGGCCCGCACCAGGCTTTTTGTGGGAAATCTGCCATTCTCGAAATTTGTATCATTGATGGGCTCTGTATCTCCCCATTTTGGTAACCCAAAAACCTGCGTCTTCTTACATCTGGCCTGTATAGCTAAGTATCCTTTTTCTTGTATCATGCTTTTTTGACTATATGTGTTTGGATTTATCCTAACAATATATCCACCTCCTGATGAGCCTGACGAGTCTCAGGTGAAACGCGTCCAGGTTCGTGCATTAGTCTGGTGGTGTCCATTTATTTTGGACCACCATCCACTCTCGATGTATCTTTCATAAATATATTTTTAATATCTTTTCCCTGACCAGGGTTTGTGTAGGGACTGGATAGCAATAGGTTCGGGGACAGGGAGCCTCCACCATCAGGGGGTCACCCTGGGCTAAGCAGATATAGGGCAATTAGGGTAAGCTTCCGTCTGCCCTGCCCTCCACTAGACCCTGATCCTTTCTCGAACCTATAGGCTTATATATCTCGTCACCCTTGAATGTTTTTTATTTTGTGGGGTTTGCTACTCCCCTTTCAAAGAAATTTTTGTTTATTTGTAGTACACAATGTTGGTATATACATATCTATACCCGCTTTATCATGATTAAAGGTAATTTTAAAAGTCACTATTTCTATTTCAATTTACTCTAAAAACCATTGCGACAAGACATCTGGAATAATCTAAAATACTTGGTAATATTTGTACACATATTATGACTCTAATATTGTCACTAACTAGCCTCAATGGAAAAGGAAAAATAGCTATTGATGAATGCTACGTATATCTCTACGGCTTTCAGACCACTTTTATCAGTCCGTTATCAATCCAGAAATCATGGAGGATGGACCACAAGCCACTGTTAAAAGGAAAACAAACCCACAGCTACTTACAGTGGAAAGGAAATGATCAGTAAAGCATGTAAAGGGGCGATAAACAACAGGACGCCAAGGAACAATAAAGGAGCAGGCTGGATACATGGCAGGAACTTCTGGTCCATGTTTACAGCTCTCTATCCACTTGGCCCTCAGCATATACAAATGTGCTTTGGATTATATTTCTCGGAGGGACTAAGATGCGAATAATACTCTTATATCTATCAGGATAATCCCGCAGGCTGCTCCACGGCTCCTTGCAGCATTCCAGAGCTGGTTGGATGTTTACGAAGCTCTGTCTCCTGGTATCTATCCTTAGGATTACCTCATTGCACAACATAGTGGAAAAAAGAGAAACCTAGGAAATGCATGTACTTACAAGTCCGCCCTTCACACAGGGAAGTAATGAAGAGAGAAGAAGCCAGCAGCACCAGGCATAGTGTGCTCATTAACATCATGATCCGCCAGCATAGAGGAGCCTGCTATGGCCAGGCCTGCACGCAGCTAAGTTTGTGAGCTCAGCCCAGCCTCTCGTCCAGTACACAGGGCTGGGGGGAGCTCAGCTGCAGAAAGGCCCAATGACTCCTGGGCTTTTCCAGGAAACATCCCTCCCCTGACATGACAAGTACACAAACAGAATGCCATGGGATCAGGTATCCTCATGGATTCTTATCAGAAGAGTGGGAATTGCAAAACATCTGGGTATTTGTATTAAGCAATGCTCTCCAAGCCGGCAGCTTGCTGGGGTGGATAAACTGATGAAATGGACTTTTATCCTAAAGGGGTTGTCCGACTTCAGCAAATGGCATTTATCATGTGGCGAAAGTTAATACAAGACCCTTCCTAATGTATTGTGATTGTCCATATTGCTTCCTTTGCTGGCTTAATTAATTTTTCCATCACATTATGCACTGCTTGTTTCCAGGGGTTATGACCACCAAGCAATCCGGCAGCGGTGGACGTGCTTGCTCACTATAGGAAGAAGCACTGCCCTCTCTGGTGGCCAGGACCATGGGAGTGCCCATAGGCACACATGCACAGCACTCCTATCCCAGACACCAATGATAACACTGGAGAAGTGCCAGCGATCCACACTGGAGATGGAAGTATCTGTCCATAGGGCCACTATCAGGGGCGTAGCGAAGGGCTCATGGGCCCGGGTGCAAGAGTTCAGCTTGGAACCCCCTTCCCTTCAGCCTTCATGGTGCCTAACGACACCCACCACCCCCATGCCAAATTCTTTACCTAACCCCTTCCTTCCAGCCAGAGGTTCAACTTGACCTGCATACACTTTCTATAATACCAGTGTCTTTTTATGTGGACCAATGGTCTTTGGGCCCTCTTAGGCTCCTGGGCCCGGTAGCGACTGCTACCTTTGCACCCCCTATAGCTACGCCTCTGGCCACTATAAGCCATACACTCAAGAGAGAAGGGCTTGATAGAAGAGTGGCCAGGAAAATAAAACATTGCCTAAAGAAAAATACAAGAAAACACATTACAAGTTCACCAAACAGCATGTGTCAGACTCCCCGAACACATAGAAGAAGGTTCTCTGGACAGATGAGACTAAAATTGAAGGTTATGACCATCATGGTAAACGCTATGTGTGGTGCAAACCCAACACTTCTCAATATCCCAAGAACACCATTCCCACAGTGAACTATGGTGGTGGCACCATCAGGTTCTGGGGATAACAGGTTAGGTTTGAAGGAAAGATGGATGGTAGTAAATATGGGGCAATTCTTAAGGAAAATCCATTTCAGTCTTCCAGACATTAGAAGAAGGGATGGCGGTTTACCTTCCAGCAGGACAATGACCTGCTAAAGCTACACTGGAGAGGTGAAACATTTAAAGTGTCCCTGTACTTTAGAAAAACTTTTGATATGTTATAGAGACATCAAAGGTTTTGATTGGTGGTGGTGTCTGAGTCAGGAGACCCCCAGGGATCATTAGGAGACAGACTCAATTACAGAGAGCAATGTATCTCCTTGCTGCAGGAGACTCAATAGAAAGTCTATGAGCCAGTCTCCAGTGCGAGGGGAGGCAGCGCTCTGAGTGAGACCTTCTTTTTCCTCCTTCTAGTAATTGGTAGGGGTCTCAGAACTCGGACCCCACACAGATCAAAACCTTTATATGTCACTATCACATGTCAAAAGTTCTGGTACAGTACAAGAACACTTTAAATGTTTCGGAATGGCCTTGTCAAAGCTGAGAACCTCTAGCATGACGTGAAGACTGCTGTACGGCAACACAGCCCATCCAAGTTGAAGGAGTTGGAGCAGTTTTGTCTGGAAGAATGGGCCAAAATCCCAGTGTCTAGATGTGCTAAGCTAATAGAGAGACTTGCATCTGTAATTGCAGCAAAAGATGGCTCAGAGGGGGGATATCAAAACTGGTGTAAATGAAAACTGGATTTGCTTCCCATAGCAACCAATCAGATTCCACTGTTCATTTTTCAGAGCTCCTTTGGAAACTAAGCCAGTTTACTATTACACCAGTTTTGATAAATCTACCCCTATATGTCTCTGGTTTTTGTCTTAATTATTGTTTGTCACAGTAAAAAATATTTCACACTTTCAGAGCCTAATACAGGCTCAGGCTCATTACTTTGAATGATCGCCTTCTCTGATCTCCACCGGGGAGAGGCGTTCCAGCCCGTGAAGCACGTGTTTCTGGCTTCTCAGATGCCGTGGTCACATTGGACCACGGCATCTGAGAGGTTAAATGTCCGCGATCGTCATTACTGCTGATCACGGACATTAGCCACGGTTTCTGCTGTATGAAACAGCAGGCACCCGCGAGTCATGGCGCTCGTTCTGCTCCGGAGCGCGTGCCATCTTTAAAGACCCAACATCTGCTGTACATGTACGGAGGATGACATGAAGGGGTGAACCAGATAACGCCACTAAAGGGGTTGTCCAGGCTGTAGATATTGATGACCTATCCTTAGGATAGTTGAAATAAAGTCAGATGAACAGCACTTCTAGAATATGGGTGACGGGTGCAGGTCTCCTGGGGAAGTGGTAAGTTTCCCCATAAACTTAGCATACTCCGCAAAGCAAAACAAAAAAAAGATGGAGACAGCACTTCGAATATGTGGAAATTTATTCCAGATGTAACGTTTCGGCATCTCCAGCCGAAACGTTGCATCTGGGATAAATTTCCCCATATTGGACGTGCTGTTTCCATCTTTTTTATTTTTTGCTTTGCGGACTATCCTTAGGATAGGTCATCAGTATCAGATCGGTGGGGGTTGAACGGCTGCGATTTCACCAATCAGCTGGTTTCAGCAGCCGCCAGTGCTGGAAATAACACTGCATACATAGCCAGAAGCAGAAAGCCCTGTCCACTGCATAGTGGCTGTTCCTTGGTACTGCAGCATAGCTCCCATACAAGTGACCCCCGCCGTTATTGATGACCTATGATAATAATAGATTGTCAATATATAGAGCCCGGACAGATGGACAACTCCTTAAGCCTTTCTCAACATCTGCTGTACATGTGAGGTCTTTAAAGGGAACCTGTCCCCGGGATTTTGTGTATAGAGCTGAGGACATGGGTTGCTAGATGGCCGCTGGCACATCCACAATACCCAGTCCCCATAGCTCTGTGTGCTTTCATTGTGTATAAAAAACGATTTGTTAGATATGCAAGTTAACCTGAGATGAGTCATGTCTAGGGTGACCACATTTCCAAACTGCCATTCAGGGACACCCGCCCCGGCCCCCCCGCACCCATGTCCACTCCCCAAAAAATATGATTTTTGATACTTTTTTTAAAAAATTAAGTCACTTAGTGACAGCGGCGTACTTTGTACTTACGCTGGCAAGTTCATTGCATCGAAGTTATGCTTGAGATTGCTATAAACATAACTGCCTGTGCATTGTTCAGTAATTTGTGATTGTGCCCTGCACACAATCACTGGCTACCTAAAACAGGTCATATTTTTAATGTGTTAGACATCTCTTAAGAAAATAGAAATAAGAAATAGAAAAAACAAACAGAACAAGTTGCAATAAATTAACAGATTTTTTTTTTGTTTTTTTTTAACAAGAGACATGGCAATATGTTTAATTGCCAATTACCTGTACTGACCTGTAGATAAGCAGATAACACACGACCACCCCAGGTGGAATATTGGCAATTTCTCCTGTCGACCGGAATCTCCTCTGTACTTATCTGCCAGCTGGTAAGATCTTCTCGAGAGACATATATAAAGAGAGAGAAATACGGAAGGTGCTCAGTCTTTTTTATAAAATTTTCATGAGAGAAACACATGGTCTGCCATTGCTGACCTCTCCTCCTGAAAATGCTGTTAGTCTAGCATGGTGATTCTCTGGCCTTGAAACATTCAGGCACTGAAAAGCAAGCATTTATATCTGCGTATGTGTTTTGTGTCAGTGATTTATAAAGTAGTTTAAGCATCAAGCTTAACATGACAGCCAGGCTGCTAGCACTCTCAAAATGAGGTCAGCATTGTCATGCTTGGTATTTGAATTTAAATTTGATTTGATTTAAAACAAATTCACCCTGTTTAGTGTCCCCTCAGTTCTCTGTGTGTCTCCTTTATTAGTGTCCCCTCAGTTCTCTGTGTGTCCCCTTTATTAGTGTCCCCTCAGTTCTCTGTGTGTCTCCTTTATTAGTGTCCCCTCAGGTGTCTCTGTCTCCTTCATCAATGTCCTCTCAGTTCCATGTGTGTCACCTTTATTAGCGTCCCCTCTGTTCCCTGTGTCACCTTCATTACTGTTGTCTTAGCCGGGACTTACTAGCGGGAGCCGAGGTCAGGAGGACTCAGAGGAGGAGGAGGTCTTGGTCTGTGCCACTGCCGCGGTACTGGTAGGTGACGGTGAGTGAGTGACTCACTGCCTGCCCTGTACGAATCGATACTGCTGCGCTGGCTCTCTCTGCTGCAAGAACCGCGGCGGCAGCTGGAGGAGGAGGAGGTGGGGGTGGAGTCGGAGCCGCAGAGAGAGCGGGACATGGTGACGTCACTGGTTGCTACACGCCAAGCGGGGCAGCCGTAGCAACCAGTGATTTAGGATGAATTAATTACAACAGCACTGCGGCAGCAGCGGCAGTGAATGTTGCAGACTGGCAGGCAGTTGATTCCGGGACTCTCTATTGTCCCGGTTTGAAGGCTCCCGGGACACGGGACAAAAACGTAAATTACGGGACGATCCCGGGCAAACCGGGACACGTGGTCACCCTAGTCATGTCCCTGAGATAAGTCCAGCGTGAAGAAGCCCAGCACCGCCCCGCATCCTCCGAATCTCCTCCTTGCTCCCCGACGTCATTGCGATGCGATGCGGATGGATCATGGACTCAAGTTGAATGGGTCTCAATCCGTCCCGGCCGCCGCATGGATGTTGCCCGTGCATTGGGGACTGCCATTGCGAAGCTCCCATCGAGTCCTGCCTGTGGCAGAGCATGATGAGTATGGTAATTCATTGCAATCTATGGTAGAAGCGATCAGATGATCGTATGTTAAAGTCCCCTAGGGAAGGCTAAAAATAAATAAAAATAAAAAAAAGTTTTAAAATAAAAAAGTAATCAAATAAACAATAAAAAAAAATATAAAGGATATTGGTATCGCTGCTTCTGAAAATCCCGGATGATTATAATATAAAGATATTTATACTGTTAGGTGAACATAACAAAATCTAAATGGCCGATTCTCCATTTTTGGTTGCTTTTTTCTTAAAAAAAATAAATAAAAAGTGATCGAAAAGACATACACACCCAGAATGGCATCAATGAAAAATACAGATCACCCTGCAAAAATCAATCCCTCTCACAGCCTCGTAGATAGAAATATAAAAAAAAGTTATGTGGTCAGAATGTGGCGATGCACAGTGAGCTTTTTATTTTTTTAAAGGTTATGTTTCTTTAAAAGTATGAAAACACAAGAAAACCTATACAAATTATATAATCATACTGACTTGCAGAATGAAGTTAACATGTCATTTTTACCGTGTGGAGAACGCTGTAAAAACATAACCCATAAAAACAATGGCGGAATTGCTATTTTTTTCAAATACCACCCCATTTAGGAGTTTCTCCAGCTTCCCAATACATCATATGCAACTTTAAGGCCCCTTTCACACGGGCGAGTATTCCGCGCGGATGCGATGCGTGAGTTGAACGCATTGCACCCGCACTGAATACCGACCCATTCATTTCTATGGGGCTGTGCACATGAGCGGTGATTTTCACGCATCACTTGTGCGTTGCGTGAAAATCGCAGCATGCTCTATATTCTGCGTTTTTCACGCAACGCAGGCCCCATAGAAGTGAATAGGGGTGCGTGAAAATCGCAAGCATCCGCAAGCAAGTGCGGATGCGGTGCAATTTTCACGCACGGTTGCTAGGAGACGATCGGGATGGAGACCCGATCATTATTATTTCCCCTTATAACATGGTTATAAGGGAAAATAATAGCATTCTGAATACAGAATGCATAGTAAAATAGCGCATAGTAAATTACAATGTTTTGCACTCGTGCAGAAAAATTGCGCGTGTTCCCGCTACGCACCTGCACATTTTCCCGCAACGCCCGTGTGAAAGAGGCCTAAGTGGTGCAATTAGAAAGTACAACTTGTCCTGCAAAATAAAAAATCCCTGATATGACTACGTGAACAAAAAAATAAAAAAAAGTTATGGCTCCTGGAAGACTGGAAGTAGAAAATGAAAATGTAAAAAAAATGGTATATGGCTGCGTCATGAAGGGGTTAATTCTGATAAAATGTTGTATACAGTTATAGTCTTTTATCTGGGAAACCAGGTTTTGTAAATCAAATACAATTTACTGCTCCCGGGTTAGTGTAATGACGTGACCACAACCAGAGCAGTCAGTACGGTGATGGCTGTTATTCCTTATGTTGTGTTAGGCTACGTCTACACGACGACATTTGTCGCGCGACATTTTGTTGCACTAATGTCGCGCGACAATTTTTATAATGGCAGTCTATGGTGTCGCACTGCAACATGCAACATGCTGCGACTGCGACAGTTGCAGAAAAATCCATCTCGAATGGATTTTCTGCGACTGTTGCGTCGCAGCATGTTGCATGTTGCAGTGCGACACCATAGACTGCCATTATAAAAATTGTCGCGCGACATTAGTGCAACAAAATGTCGCGCGACAAATGTCGTCGTGTAGACGTAGCCTTAGGTATCACTGCCGCAGCAGGAGGGCGTCGCTCCCTCAATCTTGTCTCTGGAGAGATACAGGTTACAGGTCTAAGTCATACGGAGATTTATTAAACTGGTTGCCCGTAGCAACCAATCAGATCCCACCTTTCATTTTTGACGGCTCCTTTGGAAAATGAAAGGTGGAATCTGATTGGTTGCTATGGGCAACTAAGGATACTTTCACACTAGCGTTATTCTTTTCCGGTATTGAAATCCGGTAAAGGGTCTCAATACCGGAAAAAAACGCTTCAGTTTTGTCCCAATGTGTTCTGAATGGAAAGCAATCCGTTCAGTATGCATCAGGATGTCTTCCGTTCCGTCCCTTGTACGGTAGCTTTCATGCGCAGTTCTTTCTGGCTTTGAAAAAATGAAATACCGGATCCGTTATTTCGGATGTTACCAGAAAGACGGATCCAGTATTTCAATGAATAAGTCTAACGGATCCGGAAACTGAAAAAAAAGATATCCGTTTGCATACAGAACGGAACTGCCTGCCGGATTCTAACAACGCTAGTGTGAAAGTACCCTAAGCCAGTTCTACTTTACACCATTTTCATAAATGACCCCCACTGTTTGTATAAATGCTTTTGTATCAGGGGTGTAACTATAGGGGCTGCAGAGGTGGCGGGCCCGGGAGCCTAAAGGTCCTTCTGTCTCACATGAGACACCATCTGCTGTACATGACAGATCATAGTTCTTTCCGGGTTTTAGATCGGAGCCCAGGAGCATAGAGGTACCCCTCTGTCTTGTATAAATATACCTAGCCAGGCGCCTGGAGCTTAATGGGGTCCTAGGAGATTAAAATCCCACTGATCATTAGGGGGATGTATCATTAGTATATGTCAGATTTCTGACATATAGAACTCACCCACAAATTTCCTACATTTTGCCCTTCGCCATCACCTTTGGTATTTTTTTCTTTTTCTTTAATGGGCAGGGCATGGACAAAAGGGGGGCTCATGTGTGACCTGAAAATATACCAATATCTGCACCACTGGCATCCTGCTGTCATGGATTTCATTTTCTGCCGCACGGTGTGCCAAAATTGTTAACTCTTAAAGGTGCTGTGCCAAGATTAGACATTATCCTCTATCCACAAAATAGGAGATAACTAACTAATCGCTGGGGGTCCAGCTGCTAGGACCCCCACCAATCCTGAGAACAGGGGTCTCGTTCCCCCCATCTGATGGAGCAGCAGGTCGGGCATGGGCCTGCCAGACATAGCAGAGTACAGCGCTCGGCTATCTCCGGCGGTCCCATGGAGAATGAATAGTAGCAGGAGGCATAGTAGACCCGTCACCCCATCAAATCGGTGGAGCGGGACCTCTGTTCTCGGGATCTGTTGAGGTTCTAGCAGTCGGACCCCCGGCGATCAGTTAGTTATCCTTTATCCTGTATATAGGGGATAACTTCTAATCTTGGCACAACAACCCCTTTAAGTGTATTTGACATGACAACCAAAACAAACACTACTCTCTCAGCCGTCACAGGGACTTCATCAGACTCCTGGGCTGGATTTACATTCTTCCGAATGTTTCCTGCATCAGATTTTCATTTGGTCAGTTGTATTAAAAGAAAAGGTGGAATTTGTGGCAAATCTTGTGGCACCCGTGATATGGGGTTTGGTGTACTGCCATTTTTTTGTGCATTTTCAGGAAGGAATCGCATCATCTGAAAATAACCCACCCTTAGGCCTCATTCACACATACGTGGATTCTCACTGACCACGGTCTGTGAAAACACGGCCTGCCATCCTGCTGAGTGCACGGCGTCATTGGTTGCTATGACATAGTGCGCTTCGTGCCGCTGTACAGTAATACACTCGTATGATCTATACATATTACTGTACAGCGGCGGTGGCACGAAGCGCAAGGCGTCATAGCAACTAAAGACGCCGCGCGCTCGTTCACTCAGCAGGATGGCAGGCCGGGTTTTCACAGACCGTGGTCCGTGAAAATCCACGTATGTGTGAATGAGGCCTTACACAGTTATGTTGGTAGTCACCCAGCTTTTCCAGAAACAGCTGCATACATTTTTTTTTAACAAGCTGACTATTTAAATTCCATTTGATGGTGACTTTTAGGGGGTTAATAACATATCAGTGATAGGACTGTAATAGAGATATGGCAAAAAGGAGTAGTTGCCCATGGCAACCAATCAGGATGCTGCTTTCATCTTCCTAAGGTCCTTTAAAAAATGAAAGGTGGAATGTGAGTGGCTGCCGGCACCTGGCCTGACACGCGCTCCCTCCACCGATTACAAAACAAATCTCTGCTATTCTCTTATAACACAAGCGCCGCAACATCCCCGCATCCCTCCAACCAGCCAATCACAGCTCGTCTATTATCATCTTATCCTTGTCCTTTATCAGACCCGCCTCGCTGTTGGTAGATTGTTATCACAACATCGATTGGTTTAGAGAGACAGAGGAGGCGTGGCTGCGAGACGGAGGAAAGTGTTTGCTGGGTTACCATAGAGTCTGCAGCTTCCGGTGTATACAATAGTGTCCGTCTGTCTGTCCACAGTCTTAAATCACAGGCTGTGGAGGATTATCCGTCACAGGCATCCATAGCGGTCGTACACGGCGGGGGGTGGCTGCCAGGTAGGTCGTGTTCTGCATGTTGCCTTATGGAGGATGCTGCTGTGTATTTCACATTACTAGTCTGTCACCTGCCTTACATCCAGTGATGATAGAGTCCACTGTAAGCTGCAGTCCTCCAGGAGGACCCCCATAGTCCTCCCCTATATGTGTGGTGTATGATGGGGAGCCCCAGAGACAATCTGACATGGGGAGGGGGATTATCCCTTTAAATTGCTAAGACTCACCATAGAAATCTGTTGAGAGTGTATTGTTGGTGATGTCCCCTGTAGTAAAGAGGTGCGAGTGCCCCGTAGTGCGCCGGTACATTAGCGGTGTACTGGAATCCGACGGGATTGGGTCCTGTAGGGTCGGAAAATTGTCCCTGAATTTTCAGCGACTGGAAATCGGTTCCATACATGTGGGTGGGTTGGTTTCTGCGGGGGGGGGTGCATGGATTTCTGCAAGCCTCAATCAGGGGAACGGGACAGTCCCAGAAATGGATTAATGTGCCCATGCAGACGTAGTCCACTGACTAAAATGGGGAGTCCTGGTTTGAATTCTTACAGTGGGGGAGATTTATAAAAACTGGTGTAAAGTAGAACTGGCTTAGTTGCCCATAGCAACCAATCAGATTCCACCTTTCATTTTCCGAAGGAGCTGTGAGAAATGAAAGGTGGGATCTGATTGGTTGCTATGGGCGACTAAGCCAGTTCTATTTTACACCAGTTTTGATAAATCTTTCCTATTATCTATAGAGTTTAAACAAGACTCTTTTAAAATGCCGCCCAGTGCGCCAATGCTGTAAACGACTACAATCCCGCCTTAGAAATCTGCTGGACCCTCAGGGCTCATTTAGATGAGTAATGTGAACCTCATTCTGTGTTCTAGGGCTTATCCAAGAGTATAAAGTGTCCCCCCATGTGCTAGGCCCCCACATGGAATATACTTACCTCCTGGTCCCCCACACCGCCGCTGCTGCTTCTCCCCGTACACGGATGAAAACATCCGGTTGGCAGGCGGGGATGGGGACGAGCCTCCCTAGCAACGCGGGTGACTCTAGGGAGGCTCATACCCGCCTGCCATTGGCTGCTCCACCCGACACCAGATGTTTTCATCCATGCACGGGGAGAAGCGGCAGCGCGGGGAATGGGGTAAGTATATTCCATGTGGGGTGCACATGGGGGGACACTTTATACTCTTGGATAACCTTTTTAATAGCATGTCAATTGCGGATTTCACTCTTTTCAATGGAAGGGTGAGATTTGCGGCAAAACTGTATCAAATCCGCACCAAAAACTGCTGTTAGGCTTTGCGAATTTTGGAGCTGATCTACTGCAGAAGCGCACGTAAATCTGCACGAAAATTCACGCGGATCTTATGTGAGTTCAGTCACACTCCTGTGCAGGCGGCCTTTATAGTCTGCCTATTGGCTGACTGATGGCTGGAGTGGTACGGTACCCCAGGTTAGAAAGGGGTTCCCCCAAATAAATGCTAGTTATTTTGAGCACCATTGCAATTACACGCTGCGTCTGTAAACTGCGAGATACACCGTAGGTTTGTAGAGATTGTTGTGCGGACGACTTCTTCATACAGACTCGGCACCAAAATGAGAAGTACATTAGGAATGATAATAGTTGATGAGAATGAATACATATCATAACATTCATTTTATGTGATTATTTTGCGTTCTCATTTATTTTTCAGATTTTGTTTTTGGAGAACTTCATGAAGTGGAGGAAAGTAGAGAAGATCATAAAGAAGATATAGAGCATCCATGATGTTGAAGCCTTCTTAAGAATCCCAAGACCGCTTTCTTTGCATCTCCTATGTTTAGCCTAATGGCGAATTGCTGTAGGAATTGGTTTAAACGATGGCGTCAGCCAGTCAGGTGAGTTGTAGATGGACATCCCTTCTGTGTGCATCAAATGACTGATAGCGTACTGAAAGTGTGGTCGCCGTGACTGGTAGCGCACTGGAAGTGTGGCCGCCGTGACTGGTAGCGCACTGGAAGTGTGGCCGCCGTGACTGGTAGCGCACTGGAGGTGTGGCCGCCGTGACTGGTAGCGCACTGGAGGTGTGGCCGCCGTGACTGGTAGCGCACTGGAGGTGTGGCCGCCGTGACTGGTAGCGCACTGGAGGTGTGGCCGCCGTGACTGGTAGCGCACTGGAGGTGTGGCCGCCGTGACTGGTAGCGCACTGGAGGTGTGGCCGCCGTGACTGGTAGCGCACTGGAGGTGTGGCCGCCGTGACTGGTAGCGCACTGGAGGTGTGGCCGCCGTGACTGGTAGCGCACTGGAGGTGTGGCCGCCGTGACTGGTAGCGCACTGGAGGTGTGGCCGCCGTGACTGGTAGCGCACTGGAGGTGTGGCCGCCGTGACTGGTAGCGCACTGGAGGTGTGGCCGCCGTGACTGGTAGCGCACTGGAGGTGTGGCCGCCGTGACTGGTAGCGCACTGGAGGTGTGGCCGCCGTGACTGGTAGCGCACTGGAGGTGTGGCCGCCGTGACTGGTAGCGCACTGGAGGTGTGGCCGCCGTGACTGGTAGCGCACTGGAGGTGTGGCCGCCGTGACTGGTAGCGCACTGGAGGTGTGGCCGCCGTGACTGGTAGCGCACTGGAGGTGTGGCCGCCGTGACTGGTAGCGCACTGGAGGTGTGGCCGCCGTGACTGGTAGCGCACTGGAGGTGTGGCCGCCGTGACTGGTAGCGCACTGGAGGTGTGGCCGCCGAGACTGGTAGGGCACTGGAGGTGTGGCCGCCGTGACTGGTAGCGCATTGGAGGTGTGGCCGCCGTGACTGGTAGGGCTGATACGACTGGTCTGTCGGCAGGTAGTAGTAGTGGAGCTGGACTGATGCTTGGTCCCGGTCTCCTCCGTCAGCTGATAATCTCAGGTAATCTGTATGATCCTGTGTATTAGTTGTTACCTATGTCAGCACATGTGTCTGAAGCCGGGGTATAAGAGGTTACAGAGCGAGGGGAGCGTGAAAATGTAGACGGAGGCCTGCTCCAGATAATGAGAGGCTGTACTGAAAGATGTCATGAAATCAGTGCAGCCAGCTGCTTCTGGGAAAAGTGGAAACTTCAGTTTTTTTTTAGGTACTTTTAATGACTACGTAAAAGGTGCACTGTGCTGCGCCATGCTATATGGTTGCACTAGAAAATTAATCTAATATATAAAGCTGAGTGTATGTATGTCCGCTAAAGGAATCCGCACCGTCACATTTACTATCACGAAATTTGGCACACATGTGTCCGGGAAGGTTTTAGACCGGGTCTCAGTTCTCTAGCACTTAGGCCCCTTTCACATGGGCGAGTATTCCGCGCGGATGCGATACGTGAGTTGAACGCATTGCACCCGCACTGAATCCCGACCCATTAATTTCTATGGGGCTGTTCACATGAGCGGTGATTTTCACGCATCACTTGTGCGTTGCGTGAAAATCGCAGCATGCTCCTCTTTGTGCGTTTTTCACGTAACGCAGGCCCCATAGAAATGAATGGGGTTGCGTGAAAATGTGGTGTGATTTTCACGCACGGTTGCTAGGAGACGATCGGGATAGAGACCCGATTATTATTATTTTCCCTTATAACATAGTTACAAGGGAAAATAATAGCATTCTGAATACAGAATGCATAGTAAAACATCGCTGGAGAGGTTAAAAAAAAAAAGTTTTTTTAATTCGCCTTAGTCCACTTGATCGCATAGCCCGGCATCTCCTTCTGTCTTCATCTGATCTCTGTGCAGCAATAGGACCTTTGGTGACGTCACTCCGGTCATCACATGATCCATCACATGATCTTTTACCATGGTGATGGGTCATGTGATGACCGGAGTGACGTCACCAAAGGTCCTATTGCTGCACAGAGATCAGATGAAGACAGAAGGAGATGCCGGGCTACGCGATCAAGTGGACTAAGGTGAGTTAAAAAATATAATTTTTTTAACCCCTCCAGCGATGTTTTACTATGTATTCTGTATTCAGAATGCTATTATTTTCCCTTATAACTATGTTAGGGCTCTTTCACACCTGCGTTCTTTTCTTCCGGCATAGAGTTCCGTCGTCGGGGCTCTATGCCGGAAGAATCCTGATCAGGATTATCCTAATGCATTCTGAATGGAGAGTAATCCGTTCAGGATGCATCAGGATGTCTTCAGTTCCGGTACGGAACGTTTGTTGGCCGGAGAAAATACCGCAGCATGCTGCGCTTTTTGCTCCGGCCAAAAATCCGGAACACTTGCCGCAAGGCCGGATCCGGAATTAATGCCCATTGGAAGGCATTGATCCGGATCCGGCCTTAAGCTAAACGTCGTTTCGGCGCATTGCCGGAGCCGACATTTAGCTTTTTCAGAGTGGTTACCATGGCTGCCGGGACGCTAAAGTCCTGACAGCCATGGTAAGTGTAGTGGGGAGCGGGGGAGCAGTGTACTTACCGTCCGTGCGGCTCCCCGGGCGCTCCAGAGTGACGTCAGGGCGCCCCAAGCGCATGGATCACGTGATCCATGTGATCACGTCATCCATGCGCATGGGGCGCTCTGACGTCATTCTGGAGCGCCCCGGGAGCCGCACGGACTGTAAGTATACTGTTCCCCCGCTCCCCACTACTACTATGGCAACCAGGACCTTAATAGCGTCCTGGGTGCCATAGTAACACTGAAAGCATTTGGAAGACGGTTCCGTCTTCAAATGCTTTCAGTACACTTGCGTTTTTCCGGATCCGGCAGGCACCTCCGGCAACGGAAGTGCATGCCGGATCCCAACAACGCAAGTGTGAAAGAGGCCTTATAAGGGAAAATAATACAATCTAGAGAACACCGATCCCAAGCCTGAACTTCACGCATTGCACTCGTGCGGAAAAATCGCGGGTGTTCCCGTAACGCACCCGCACATTTTCCCGCAACGCCCGTCTGAAAGAGGCCTAACCGTTCCTGAAATATTCCCAAAAAATACATTAGCCAATAGAAGCCTGGTCACATGACCCTTATCAGCCAATAGAAGCTTGCAGGTCCTTAGTCTCCACATACACACAGTTGTACACCAGGTTTCCATAACAACCCAGTCATTTTTCTTCACTGCTGTAGGTCAGCTTTAAAGGGGCAGGGCGCTGTGGAGGTCACAGTTCAGGGGGCAGGTAGGGTGGACATTCAAAAGACAGACTTAAAAACCCTGCCCCTAGGTCCCACTAAGCCACGCCCCTAACCCGGTTAGGCCACGTCCCCTCCCACTCTGCCGCCGACGGGGATTGTAAAAATCAACTTCTGTCAGCTGCAGGGGTGGGAGGGAGGGTGACTATCTCCCTGCAGCTCACGCTCAGACAGCACAGAGGGGAGGTCACAGTTAGGTGGACGGTCCGCTATGGAGGGGTGTGGTGCTGTAGAGGTCACTGTTAAGGGGCGGGGTGTTGTGGAGGTCACATTTTAAGGGAACGGAGCTCTGTGGAGGTCACTGTTAAGGGGGCGGGTTACTGTGGAAATCACTGTTAACAAAACAGGGTACTGTGGAGGTCACTGTTAAAGGGGCGGCGTATTGTAGAAGTCACTTCTATAGTGGATACTGTTGATATCTTTTAACGACACACACGGACACTAAAAGAAATAGATGAAATATACCTGAGCGAAGCCGGGTCCTTCTGCTAGTAGGAAATAAAAAGGAAGGCTCCTAGAGCTGAAACGTGTCACATAAAAAATAGAATGTGGCGATAAAATGCACCATTTAGCATCTATCCAGTGAGTGGCGGAGAAGATGTCGCAGGAGGCCAGGTTGTACAGAGACCAGTATGGGACCAGGGGACTGTAGCTTCTTTTCCCGCATTGTTCCGATTTGAAAAATGCACATCGCAGGTCAATTTCCGAACCAACAATTTCCTCCACCTATTGCTGATACTATACAGCAATTCTATCGTGTGAAAAAAGCCATCGCGGTACGTTCACACGTAGCAAATACGCAGCAGGTTTTCCGTCTGGATTTGTTGGCGAAGAAATCTGCAGTGCGTTACAGTAGTAAAACGGTGGATGAGTTATTAACAAATGGCGATTTGGATGCAGATCTGTGAGAAAATCCACCACTGATTTTTGTTTTTTGTCATGTGTGGGCGGTAAAATTTCTTGAAGAAATAAGATTATTTGGTAAAACAGACATGTCAGGAGTAGGGTTGTCACGATACCAAAAATTTTATTTGATTTCGATACCATATAAAAGTATTGCGATATTCGAATCGCCTGGGATCTTTTAATCCCTTGTCCTATTCACCCTAATCGAGCTCTACTAGGGTGACTAGGACTTTACACTGTCCCTGCTGCCCAGGGCTTTGTGCACACGGCCGCAGGGAGCTTACCATGGACGGCTTCAGTAGCGTCCTGGTTGCCATGGTAACCGATCGGAGCCCCAGGATTACACTGCTGGGGCTCCGTTAGGAACTGCCACTGCGCCACCAATGTTTTTAATACTGGGGGGGGGGGGGCGCACTGCGCCACCAATGAAGATAACTAACGTTTAATACAAATACAGGGGGTGGGTGCCGGCTATGTGATTCTGCCGCCAGCACCCGCCCCCCTGAGGGGTTAACTGCTGTTGATCGCAGCTCACTGTCATAAAGGTCGGGTGCCGGCTATGTTATTATGCCGCCAGCACCGTCCTCCTGTATCTGTATTAATGGTTTGGTTATCTTCATTGGTGGCGCAGTGGCCACAGCCCCTCCTCTTCCCCTCTCACTTGTCATTGGTGGCACTGGCACAGAGGGAGGGGGGCAGAGACTCCTCCACTGTGCTGCTGAGGAGAACATGGAGCGCGCTGAGACCAGTACCCGCCATGTTCTGTGATACTAGGCTACCGAGTAGCGCAGCCTACTATGGGTAAAAGGGAAATCCCGGTATCAAATCGATGCCGGTACAAAAGTATCGATTGGGTATTGATAATTTGATACCTGGTGCAACCGTAGTCAGGAGGGAGGGCAGGTCCCCTGGAAAGGGATCTATTATATTGGCACAGTACCTGGCAACCTGCACCCGCAAGGAATTTGCTCTCTGTATGGCTTCAGGTCACTTGCAGCACGAATATTTAAAGGGGTTTTCCAGGACTTGGTTATTGGTCACCTGTCATTAGTATCAGATCGTTGAGGGTCCACTGTTTTCTTTATGTCCTGGCCTCCCCCCCAGCGTTCAGATCAGCAGTGTAGCATAGACTCAGGCAGGAGATGCAGAGGTAGGAGTCACACCCAGCTCCTGGTGCCTGATGAGGGCCAAATGTCCCTCTGCCCTGTTACAGATTTTGCCTGTTGACCAAGCTTCAAGTCAAACCTCTGGGCACAGGTTACAGCCAGCCTCCTACGGAGCCATCTATGCCAGCTTTGTGCCCTCCGGGTGGACAACATGGCACAGGTGTTTATGGGGACACACAATGACGGCTCATTAGCAATGTGTAGCAGGACTACGCTACAGTTCCGATATTCTGCGAAGAATGTTTTTGCATTTCATTTATTAATTTAATTTTACTTCTTTTATAGAAAAGTGACTCTGGTTATGGTGGGTTTGGATAATGCTGGCAAGACTGCTACTGTGAAAGGCATCCAAGGAGGTAAGTCCCAGATCATAACCAGTCCTTAAAGAAACACTAAAACTTCTACTGAGATTACCTGCAAAGGGGTTTTCCTGGTGTTTAAAGGGGTTGTCTCACGTCATTGGATGCCATTTATCATGTACAGAAAGTTAATACAAGGCCCTTACTAATGTATTGGGATTGTCCATATTGCCTCCTTTGCTGGCTGGATTTATTTTTCCCATCACATTATACGCTGCTCGTTTCCATGGTTACAACTAGGGTTGAGCGAATCGACTTCGGATGAAACATCCGAAGTAGATTCGCATAAAACTTCGTTCTAATACTGTACGGAGCAGGAGCTCCGTACAGTGTTAGGGCTCATTCAGACGGCAGTATGCTATCCGCAAAAAAGGCGGATCCGTTTTTTTTTGGGCGGATTAGATGCTGACCTATTCACATTTTCTATTCCATGGTTCCACAAAACAAATGAAACATGTCCTATACTTGTCTGTGAAAATCAGGACATGGCCCTATTGAAGTCTATGGGTCCGCAAAAATACTAAATGCTATCCGTTTTTTTGCGGATCCGCAAAAAAACGGACAGCATTCAGTATTTTTGCGGACAGCATACGGCCATCTGAATGAGCCCTTAGAATGTATTGGCTCCGATTAGCCGAAGTTATTACTTTGCGAAGTCTCGCGAGACTTCGCATAATAACTTCAGAAATTGATTTATACTGTAAAAAAAAAACTCTTTCCCGAACTCGGGTTCAGTTCTAAGTGGTACCTTGGAACCTTCTTACCGCAGTGGCAATATCCAGCGGTCATTGCAGAGTTAAACAAGTTCTAGCCCCTTCTCTCCGGAGCCCCGGCAATGCCTGCTGCTAGAGAAAATGTTGTTGCAGTATGTGCTGATGGCGGTGTTATTGGTACACGGTGTCCGCATTCCTGACCCATTGCTCTCTTGTAACAGAATCTCCACAAGATGTGGCCCCGACTGTCGGGTTCTCCAAAGCAGACATTCGACAGGGGAGATTTGACATCACAATGTTTGATCTCGGAGGTGGCAAGCAAATCCGTGGCATTTGGAAGAACTATTACGCTGAGTCCTATGGAGTGGTGTTTGTTATTGACTCCAGTGACGTCGACCGGATGGAAGAAACAAAGGAGACGGTGGCCGAGGTTCTGAGGCACCCAAGGATAGCAGGAAAGCCAGTATTAGTGTGAGTACAGCACTGCTCATGGTGTTAAATTATCTGATGTACCTGATTACTATCTTGTATTTCCTGGACTGTGCAATCACACAGACTGACCTGCACGCTAAGGGTAACCCTATGGCGCCCATCAAGTACCATGCATGGGACCTATTCTAATTCGTAGGATCCATACATGATTCTCCCTGGGGTTGATTTGGCAACTATCCTACCTAGCTTGCAGTTCGGCAGAGCTGCAGGTGACGGGCTCTCTGCATGGAGGGGCTGTGACGCAAATTAAAGGTCATATCTTAACACCACTACTGAAAGCTTTTTGATGGTCAAAGAGGGAAAGACATTGGTTATGGGTCAGAATTGAGGGACTGTTAAGGCCAGGGTCGTGCATTGTGTGTCCGTATTTCAGGTCGCACTGTGGGTTTACAGACACGGCCTCATAGGGATCTGGCCGCACAGATAGAGTATGTCCCGAACTCATTTGTGTGATTGAAGAGGAACTCTTGAGAGGTTTAGTTGAAGCTTTTTTATTTTTATTTTTTAAGTGTCCCAATGCATCGGAAATTAAAAATGAAACAACGCTGCAAAACGTCCAATAGTCCTGTGCCTGCTGCTCATATGCGAACCAGCTCTGTGCAGTCCAGTCCTGCGGTTATACCGCCATCTACCTGCTCCCTACTTCCTGATCTACTAAATATGTGGTTGAAAGTAGGGCCCAGATGCAAGGCAATACGACTGAAGGATTAGACTACACAGGGTTTGTTTGTAGTCTGTTACCATAGAGACGCATAGGTCTGCATAGGACTTGTGGACACAATATATACAATACAATATTATTCAGGGAGTCTTGAAATGAGTCTGAAATGTATGTATCTAATAAACTGAGAACTGCTCCTACCCCTTACATCCAACAATCACAGGGCTCACTGGTTGTCAGGTCTAGCCAGCATTTCTACAGCAGTCCTTTCCACTGACCACTAGCTGCTCCTGCTGGAGATCACAGAGGGGGTCGATGACCGACTACCCCCCCCCCCCCTCCTTCCTTGCTGTGGTATGCCGGAGTGGTTTAGGTCAGGGAAAGGGGGGGTCTGTAACCTTCAGCACTCCAGCTGCTGTGAAACTACAACTCCTAGCATGCACACTTGTAAACCCAAAAGAGGTGAGTGAAGCATTCTGGGAATTTGTAGTTTTCGGAACAGCTGGAGGTTACTTACCTCTGGTTTAGATAATCCGTCTCCAGTGTTGGACTAAGGTTTCTGGGGCCCATCTGAGGATTTTTTTTTCCCGGGGCCCAACTGCTGTATCATCCATAAAGTCTACTTTTGGAGATGGACCGTAATGTAACGAATTAGGCTCAAGGGCATCACCAACTATTTTTTATTTATTTTTCTCTTTCTCCTGGACTTTTTTGGGGCGCAATAGGGTAGCAAAGCCTAGGCCCACCCGAGGATCCTCTGGTGGGCCAGTCTGACGTTGACCTTTTCCATATCCCCTATTAAGGATATATTGAGCTAATAGAGCACCCCACTATTTCTACTATTACCTAGCAGCATGTGGGGCACATGTATGGGCACCAGTGTCCTGCTGAGCAGTGACGTAAGAAAAGTCAGATCATTTCAAAGAAATGAACCTAGCCGGGCATCCTCCCTGAGGTGACAAGTGGCGTCTCTGCAGACCTCATCTGGTGGCCGCATTGGGACATGATTTGGGTGCGTGTTGACGCTGCGGAAGGAGGATGGAGAACGGGCTATAAGGACAGACCAGCTGTAATCTTATTAGTCTGTTAATAATTTTGATACTATAGAATGAAACTGAAGGTAACGACACATGCAGAAACTATACATGTCACAAGTAACAGATGTATCATTGGGCCTACATTTGCCTTTTTTTTTTTTTCTCCGACTTCAGTCTTGAAAAGTATCCAGAATTGCTCTCCTCCTGTTTGTCCTGTGGCTCCCCAGGCAGTGTTTCCAAGCCCTTTGACATTGACATACATTGTAGCCTCCTGTAGGTGGCACTAGAGGTTTCTTCCCAGTGACATTGCCCTGTAGAGTCCCTCACAGAGAAGACCTGAAGAACTGCTAGAGAAACCAGGAATACAGCATTAAGGTGTTGTCTAGGAAGAAGTAGCCGGCAGCCTCCCTCCACTAAGGAAAGAATCCTACTTGCCTACGTCCTGTGTGTCGGCTCCTGCGTGTCTATTTTCAGGTCCATGGCTTGTTTAATTTGTCCCCAACACAGACCTGATCACCTGCTCCGCTGCAGTTAATAACTGGATTCAGCGGCAATATGTCTTTTGTGGACACCAGTCATTGGCTGCAGCGGAGCAGATGACCATGCACTTGATGGAGAGGAAGTAAACAAGCCAAAGACCAGAAGATGGACACACAGGAGCGAGTGCGCAGGACCACAGCTGCAGACAGCAGGTAAGTATGGATCTTATATAGAATAGACATATGGGAGAGAGTGCGCAGTACCGGAGCTGCAGACAGCAGGTAAGTATGGATCTTATATGGAATAGACATATGGGAGAGAGTGCGCAGGACCGGAGCTGCAGACAGCAGGTAAGTATGGATCTTATATGGAATAGACATATGGGAGAGAGTGCGCAGGACCGGAGCTGCAGACAGCAGGTAAGTATGGATCTTGTATAGAATAGACATACGGGAGCCAACACGCAGGACCGGAGCTGCAGACAGCAGGTAAGTATGGATCTTGTATAGAATAGACATACGGGAGCCAACACGCAGGACCGGAGCTGCAGACAGCTGGTAAGTATGGATCTTATATGGAATAGACATACGCGAGAGAGTGCGCAGGACCGGAGCTGCAGACAGCAGGTAAGTATGGATCTTGTATAGAATAGACATATGGGAGAGAGTGCGCAGGACTGGAGCTGCAGACAGCAGGTAAGTATGGATCTTGTATAGAATAGACATATGGGAGAGAGTGCGCAGGACTGGAGCTGCAGACAGCAGGTAAGTATGGATCTTGTATAGAATAGACATATGGGAGAGAGTGCGCAGGACCGGAGCTGCAGACAGCAGGTAAGTATGGATCTTGTATAGAATAGACATACGGGAGCCAACACGCAGGACCGGAGCTGCAGACAGCAGGTAAGTATGGATCTTATATGGAATAGACATACGGGAGAGAGTGCGCAGGACCGGAGCTGCAGACAGCAGGTAAGTATGGATCTTCCATAGTGGCGGCAGGCTGCGAGCTCCTGTGATAAGTTATTTATTCCCAGAAAACCCCTTCATGGCAGCTCCACTTTTTATGTTTCTTTTATTCCCGTTTACACTTGCACATGATTCTCTGCATTTCCAGGACATAACATATAGAGCTCTTCTTACAAATTCATAGATTTCTTACCATTAATAAGCATTTAAATGCATAGTGCGCTCCATGTTTACTTACAGGAATTTAGAAAATGTGAGGAATTTCAGAAATTGTATTTCAATAAATATGGTTTGTGTTCTATAAGTAACCTGATTACTTACATGATAGTAACAAAAGGAACAATGTGACCATTTTACTACATTTAATTTCTCATTACGAAATTATTGTCTATTTATAAAGGAGTCGGATTGGGATAAAATGACTCCACAGCCCCGTCTTGTACATGTAGTTTCCATGTCGGAGAGAAGGGCAGTGTCACACCGCATGGGAGCGAGCATGTACTTTTAGCAGTTCAGAAAGGTGTAGATAAGGGGAAAAGGTGACGGTCTATGTGGGGGGGGGGGGGGGGGGGTGTCTCTCCATTGACGTTTAGGAGACAGTTCAGTGGAAAGTCCCATCCGTGCCCAGATCCAATGGAGTACATGGAGCAAAAGCACATGGACAATCCCTCACCAGAATAGACCATAAAATCCACAATTTATTGTATTTCAATGTGTGTCTGTGAATCCGATTACCCATGGCTGTACACCTTGGATAGCTGATGGCCGTATGATCGGATCAGCTCAATATATATGTGTTTTCAGTGTGAAAAGGGAAAATAAGCTATTACCAGACACCTCTGACAGTGGAAAACAAAGGATCGGGCATGATGTAATTCAGCATGCCCAACGCTTATTCGCCCCACCCCTGCGGAGCCTACCCTTGCCGCAGATGTGAATAAGCACATAGATAAAACATTGAATTTATTTATTAGAGAGGCCTACAGAGTCACACACAACCCTATTTTCGGTCCACGTCCAATCTACATTTGGCATTTTTATTTTATTTTTTGGATGTGGACCCATTAATTTCCACGGGGCAGCAAAAAATGCGGATGGCGCACCATGTGCATTTGTATGTCTGTCTGTTCCGCAGCCCCGCGAAAAACATATAACATGTCTTATTCTTGTCCGTTTTGCAGACATGGCGATACAGGAGATGGAAAAAATGGCGGCATGCACCCAGCTGGTGACTTGCGGATCTGCAGTTTGCAGAACGCAAAACACTTGTGTTCATGTGCATGAGTCCTTAGAGATAGCTAGCCTTCTGCCTGAACTCATGTGGGGGCTGCCTTGCCATAAGTCTGGCTACGATAGTTGACCACATTCTTTAATAGTCTCTGTACTTTCACACGATTTAATAGAGAATGGTGTAACTAGCACATTTCTAAATCGTTTCAGTTAAAAAAAAAAAAAAATAATCTGCCTGCATCCACCTGAAAAAAGCTATAAGGTCATGGCCACTAGGGGTCTCACTTCCACCTAACTTGCAATAAACTGCCTGTTGTCAGGCAAGATCTGTCCCTGCTAACAGTTCACAGGCAACGGGGGCCATGTCATGGCTAGCTGAGATCCTAAGCCTGATATAAGCACCTCTTCTTTCTGAAGAGCAGAGAAGCTCCTGTCTGTCTGTAAGGCTACTTTCACATTCGTGTTTTGGCTTTGTTTGTGAGATCCGTTCAGGGCTCTCATAAGTGGTCCAAAACGGATCAGTTCAGCCCTAATGCAATCTGAACGGAAAAGGATCCGCTCAGAATGCATCAGTTTGCCTCAGTTCCGTCTCCATTCCGCTTTGGAGGCGGACACCAAAACGCTGCCTGCAGCGTTTTGATGTCCGTCTGACGAAACTGAGCCAAACGGATCCGTCCTGCCACACAATGTAAGTCAATGGGGACGGATCTGTTTTATTTTGCACAATAGAAAACTGATCCGTCCTCCATTGACTTTGTGACAGATAATACAAACAGATCCGTTCTGAAAGGATGCAGACGGTTGTATTATCCGAACGGATCCGTCTGTGCAGATTCATAACGGATCTCCACCAAACGCGAGTGTGAAAGTAGCCTTAGGCTACTTTCACACCAGCGTTTTTTGCGGATCCGTCATGGATCTGCAAAAATGCTTCCCTTACAATAATACAACCGCATGCATCTGTCATGAACGGATCCGGTTGTATTATGTCTTCTGTAGCCATGACGGATCCGTCTTGAACAACATTGAAAGTCTTCGGGGGGACGGATCCATTTTCTAGTGTGCCAGAGAAAACAGATCCGTCCTGGCACACAATGTAAGTCAATGGGGACGGATCCGTTTTCTCTGGCACACTAGAAAATTGATCCGTCCCCCCGAAGACTTTCAATGTTGTTCAAGACGGATCCGTCGTGGCTATAGAAGACATAATACAACCGGATCCGTTCATGACGGATGCATGCGGTTGTATTATTGTAAGGGAAACATTTTTGCAGATCCATGACGGATCCGCAAAAAACGCTGGTGTGAAAGTAGCCTAAGGCTCTGTTTCGTCAGGCGGACAGCAAAACGCTGCAGGCAGCATTTTGGTGTCCGCCTCCAGAGCGGAATGGTGACTGAACGGAGGCAAACTAATGCATTCTGAACGGATCCTTTTCCATTCAGAATGCATTAGGGCAAAACTGATCCGTTTTGGACCGCTTGTGAGAGCCCTGAATGGATCTCACAAACTGAAAGCCAAAACACAAGTGTGAAAGTAGCCCAAGTCTGATCTCTCCCTCCTTAGCAGCTTTCTGAGCTCCCTAGATGAAAACAAACATAGTGGAAAGTGAGGTCACTGCATACAGTACTGGCAGATTCCACAGAAGGGAGGTGCCCCTTGCTTGTGAGAGAAATGCATCTAGCTGTGCAAGTGAAACAGAGAATAATACACTGAACAAAAATATAAACGCAACACTTTCAGTTTTGCTCCCATTTTGCATGAGCTGAACTCAAAGATCTGAAACATTTTCTACATACACAAAAGACCCATTACTCTCAAATATTGTTCACAAATCTGTCTAAATCTGTGTTAGTGAGCACTTCTCCTTTGCCGAGATAATCCATTCCACCTCACAGGTTGGCATATTAAGATGCTGATTAGACAGCATGAATATTACTGCCCACAATAAAAGGCCACTCTGAAATGTGCAGTTTGATCACACAGCACAATGCCACAGATGTTGCAACATTTGAGGGAGCGTGCAATTGGCATGCTGACTGCAGGAATGTCTACCAGAGCTGTTGCCCGTGCAATGAATGTTCATTTCTCTACCATAAGCCGTCTCCAAAGGCGTTTCAGGGAATTTGGCAGAGCATCTAACCGGCCTCACAACAGCAGACCACGTGTAACCACACCAGCCCAGGACCTCCACATCCAGCATGTTCACCTCCACGATCGTCTGAGACCAGCCACCCGGACAGCTGCAGCAACTATCGGTTTGCATAACCAAAGAATTTCTGCACAAACTGTCAGAAACCGTCTCAGGGAAGCTCATCTACATGCTCGTCGTCCTCATCGGGGTCTGGACCTGACTGCAGTTTGTCGTCGTAACCGACTTGAGTGGGGAAATGTTCACATTCAATGGGGTCTGGCGTGTTGGAGAGGCATTCTGTTCATGGATGAGTCCCGGTTTTCACTGTTCCGGGCAGATGGCAGACAGACAGCATGTGTGGGTGAGCGGTTTGCAGACGTCAACGTTGTGGATCGAGTGGCCCATGGTGGCGGTGGGGTTATGGTATGGGCAGGCGTATGTTATGGACAACGAACACAGGTGCATTTTATTGATGGCATTTTGAATGCACAGAGATACCGTGACGAGATCCTGAGGCCCATTGTTGTGCCATTCATCCACGACCATCACCTCATGTTGCAGCTTGATAATGCACGGCCCCATATTGCAAGGATCTGTACACAATTCCTGGAAGCTGAAAACATCCCAGTTCTTGCATGGCCAGCATACTCACCGGACATGTCACCCATTGAGCATGTTTGGGATGCTCTGGATCGGCGTATACGACAGCGTGTTCCAGTTCCTGCTAATATTCTGCAACTTCGCACAGCTATTGAAGAGGAGTGGAGCAACATTCCACAGGCCACAATCAACAACCTGATCAACTCTATACGACGGAGATGTGTTGCACTGCGTGAGGCAAATGGTGGCCAAATACTGACTGGTTCAGTGTATGTTTGAGGAAGACATTTTGGAAGCCCAAAAGAACAGCAGTTCCTTCTCAGTTATGAATCTACACTGAAGCACAGCCGTTACGCATACTTTAAAAAAATGAAAATAAAAAAATCTGCTACGTTTTTAGGAGATCAGGGATAGTATTCTTCTAAGTGCTGGCCATTGATATTGTCTAGACGCTAGTTTTTAGTCCATGCAGTGCGTGAGAAGGCAGAGGAGAGCCAGCGTGTCCTTGCAGGAAACACCCTTCCATTTATAGCACTTTCCATGGAGCAGGATGTTGATGATTCTGTGGTGGATGGCCTGAAATTAAGATAAAAGTTCAAAGTGCCCTTAAAGGCTTACTTCATAAAGAAGAAATGTAGAGCTGAAGGCTATAGTGTGAACAAAGACTAAGCCATCAGAGAACAGACGTCTCTCATCCCTGGTAATACATAACTTTTATTGTACAACATGAACTATATAAAATAAATGTGATATGAAATCTATAGCTTATAAAATGTTAAAATAAATAATGTAAACAGCAAAAGTCAAGTGACCCATTAACAGCAAGGACAGCAGCAGCAGAACAACATCTTGCATGGGTTTCTCCTCTTGTATTTCACGGCCAACTTAATTTTTTCATTGGTGCTTTGGACGTAGTCCTCTGTGTTCTTTGTAGCCATTTCTATGTTGTTTAGAGTCTCTCCTTGCTCCTCAACTAAAATCGAAATGTGCAGAAAAAGGTCTTTCAGGTCCTTGATCTGATTCTCTAAACTGATCAATTCTTTGTGTCTCTGCTCGATCTCGTTCAGTTGCCCCTTGGTAATTTTTACTTCCGTGATGAGGTTCTCGTTGAAGACATCCCATTTGCCCTGTTCCAGCATTTTGTTCACTTCCTCCTCACTGACCTCTTTGCCAGCCACTTCCAGCTGTCTTATGATGAACGTCTTACATTTGGCCTGCTTGCTGGTTATGGCTTCGTTATAGCGGAGCATTATGGATTTGAAGCTTCTGAACAGGGCAGCATGGTGGTTTTTAAGGATCCTGGTAAGACTAGATGAAGACCCTGTTTCGGTTTCTGCTCTCCGAACTTGTTGAGATAAGGTGTCCAGACGGTTATTTATGCTTTCTGCTTGGACCTTGATGTCCTTTGTTATATTGCTCTCTTTCTTTAGGACGCTAAATCTTCTCATTGAGGAGACAAGAACTTTTTGCTGCTGTCCAAACTTAGTCACATTTTCCGAAAGATCCGTAATATCATTTTGAAGCTTCCGTATTTCGTGTAAGAAGCCCTGAAGGATAGGTTCTCTCTCAAAGACGACAGCTTGTTGCTGGATCTCTATAGCTTCTTCTCCAACATGCTCTGTTTCCTTGGACTCTTCCAAGTCTTTTGATTTTTGCATTAGCTCTTGAAGACGATCCTTCATCTTAACTGATCTGTAAATGTATCCAGATGTAAAATGGCCTTTAAGTTCTGGAAATGAACAAAACAAGGGACGCATTACTACGTGGCTTCTGCTTAGGATTTTTAATGCTGTTACATTCCCTGACAATCACACAGTTCGTCTTGCATTAGTATGACTAGTACAGTAGTAAAACATTATGGATGGTGCGTTGTAACGTTAAGGTCAATCCATATGTCTTTCTTCATTCTCCTGATAAAACAACAACTAAAGCCAGCCATAAGTGCCATATACCTTCTCCCCCCTCCTTAAAAATATTGTGCGTTTTTATTGCTTCACATGGATTTTTCATGGACCATAGTAAAGTGAAGCTAGGTTCACGTTTTTTTTTTTCTCCCTCTTTGTCTAAATTTGGTTTGACATTAAATTTTTTTTACCAATGGAAAAAAAAAATAGCACTAAATACCATATGCTTTTTTTGAGCCATTTTTTTTAATTTTTTTTTAATTTTTTCAAATATTTTATACCACTGTTGTAAATAGATTGCAAATTCTAGCTCTCGCCATATTTGCGGCATAATTTATGACCTTTCACTTATCTTGCCACTTTTCAAAAGGATGGGAAAAATAGGCAGGACTTAGTGGGAGGGGACGTGGCCTTACGCAGCCCGACAGATTTACTGTAATTTATGCCAGAAACTGGTGTGAATGATAATTCAAATCTATGGCAGCTCATAACTAGTGCAGCTTTGAGCTGCCTGGAAATATGCCAACTGTATTAAGGGGCCTGTGCCTCTCCATAATAAATCTGGTGCATTATATGCAGATTGACTTCATACTACGAGGAGCCTTTGTACCAGCAGTCTTGGGGCTCATGCCCACGAACGTAAGCCCCCCGTGCGTGTATTGCGGACTGCAATCTGCCGTGTGCACTCCGTGGTCCGCGATCAGAAAAATATGACCAACGATAGGACATGTAGGGACAAACCGGAAGCACTATGAAGCTCCTCAGTGGGCTTTCTGGTCCATGCATTTGCACCACAAAAGATGAGACCTGTCCTGTCTTTTGTCATATTTTGCGGATCATGAACCCATTTAAGTCACTGGGTCTGCATCCACACCAGAGAGTGCACACAGTCAGGACTGCTATTTTACGTTCATGAGCATGAGCCTTAAGTATGTCTGACCCAGTCTGCTTTTCTATGAGCATTTTTTATTTGATTTTAAAAAAATTTGGGGGGTCTTTTTTGCAAACTGGACAGAGTGTGTACCTCCTCTGAAGTCACATTCTCTGTAGATCTCTATTAAAAAAAAAAAAAAAAAAAAAAAAAAACTCTAAAAATAAACTCCATAAAGCTGAAAATACACAGATATTTTTCAGCACTTTTGCAGTTTTTGTGCCATTTTCTGCATGTACTGTTTTGCGGTAAAAACTAGCACTAGCACCAGATGTTACGTCTATGTGAAATGCAGGGCAGACAAGTGTTTTTTGCCTAGTGGCGTTTATTTCTTATCTGTGGGGTTTTTGTGCTGCTGACGTTTTTTTTTTTTTTTTTAATGCAGCATGTTGCACTTTTTTTTTTTTTTTTTAAAGCATTTTTTCATCCTCTTGTCTATAGGGGAAAAAATAGCACTTACACTTTTGTGTTGCAAAAAACACCACAAAAAAAACTGCCATAAAGATTGCACACGGTATGGAAAAAAACACGAGCGGTTTGTGCTGCAGTTTGATTCTGCTGGGGCGGTATTTTGTGCTACACTGCGGTATTGCTGCCCCCCCTCTGCTTGTGTTGCCCAGTCTTTTGTCATTTTAGACCCACCTACAACATGGGGCCACTTTTAGTTTTTTTTTTTCCAGGGCCACTTTAAGCTTCCAGTCCGCCCCTGACTACGCATGAAGCCCGTGATAAAGCCGCGTTACATGGAGTGGGGTGAATGCTCGGACAGACTTGTGACATTTGGGTACATTATGTGACTGGGCATAACCTTTAGTTTATAAAGATGGCACTTCAGGCTGATTTGTTCCTCTAGCTGTTAGTTTATGATATCCTGGCCAGAGCTGGTGACTCAGAATAAAGTTCAGTTTAAGGGCATGTGAAAGCAGACTTGTGTTACTACAATAACACGCAATTCAGCCGGGCGGCAGGAAGTCTCCTACTGGGTCCCCCAGCCCTGTGAAGAAGACATTAAAAGGTCCCCAGTGAGATAAGTATCTTGGTTAGAGCGGGGCAGCCATCTTTGCTCCCTGGTTGGGGTACATTTATCTGACCAATTTCTGTCCAATCGCGGTGTGAATAACAAAAGATCTGTGTGTGTAAACGGCCATCTGACCAATGATTGGTCAGATAATCTGTTTGTGTAAATGCACCCTTACAGAATACACCGCCGGCAGAGGTATCCCTTATACAATGGCTGCACACCATCAAACATCCAGTGTGTAGTATATAAAAGTCCTGTAATAGACATCTGCTACTTACAGCTGATTATAGGAGGTCCCCGCACCCTATCGGTGGTCTTATCTGCGCCCCTGATTGCCCTAGGGGCATATCATCTACTATACAATGGAAAATATACATACACTTTTTTTTAGCTCGGCCTTACAAAGTATAATTTCCAACTGCATTGGCAGCATGCTCGTCTGGCGACTGACGCCTGCGTAGCAAAAGGGAAGTAACGAGGGGGCGGAGGCTATCCCTGTGATATCTTATGGTGGTCCCTAATGCGCTTTAAACCTGCACATATACCTTTTTATGGCTGTGCAGTGACGGCCAGGCACCTGCTCTTAAGGCCAGGTGGGATCCCAGCTGTTTAATCCCTTAGATGGGGCGGTCAATAGTGACCTCAGCATCTAAGGCATTTCAGAGGGAGAGGCCTCCCTCTGTCACCCATTGGCGTCCTTGCCTATATGCAAGAATTGTATTGTGGTTTTGAAGGAGTTCTCCAGGATTTTGATGTTTATGTTCTATCCTTAGGATAGGTGATCAATATCAGATTGGTGGGGCCCGACTCCCAGCACCTTTATTGATCAGCTGTATGAAGAGCCTGCGGTGATACATGGGTGCTTAGGTCTCTTCCTAGGCCAGTGACGTCAATGGGTCTGACCTTCCATACCAAGTACAGCCGCTTTACAATGGATGGTGCTGTGCTTGGTATGCTGTGAGGAGGCCGTGGAGCTTTGGTGAGCATTTGGCTTCCTCAAATAGCTGCCGGGAGTCGGACCCCACCGATCTCATATTGATAACCTATCTTGAGGACCCCTTTAATATTGCTTATGTAATGCGTGTGTGTGTGTGTGTTTATATGATTTATGATCTGGTAATATGAGTATACGTGATCCCCTTCGAACGTGGAGTAGCTTTTCTTAGAATTTTTATAGTACAGCTTAGAGGGTCATTCATTTTAAACAAACTTTTTGAAATGTCCTGGAGACACAATGATTGACCCCCACTGATCCCTAGAACGAGAAGAGAGAAGTGTGTGGATCATTATCCTCTGATGACAAGGCTATTGAGAACTTTGGAAATGGTCTTTCAGCAGACCCCAACCGTGTTGGTTGGATTTTAAACTAAAGCTGGACCAATAAATTAGATGAATGTGATCTGAACCTGCTTAATTGGGCAGGGCAATTATCAGCACAATGTGTATGGGGTGTCCTGACTCCTCTCCAACAGCACATCAGCAGAAAGAAGGGATTGGGCATGTTACTTTAGGAAATTCTGAGTTAGAACGCCGATTTAGGACCCTCCTCTATTAGACAGCCCAAAACCTCTACAAAGAGTGTCTGTCACCCAGGAGGCATCTCGTGCATTGCAGCAGTAGCTCGGTGACCTCTAAGTAGACTGTGTAATTCTTCACCTCTCCTGTGGTGGTGCTGCAGGGAGATTGACCAGTTGCTGTTGAAGACCCCACAGATCACTGCTGATTGCTAGGGGTCCCGGCAGCGATGTAGCCAATGATCAGCTTACAATCAATAAACTATCGAAAGGGGATAAGTCTTTTAGGCTATGGCTACACAGCAACGCAGAAAAGCCACAAAACATTTTTTGTAATGATAGTCAATGGTTTTGCACTGCGACATGCTACGACTGTTACACGACAGACAACAGTCCCAAAAAATCAAGTTGGATTTGTGCAACTATCGAGCCCCAGCTGCAGTGCAATACCCTTTACAAAAAATGTTGCGCGACTGCAACAAGATGTCGCTGTCTAGCTGCACCTTTTTTGACCCACGGTACATGTCGCTGTGTAGCCATAGCCTTTAAAGTACCTGCCTGGCAACAAGTTGTGCTTTGAGGGTGATGCCGCTAGATCTCCACACGCAGGAAAGCCACAAGCCCTGGGCATTGCACTGGGATGACGTCTCCCGGTCTTCGGTGCCGATTAAACAGACAGTAGAGATTACAATATGTCTTGTGCACTTCTTCAGACCTTTCTGTAGCTGCTGTGCCCTGCCCTCAAGGACAGATTTGCTGCAGCACAGGTAATACCAACCTAAGGCTACTTTCACACTCGCGTTTTGGGCGGATCCGTCATGGATTTGCAAAAACAGATCCGTTACAATAATACATCCGTCATGAACGAACACAAGGACGGTCTTGCTGGTTTCATACATCTAGTATATGACCATGTTAAGGGACTGCAGAGCCATTTAGCACCTCAGATGAGCTTTCACAAACCTATTGGAGAAATCGTGATCGCTGTCTCACCTGAATAACCATCTGTGCAACTCAAAGGGCTGTTTCACACGAGCGAGTCCGTTGCGGGAATCGCGCTCCGTGAGTGAGCGTGATCCTCTGTTCTGGACCCGCAGGAGCGCACGGCATTATACTGCTTTATAATGCTATGTGCCTCTGCTTGACCTTACTAATACAGAATCACACCGACTGCTTTAAGTCACTATGATCCTGTAGAATGAAGGTCCAGCAGAGGCACATCACATTATAAATCAGAATGCCGGTCCAGAACTGAGGATCATGCTCTCACGTGGAGCATGATTCCCGCAATGGACTCGCTTGTGTGAAACGGCCCTAAGGAGATGTGCAGGCTTAGGGATCTATGGCACGGCAAGCGTGTCGGGGGATCCAGGTGCTAGATGCAGAATATGAACCATTGGACATGGCTCTAATGTGGTGTGTGAAGGAGGGCTGCTCCAGCTTTTTCATATTGACCATCGATATCAGATCAATGGGGTCCGACTCCCAGCACTCCGCCATCGGAATAAGACACAGTGGTTTGGGTGAAATCCTCGACAAATGCACAACAGATTTTCTGCCCCATGTAGCTGTACCCTTAGGGGACGGAATTTGCTGGTGAAATTTTGGCACTGATACCGCATTGAAATTCCGCCGGCAGCTTCGTGGTGTCTGCCTCCCATTGTTTTCCTAAAGCTGTGACGGCGCCAATAAGGGACATGCGACGGCTGTCCGCTCGTGGCATAGCTATCTAGATTTTCTTATTTCTTCTCCCCTCTGCTGTTAGGTGTTTCTAATAAGTATTGACCATGAGATTCCAGTTTTCATCATCAGTAGGGGTTCGGGTGGCCTCACCTGCACTAATCAGATATTTATGGCACGTCTCATCCATATTGGGATACAGAAGACAAAGTGGCCATATGCACTAAAACATCTGCATGTGTTAGGCCTCGTTCACACGTCTTTGTCCATGATGACAAAAAATACGTTCGCCCTTAGGCTGAAAATTAGTCTTCAGAGCATTTTCTAGCAACGATCCATGAAAACCACTGATCAAACACGGGGGCATCTGTACCGTCTGTGGTTTTCACAGCCCCTTAGACTGCAATATACTTGAGGGATCCATAATCACGGACACAAAGGTGAAAGAGGCCTCGCATGTAGATTTTTCATGGAACTTAAATTGTGAGCCCCATTGGACGGATTTCGCCCAATGAAAAAGAAAAATCCTAAATAAATTGATAAACTGTGGATTTGTAATCCGCACTACAGGTCAGTCTCCACAGCATGTGGGTGAGATTTAGGCCTCCTGCACACGACCCTATGTCTTTCAGTGTTTTGCGGGCCGTTTTTCCCGGATCCGTTTTTTTTTGTTCAGTATTGTTTCCGGTTCCGTTATTCCGTTCTTCCGTATGGCGTATACAGTAATTACATAGAAAAAATTAGGCTGGGCATAAAATTTTCAATGGATGGTTCCGCAAAAACGGAAGACATACGGAATGCATTCCGTATGTGTTGAGTTTTTTTGGAGACCCATTGACTTGAATGGAGCCACTGAACGTGATTTGCGGGCAATAATAGGACACGTTCTATCTTTCAATGGAAATACAGGAACGGAATGCATACGGAACACTTTGCGGAACCATTGAAATGAATGGTTCCGTATACGGAACGCTAAAAAAATACATTTTGTGTGCAAGAGGCCTTACTAAAATTTCAGCTGCTTTGCTGGTAACGTTACAGATTTTCTACATGCAGTTCTACAGAGTATCAGCCGCTTGTCATCAAACCTCTAAGTTTTCTTTTTTCCTAAACTTTTTTCATTCATTAATAGACTTGTAATAAACGGATCCCTATACGTCCATCTGCTATTTGTGCCTGCATACACGTTACATAGGCCCTGATTTATCACGCCTTTATCATAAATTTTTTTTGACTTTTTGCATTTTTACACCACTTATTCAGTTTTTAAATATGGCTGGGAAAGTCGGCGTGATTAGCTATGTTAATGAGCTTCCCTCCAGATTCATCACCGAGACTTTTTTTTTTTTTTTTAAAGTTGCAAAAAAGTCTCCCTCTCCCTCCAGTAGGACGGCGGAGTAGGAGAACTGGAGGAGCTTTTCTAGACAAAAGTGTCCGGTTTTCTGACATGCGACATTTGATGAATGTGGAATAAAGTCGTCCATTGCAGACTCGAGCAAAACTGACTTCAAATGTTCCCCTCACAATAAGTTCCCCCCGGTGTGTATACAACACACACTTGGCCTATTTTGTGCCCTGTGTATATACGTTTTATGATTTATTATTTTAGTATCTCGCCCTATGACGTTCCCTGTAATAGGCACAAGAGGCACTAAACTTTCTGGCGATTATGGCACGGATTTGTTCGAATCCTCATGTCGTCCGCCCTGCCGAACCCTACAGCCGCCCTCGCCCGGCAGAAACTGCTGATAACAGATGTCTAGATACGATCAAATGCACTGCCCGGTGCAAACCAAATATTAGATAATAAACAACACCCAACATCCAGTAAGTACACGTAGAGGCGTCACTTACCTCCGTGGTATTGCCCTCAGTCGGTGTATGGTGTAGCCATGCTGGACGTCTCTTTCCCCCTGTGACCCAGCAGTGCCCGCAGTCTCATGGGCCAGTCACTTCCATTGAAGGCAGTGTTTGGAGAATGACCTAGTAACTGGGAGGAATCTGGTCCTGCCTGTTACGGGGCTGTGCTGGGCATGTAGAGGAGTGGCAGCCGCACAGCAGAGCTGAGTATTGTCTGCTACTTATAAAGGAAGAATGTGGCTGCTCTGCTTCCCTGTGGAGCACGGGGCCGGACATGCTAATTACAATGACTTCTTGTATCTGCTTATCTGCATATGTACAGATGTGCTCATGACTTTACAATGAGTGGTGCTGGCTGCCAGTTTCACATAGGACTGCAGAATAGTGGATGACGTAGTTGAAGACTTCTAGAGTGATTGAACGATGGTAGATTGTACATTTTTTTTAGCTACGGATGTAGCAGGGTTAACACACATGCCTATATAGGTCTTGTGATTTTAGAGGACAGCATTAAAGGGGTTGTCTCACTTCAGCAAACAGCATTTATCATGTAGAGAAAGTTAATACAGGGCACTTAGTAATGTATAGTGATTGTCCATATTGCTTCCTTTGCTGGCTGGATTCATTTTTCCATTACATTATACACTGCTCATTTCTAGGAGTAACGACCACCCTGTAATCCAGCAGCGGTGGTCGTGCTTTCACACTATAGGAAAAAGAGCAAGGCTTTCTGGTGGCCGGGAGCGCACATAGGCACATGTACCAGCAGCTTCTGTATCCGCGTTGGGATGGAAAAATGAATCTAGTATATGAAGCAATATGGACAATCGCAATACATTAGTGTCTTGTAGTAACTTTCTCTACATGATAAATGTCATTTACTGAGGTGAGACAACCCCTTTAAAGGAGGAAAAGAGACAGTGGGGCAAGTTTACTAATCCTAAGACTAGACAGAAAAAAAAAACATCACTGCCGTGTTCCAAACTGGTCACTTTATTGGAAGAAAAAACACTCAAGCAATAATAAAAAAAAAACATAACCTTCTTGACGCGTTTTGGGCACCCAGGCCCTTTGTCAAAAGAATCAGAGAATCAAAGAATTCTTTTGACAAAGGGCCTGGGTGCCCAGAACACGTCAAGAAGGTTATGTTTTTTTTTTATTATTGCTTGAGTGTTTTTTCTTCCAATAAAGTGACCAGTTTGGAACACGGCAGTGCTGTTTTTTTTCTCACTTGGAGTCTCTGCTCACGACAGCCTTCTGGATATTGTGGTTCTCTAAAGGAGCTGGTGAGGGGGAGATTCCCCTTATCGTGTTTCTTTTTAATCCTAAGACTAGACAGTCAAAGGGTCCGATCCTGGATAATAAATCTGGCGCACCTTTAGACTGCCTAGTAGTTGGTTTACTTAAAGCTGCAATGGTGCTGCAAAATTTTGTACCAGAAATTTCCCAAAATGTTGGATCTTAAGCCATGCCCCCTTTCCGGTAGACCATGACCCCGCCCCCCCTCCTTTGTTTTGATAAATCGGGGAAGATTGTCTAGAACATTTAATAAACGTGGTGCAAAGCACGTTCGCCATAGATCAAATTACACCAGAAATTTGGGGCATATTTCTGGTTTCTAGATATTGATGAACTATCCTCAGGATCAGATCAGAGGGGGGTCCAACATCTGATACCCTCACTCTGTTTTTGGCACACAGCAGTGCCAAAAACAACACAGTGGATGGAACCAGGAGGAGAAGGCTCGGCTCTCATTCAGGAGGACGGCGATTTGGAGGTTGGCAACCCCCCCCCCCTTACCCCACTCTTTTTGGTGGCTCCCGGCTCTTTCACTCCACGACCTCCACTGCTCCGCCGAGCTCCTTGGTTGTAGACTTCTTGTTTGATGCCACCTCAGCCAATCGCTAGCTGCAGAGGTGACCCGCTCCCCTTGTTTCATGACAAATGGTCATGTGACCCAGCGGGATCAGGTCACTGCTAAGGCCAGCAATTGGCTGCGGCGGTGTTAGACAGAAAGTCTACATCCAGGGAGCCCAGAGGAGCAGTGGAGGCTGTGGAGCAAAGGAGATGGGAGTCAGTGCTGGGAACAGTGGGAATCGGGTAAGTATGCTTCCCTTCACAGGTCTGACCCCCCCCCCCCTCCCCCAAAGGTGCACAACCCCTTTAAGAAACACAGGGTGAAACATTTCATATCTCATTCACATGCTCCGAAAATGGCATAGAATAACGAGCAGGCACCCAAAATGTTCATGATGGCAGCTGGTTCCACATGGAAAGGTACGGATTAGCTTCACTGAATTACAATGGCGTCAGTCCACAGGCCGATCCACTGGCCAATCTGCAGCAGTTTTTTCTTTGGATTTCTGTCACAGATGTCTATGCCATATCTATGGCAAATCTGTGCTGTGTGAACACGGCCTGATAATCCTACAGTTGGTTATACTTGCTTGATGCTTGTTTAGAAACCATATCCATTACAAATTTAGCTCTGCTACATCTGTAGTGTATTGTAACCGTCAGCTGTTGTTTATGGAGCTGGAGCGCTCACTGTGTTCACTTCTTAATGTGCCTCGCTGAAATGGTTAAAGAGGATTTGTTCCGGGCAGACGAATATATCAGACCGGTTGGGCTGGTTCGTGCATTGTCAGTTGGAGGGATGGTACACTGCACGTGTTTGTGCCCGCTGCTGGAGAAGATGCCCAGCATCACCTGCATGGAAACTTACTGTTAGGGTACATGCACCGTGCGTTCAGGATTCATGTGCGGAGAATCCACACTGAAATCCGCAGGTAAATCTGTGCGGTCAATCCGCATCAATTGGTGCAGATTTAGTGTGGATTAAAATCTGCGCTGAAAAAAATCTGCATCATGTGCATTGAGAATTTCAAATTCTCATAGAATACAATGTACATGACCTACGTGGAAAATCCGCATGCAATCCTGATCGTGTCCATTTAACCTAAAGGTGCATTCACATGACCGTACATATTTTTGTGGTCCACAAAACGTGGATGACGTCCATGTTGCGTCAGTGTTTTTTTTTTTCGGACCAGTTGTAACAGCTCCTATTCTTGTCTGCAAGACGGACAAGAATAGGACATGATTTATCTTCTTTGCAGGGCTGCAGAACCGACATACGGATGCTGCCCACATTTTTTGCTGCCCCATTGAAATAAACGGGTCTGTATCCGATACGCAAAAAAAATGCAGATCGGATGCGGAGCATAAATACGGGCTTAACTGTGAAATTGGTACAATACATAGGGGGGTGGGGGGGGATATCCAGTATACATAGGATGTTTTAGGTCATACGTGTTTTACTCTGCAGTGTGCCTTCTTTTCTGCCAGGACGGGTGACTTGTGGGTAACGTTCTTCTTCTCTCCTCTTTTATTTTGCTCATTAGAAGTGCTGGCAAAAACCCTAAAACTCTCCCATCTCATCTGTGCCCCCAGAGCAGCACCTCCTGGCCGCGCTCCGGCTCTGCTCAGTCACTGACGTAGATGGTCATGTGGATCCTCTCAATGTCCTTACGCCAGGGCTGCTCATGGCCACAGTATGAAGTGCTCAGGACACAGCGTGACGTAAAAGGACTTTATTACACTGCGTTCCTGTTTGATTCCTATAAACCACTTTGTGATGCTTCAGATGCCCCTGACCGGATACTAGATTTGTATTAGATCCCTGTACAGGTTCTGCCAGAATTTAAAGGGGTTGTCCAGGTGTCCTCTGATTGGCGGCAGTCACAGGAACCTCTTTCAAAGGGGTTGTCCAAGGTTAGGAAAAACATGGCTTCATTCTTCCAAAAAACAGCACCACTCCGGCCCGCAGGTTGTGTGCAGTACTGGAGCTCTGCCCCCTTTAATGTGCCCTGCAACAGATGTCCGGGGAGAGAAGGATCGGGCAGTTGGATTTCAACATGCTTGATTCTTTTATTCTGAAGAGAGGTAAGTTTCCTCTCCCCGCATGCGAGGCCTCTGTATGGGGGACGTCAGAGGGGGGGATAACTGTAGGATAATTGATCGTATGGCCGACAGCTTAGGGCATTATTAGACTGCACGCATCCTTCTTCCCGCATTCAGGTCGCATCGCCCGTGTAATCAGGCCAGTGTAAACGAGCTCCGATGGACATGTTATCCTCCATTGGCGCTCACACTGCCCAAAGATGGTGCGGAGTAATAAGGCCCTGCCAGTGTTAGGCTACTTTCACATCTGCGTTGTGCTGTCCGGTTTTGAGATCCGGCATAGGGTCTCAAAATCGCAGCACACCGCTTCAGTTTTGTCCCCATTCATTGTCAATTTGGAACAAAAGTGAACAAAATGGAACAGAGTGCACCAGTGACCAGAATGCCTCCTGTTCCGGTTTGTTGCGTTGCCATGCTGGACATGAAATCGCCGCAAGCAGTGTTTTTGTGTACGGCATGGGAAACTGAGGAAGCCAGATCCAGCAGCAAAAACCATGTAAGTCAATGGTGTTGGATCCGTATTTATATATATTTTTTTTCAGCGCACATTGACTTACGATGATTTTAGTGCCGGATCTAGATTCTTCATTTTTGATATAATACAAGCGGATCTGTTCTGAACGGATGCAGCCGGTTGTGTTATTCAAACAGAAGTGTTTGGCTGTGCTTTTGAGATCCCCTGCCAGATCCCAAAATCGGACAGCAAAAAACACAGATGTGAAAGTAGTCCGCAATTGCGGACAAGAATAGGACATGTTCAATTTTTTTGCAGATCCGCAGCCCAGAAGTTCGGGGCCGAAGTCCAGAAGTTCAGGACCACGCTCCGGAAATGCGGATGCGGAGAGCACATAGTGTGCTCTCCGCATCTCTTCCGGCCTCATAGAGAATGAATGGGTCCGCACCCGTTCCTGATATTGCGGAACGGATGCGGACCCATTTGCGGACGTGTGAATGGACCCTTAGGGTCCATTCACACATCCGTTGTTTCTTTCCTGATCTGTTCCGTTTTTTGCGGAACAGATCTGGACCAGATCTGTACCCATTCATTTTCAATGGGTCCTGAAAAAAAATCAGACATTGAGCTGTCCGATTTTTTTCAGGACCCATTGAAAATGAATGAGTACAGATCTGGTCCAGATCTGTTCCGCAAAAAACGGAACAGATCAGGAAAGAAACAACAGACGTGTGAATGGACCCTTACCCTGATTTTCGGATGTTGGAAGACGAGGGATTAGGTGAGACGGCTTGTGGCGCTTTTTTCTTTTTTTCCTGTTCCATGCTATTGCCATTATTTTGGTATCATGTGGCATTTTGCTGCCTATAAGTGTCAGTGGATACTGCCGAAGATCTCAGATGCATAGGGGCTTGCATACCCTTGTCTAGGTGTGCACAAACGGCACCAGGTGTATCTGATAGCTGCTTATCCCCCTCCTAAACTATGCGAATATGGGGGTGCCGATTACTGATGCAACTCTTGTTCAGCCGCTGTGGTATACGTAAGCGCTATTTCCACCCGCTCAGTCTCTTATTACTGTGTAAGTGTCATATGGCCTATGCCTGAGAGTAAGGCTGGTCCGCCCTGGTTCGCTTTCATTATTAGTAGTGCGCTCTATTTGAAGCCATTCTCTAATCAGACGTTTCTTATCAGCTTTTGGTCACAAAGCCAACAGCACGTGGGAGCCGCGTCCTGCATGAGCCATGCGATAAGACAGTCCCGTGGTCGGTAACGGGGGCGGACTGGGAACTTAAAGTGGCCATGGAAAAAAATACTGAAAGTGGCCCCATGTTGTAGGGGGTCCAAACTGCTGGAAGTCAGGGCCAGCAATACCATATTGTGCCACGTTATACCACCCCAACAGAGCCAGATACCACAGTCCATCACAAAATACATCCCCAAAAGCTTCCACTAGCCGGCCGTGAGGAGGGCTCAGGCGGCCCCCTGGGCATCGGCCCACCGGGAAATTTCCCTGTAAGGTCTATGGCCAATCCGCCCCTGGTCGGTAACATGTAAGCCTGGCTCCTATGTATTATCTTACCTGGTGGTTTTTGTGATTAACTGTTTGTTTTCTGGTTTCAGGGTATGACTGAAACCAGAATCGAGCAATCTTCCCATTAGGAGTGTACGTCAGGCGGTGACGGGGCGGTGACATGTCAGTGACGTGTCGGGAATAACAACAGCTTCATTCTCTTTCATATTCACATGATGAAAGATGAAACAAAGGACGTGTTGCCTGTCCAGACACCGCCTGTGTCCGCTGTAAACCAGGGCTGACATAGGGGCAACGCCGCCGTACCTTATCTTAATGGTTTACACTAGGAAGACAAAGGTTAATTAGACTGTGCAGTATGTGCATATGAAGGAGCTGTCTGCCTGTGTGAATGGTATGGGCACCAAGGAATCCACTTAGAAACCAGGCACAATGGGGGAGATTCATCAAAACTGGTGTAAAGGAAAACTGGCTTAGTTACCCATAGCAACCAATCAGATTCCACCTTTCATTTTCCAAAAGAGCTCTTAAAAATGAAAGGTGATATCTGATTGGTTGCTATAAGCAACTAAGCCATTTTTTACTTCACACCAGTTTTGATGAATCTTCCCCAATGCCTTGTACATCTAGCTCAGCTGAATGCAGTCTGCGGCTTCATTCTGAAGGAAAAAAATACTTTTAAGGCCACATCCACACAACCGTGGTTTGGGTCCGCATCCAAGCTGCATTTTTTGCGGGTCGGATGCGGACCCGTTCACTTCAGTGGGGCTGCAATAGGTGTGGAGCACTTTTGTATGCTGTCTGCATCCACACCTCTGTTCCCCGCAAAAAAATTAGAACATGTCCTATTGTTGTCCGAATTACGGACAAGGATAGGACTGCTCTATTGAGGGCTGGACGTTCAGTTCCGCAAAATATGGAAAGCATACAGCTGGCATCCATGTTTTGCGGATCTTCAATTTACGGACTACAAAACGGACACCGTTGTGTGCATAAGGCCTAATCCATATCATTAGTTAAGTGCACGAGGGCAGGACCAAGCCGCTCTGTGCACCCTCGCTCCTCCTGCTTCCTCTGCCACCTTTTCCTCTCCTTCATTGACAGCGCCAGCTTCCTGCACCAGCGTCTGGACTGAAGGAGAAGGTGGGGCTGGCAGAGGGAGCAGGAGGAGCAAGGGTGCACCGAGCGGCTTGGGTCCGCCCTCGGTGCACTTAACTGCTAATTTCCATATAGAATAAAAATACTTTTTTTTTTTTTCATATACCTTTTCATTTTTCAATGGTTCTGCTCACTTTTTTAAGTATGTGGAGTAAGGATCAGATACAGACATGGCAACGCTTCTTCCCCCTTTTGTGTGTGTGGATTTATTTTTTTTTTTCCTCTTTTTATAACAGGTTCAGGTACCCTTTAAAGGAGTCTGTCACCAAAATGTCACCTCCTGCACTGCTTACGTAATGCTGTAGCACAGATAAACATAGAGGCCGTGCTTGTGCAGTTCACCGCCGGTTTGGGGCATGCGCACTGTTCTGACCACTGTGGGCATTGGTCTCGCTCCCAGCAGTGCGCATGTGCCAGCTAACAACATTCTGCTAGGAATAGCTGACGCCGGGGCCCGGTGGTGAACTGCGCACGCGTGGGATCTCTGCCACTCAACAGCCTGACGCAGCAATTACAGGGCAGGCCAGATGAGGGGATAAGCCTCATTCGCACATCAGTGTTCCACATAGTGTGCTGTACGCGTTCTCCACGGACACCACACGTCCCCATTTATTTTAATGTGTGTATTCGCACATCAGTGTTTTAGCGCGGGCTATGTTTTTACCACGGATGCATGCTCTATTTTGTCTGTGTTCACGGATCCATCACGTCCATTATAGTCTATGGGTCAGTGAAAACCACTGAGGCCATCCGTGTTGCATCCGTATTTCACAGATCATGAAGATGAGATGCTTTGAAAATTCTTTTTCAGCTGTTCAGTGTCAGTGAAACACAGATGGAACACGGACAGCAAAAAAACGGACACACGGACCCAACACGGATCCTTCACGGATGCATCACTGACCGCCTGCTCACGGATTTGAGCACGGACGTGTGGATAAGGCTTTAAAGGGGTTTTCCGGGATCAAGATTGTTTTTTAAAAAACAGTTAAATCACTGTTAATAGCGGATTGAAGGTCCCCCCAGATGTTTTTAGGTATTTTTACCTCTATGTTTACGTGTGCGGTAACTTCCAGCGCAGCATCGCGTTGTTTCCTTTGTGCAGCCGCCCCTTAATTCATATGCCGCCTCCTGGCGCAACTATTCCTCCCTCCCCCTAAGTGCCTCCTGGCTCAGTCCCTCCTTCCTTGCTAAGAAAACGCCCTGCCCGGTGATGTCAGCGAACCAGAGGGGCGGGGCTTTGCGCAATGTGCCCCTGGGCACTTAGTGGCCATGCGCCGCCCCTGGGCACTTGCGAGCCCTTATTTGCATATCAATAAAACCGTGTTTTTGATGTTTATTAACAACAAAAGAACAAAGGTACCATTTATATCATGTTTATCTGGGCTACAGCATTATGTAAGCAGTGCAGGAGGTGACATTTTGGTGACAGACTCTCTTTAAAGCGATTGTTCTATTCAGCGCTGCAGTACCATTCATCTACACTGCCCCTTGTACAGACCTGTACTGTCCATTCAAACAGCTGATCAGTGGAGATGCTGGGAGTTGGACCCCCTTTCTGGGGATAAGTGATCAGTATTACAGTCTGGGAATACCATTTTAAAGGGGTTGTCTCACTTCAGGAAATGACATTTATCATGTAGAGGAAGCTAACACAAGGCACTTACTGATGTATTCTGATTGTCCATATTGCCTCCTTTGCTGGCTGGATTCATTTTTCCATCACATTATACACGGCTCGTATCCAGGGGTTAATGCCACCACTGCAGCGCATATACGGGGTGGCCAGGCTGCTGCGCATGTGTGACTGTGTGCTCCCGCTTTCTCGGCCACCAGACAGGCCGCCACCTTTTCCTGTAGTGTGCAAGCACGACCGCCACTGATGGATTACAGGGTAGCCGTAAACCCTGGATACGAGCAGTGTATAATGTGATGGAAAAATGAATCCAGCCAGCAAAGGAGGCAATATGGACAATCACAATACATCAGTAAGTGCCTTGTGTTAGCTTCCTCTACATGATAAATGCCATTTGCTGAAGTGAGACAACCCCTTTAAAGTTTCCTTGTTAAATTGTATAATCTCTCTTCTATATAAATTCCTAATCAAGTGAATTATTTATATATATTTATTACTTTGCAGCTTGGCAAATAAACAGGATCGGGAGGGCGCAATGGCAGAGGCTGATGTCATAGAGTTTCTTTCACTGGAGAAGTTGGTGAATGACAACAAGTGCTTATGTCAGATCGTAAGTACTCTTTTATATTGTATGTGTGATATAGTTTATCGGGGATAATGTATTTTGTTGTTTGTATAGACTCTGTGACCTTGTATTGTTATTTTTTGCTTTAAAGGGGTTGTCCCATCTCGCTGTTTCCACGGCAAGATGGCACTAAGCACAGGACCCGGGTGGCTTGTTTACTTCCTCCCTGGCATGGGCACCTGCTCCTCTGCAACCAATGTTTAGTTTCAGCAGTGACATCTCCTGCACATGTCTGCTGAAGCCAGTGGCTGGCTGCAGTGGAGTAGATGACTATGTGCATGCCACGGACCGGAAAGGGGAGGGAGCAGGTAGGTATGACAACACCTTTAAACTCACAATGCCAGCTGAAGCTGCTGATTTCAGGGGACTTGTGTACAGCTTTGTGCATGGTGGGCTTCCAAATGTCTTACTATGGCAGGAAAGAGGGATCAGGCAAGGTTAATGGTTTTGTTAACGGGTGATGTCATTGCACTTGTATGGTGATGTCACTAGTCCTTGATTTTTGGGCCCAGAGACCTGAGCACAGTTATTTTAGTGTTGTTCACCTTCTTTTTAGGTTACTTTCTTAAAGGGAATCTGTCACCTATTTTGACCATATAAAACCGTTAACATAGCAATGTGCAATAAAGTACCTTCATTCCAGCATGTGTCCTCTTTTTCTTTTATTCAACTTTTCATTTAGATGAAAAAGCGTTTTTTCTCATATGCTAATTAAGTCTCAAGGTGCCCAGAGGGGCGTTATTACTCTGCTCTAGTGCCCAGTAACGCCCCCCTGCAGTGCCCAGCACGCTTCCTAAGAAATAAATTTACTCCCACATCCTTGCCGAACGGTGCCGCCCCCTCCAGTATGTCATGTAATTTATTAACCCCACCATCCTTGCGTCCTTTCTTGGCCTCCGAAATCCCGCCCAGCCATAGTATCGCTGACTGCCTGCGCCTGTACGATACTCCTGCTCCTGAGGGCAACAGCCTCAATAGTGTCACTGGGCATGCGCCGAGCCCAGTGCCCTTAGGGGCAGGCCCCAGGTAATGGCTATGCACCAATCTATCGCGTAGGCACCTTGAGGCTTAATTGGCATATGAGAAAAATCGCTTTTTCATCTAAATGAAAAGTTGAATAAAAGAAAGAGGACACATGCTGGAATGAAGGTACTTTATTGCACATTGCTATGTTAACGGTTTTATATGGTCAAAATAGGTGACAGATTCCCCTTAAATGGATTTTCTGGGATTTGAATATTGATGACCTTTCTTAAGAACAGGTCCCTGTCCATCTGCCCAGGGCCTCTAAGCAGAGTATAAATATAGCTGGTTCCTACACCCCCCTGAATATTGTAGGCTTAGGTTAGGCCCAGGAGAGGCAGTTCTGTTAGTGTTAGGTACCCGTCTGCAGAAGCCACCTTGACGTTGGTAGACAGACGTTTGAAAAAAATGAGCTTCCATTTTTCATTTATAGTAGGTATAGTACCACTCTAATCCAGAATAATCTCTAATCCCTAGTTCTATTGTTTGCATGCATAACAGTGTGCTGCCATATGTATTTTATTTGCTGTCTGCATGTTGTCTGCATTTTTTTTATAAATTTTTTTTTATAAATTTTTTTCCTTTTTTGTCTTTTCTTGATCTTTAGGAGCCATGTTCAGCAGTTCTAGGCTATGGGAAAAAAATTGACTCCCATATAAGAAAAGGTCTGAACTGGTTGCTAGAAGTCATAGCAAAAGATTTCGACGCACTTCATGAACGTGTTCAGAAGGATACTGCAGAACAGAGAGCCCAGGAGGAACAAGATAAGCAGAAAATAGCAGAGCGGGTCAAGAGGCTACGCGAGGAACGGTAATATACTCACGTGATGCACCTATAGCGCTTACTATAAGAGTCTGTACACACCATGTCTGATGTGTAAATTTGTATACCCAAGAAATATGTACAAGTGAGCGATTTATCAGCCCCCATCTGCCTGAAATGTGGCATCACAAAGTTGCAATTGGTTGCTCAAGCACGGTTTCCAACTTTGAGGTTTTTCGTTGCGCTCCCTACTTTTCCAAAAAAGTGGGCAGGGCTCAGTTATATGGGAATGTCCTCCACAGACCAGCATAGTTTCGATTTATTATACACGGAGCAAAAATCACTTTGACAGCCCAACAAAAATGTGCATGGGGCGCTCCTGACTCTCCCCGATGGATGATGTTGAGGAAGAGAAGGATCGGGCAAGTGAATCTTTTCACCTGATCCTTTTGTTCTCCTAGGAGATCAGCCGCTTTCTCCAGTCTCCTGATTGAAGATATGTACATGTTTGGCTGAACCGAATCGTGTATGTGAGAGTCAAGAGTGAGCCGGGATAGATAGGTGACAGCTATTGAATGTGTATGGCCACCCCAAGGAGAAGCATTGCCTGGCCGTGCGCCGCTCATGCTGCAGATTTTAGTTTCACAACAGCTGGAGAAGCCAATCGCTAATCGTCATACGGATTCATTGTTTGTCGGCAGCACATCACTGCGGCATAAAGAGCCCCTTAGTCACAATATCCATCTGAGTCAGTCAGACACAAGCCAAGCAGGACACCTACAAGGACTGACAACACTCCCAGTTGCAACCTAAATGTCCTCTTTATTAGACTTCCTGCATACGACTGTATCCATTTTGTGGTCTGCAAATCGTGGATCTGCCAAATACGGATGCGGTCGGTGTGCATCCCGCAATTTTCACGAGACCCACTGTTAAAGAAAAAATAAAAAGCCTATATGGACTAGTATATATAAATTGCAGCCTGGTCACACCGATGGAGACAGATGACGTCCGTTCTTTTTGAGGACCCGTAGTAATTGATGAGTCCTTGGTCATTGAGACCTTTAAACATCCATGGTTAAAACACATTAAAAAGCAGTGACCAAACCCCCACAACCCAGCACAGGCAAGGAATGGTAGGCAATGCAAGCAGCTATTAACAATGGATAAGACAACCACAGTTCTGGTCCCACGTAGAGTTAAAGGGGTTATCCAAGATGGAAATGCTCCCCCCCCCCCATCCCATATACGCAGGCACCTCACACTGATTCTATTTACCTAGCTCCCTGCGGAGCTCCTGGTCCCCGCGCGGCCGCCACTGCTTCTTGTGCGCAGATGAAAACAGATGGGCGCACAAAAAATTTAATTTTCAAATTTCACCTCCATTTAGCTTTAATTTCTGTAGACCACCTAAAGGCTTAACAAAGTACCTAATATCCGTTTTTAATAATTTGAGGGTTGAAGCTTCTAAAATGAGTGGTTTCTATTATGTGAGCCCCTCAGTCACTTCAGAACTGAATTGGTCCTTTTTAAAAAAAAAAATGTTCGTCTTAAAAGCAGAATATTTCAAATTTAGAAAATTGTGAATTTTTTTCCAGATTTTCCATAAATGTTGTATTATTATTATTATTATTATTATTATTATTATTATTATTATATTTATTTTTTTTTTTTTTTTTTTTTTTTTTTTATGAATAAAGGTAAAACATATTAACCCTAAATTCATAAGTTGTGGCCCATGACCGATTCAACTCTACCACATGGTTCCACTTTGCTTTACCTGTAACAGGTACAAGAACCACTGGGCAAACAACTTTTGGTCAACAATTCTCTGATGCGTCTTCTCATTGGTTTGGCTGCATGTGGAAATGTGTCGGCATCCAGCCATGGCCCCGATAGATCCAGGATTGGTAGTCAAAGATATTAACGTTTCATTCCATTTTGTATAGAGAAGAAAGGGAACGGGAGGAAGCCGAGCGAGAGGGGAGACAACTGGTGGATGAAGACGCCTCTGTTCCTGTGGTCAATCCATTCCAGCCTATATCCGCCGTCATCGTCGAGGTAAAGCGTTGTACAGTCCAGTGTTTGCTGTTCGTGTGTCATTTTTGTATCCTGTTGCCTTGGACTTTGATCTGGTTTTACAGTAGGAAGTCATCTAAAAGTCTGATTCACAAACCGTTCACTGATAAGAAGTTGGCGTTGTACAGCAGACAGAAGCCGGTTTTATAGCCAGACTATAGAGAACACCTGTCTGGCTGAACCCTCTGGCTGCCTATGCCCTGTAGAGTTTGTGTTGTATATGGGACAGCTGCGCAAACATTACACGACTGCTAGGCCGACCGTTCCAATCTGAATTACAAAATATTCCCACTTTTTTTTTTTTTTCCTCTTCTGTTTTTATTATTAGAACGAAGAAAAAATAAGGAAGGAAAAGGAAAAAAAGCGTCAAAAAATGAACGGAGTAGACATTGCTTTGGAGCCTAAGGCAGATGAAGAGATGGATTCTGGAAGTGAAGGGAGTGAGAGTGGCCAGGCCTCTCAGGATGGACATTTATTAGACTCCTACAAAGATGCTTTAGCCCAGAAGCTGGAGCAGGACGATGCAAGTGGAGATCCTTCTGAGCGCAGGGAATCGGGTACCTTTTTTTTTTTTTCTCCTTTCTTGTCAGGTTTGCTGCGTAGACTGGGACAGAGTCCGCAGGTGGTGGAAGATTTACTGAGGCCTAGATAACGTGGAATAGTAACACTTGACACCCAGATAAGGCTTTATCTCAGGGAGGCCCAACCTGCGGCCCTCCAGATGTTGTAAAACGACAACTCCAACAGCCTACAGCTATCAGTCTACAGCAGGGCCTTGTGGGAGTTGTAGTTTTACAACAGCTGGAGGGCCGCAGGTTGGGCATCCCTGCTTTATATGAAGCTCACTCTGGTGAGCATATCACTTCCTCAGCTGCGAGTGTCCAAGGTGCTCTGTAGAGAATAGCTGCCTACTTCCAAAGCAGTGCCACATCTATCCTCAGGTTGTTTCTGGTAATGCAGCTTAGCTCTGATATGTCACATGACCTAGTAATTCTATTCTACTAATGATAAACATTCACCTTGAGTTTCCATATGTAATTACTGTATTTTAAGACTATAAGATGCATCTGACCATAAGACGCACCCCAGGTTTAGACAACAGAAAATGTAAACAAATAATGTCTCTGCTACATGCACATAGACACACAGGTCTTTTAAAGGGACACAACAAACACCGCTCTGCTACATCAGCACACATAGCCATGCTACATGCACACAACAAACACAGCTTTGCTACACATACAGAAGCCTGCTAAATGCACATGGCAAACACAGTCCTGCTACATGCACTCACACACAGCTCTGCAACGCACATAGACATAGGGTAAATAGGGTGAAAACTCATTGTTCTGAACTTCCTGTCTCGTTTGGCCACTGGTGACATCATCAGAGGTATTTAAGCTGCAGTTCTGAGCTTTCATCTCCGCAACTGCAGCTTCAGCCCAAGGTAATTATTTTTTTTTCTCACATTCCTCTGCATGTGCTAAAACATTGTTCAGCCTCCTCCCCTGCCTGTGCACTGATCACACAGATCGTTGTCTGGCAGGGAGATAGAGCAGTGGGCAGAGGCACACCTCTCATTGATCCAGCAGAGCACTCTGCCGGATCACTAATGCCTCATTCACACATCAGTGTTCGGTCAGTGTTTTCCATCAGTGATTGTGAGCCAAAATCAGGATCGGAGCCTCCACAGACATAAAGTATAAGGGAAAAATCTGCACCTGTTCTTTGTTTAGAGCTGCACCTGGTTTTGGCTCACAATCACTGATGGAAATCACTGACTGTGTGAACGAAGCCTAAGAGGTTAATCCCATTTTGGACATTGGGGGCATATCGCTAGGATATGTCCCCAATGTTTGATAGACGTGCGACCCGCTCCTGTACTTAGAACGGCGCCAGCAAAGTGCCGGGTGCATGCCACCCTCCATTAATTTCTCTGGGAGTGTCGAAAATAGCCGAGCAGTGCACTCTGCTATTTTCGGAAGTCCCATTGAAATGAATGGGAAGCGCACTGCGCAAGCGCGGCCACCGCTCCGTTCACTTCTATGGTGCATATGGGAATAGCTGAGCCAGTGCATGGCTATTTTCAGCAGTCCCATAGAAATGAATGGAGGGCGGCTGTGCGTGCACGGTGCGCCCGCTGGCACTTTGATGTACTAACGGAGCTCGCAGACATTGGGGGCATATCCTAGCAATATATTCCCAATGTCCAATACCCCTTTAAGAAAGCAGTCGGGGAGGTCTGGCACTGCTGGACCACTCTGACTGCACACTGTAAGGGCTCATTCAGACAGCCGCATGCTGGCTGCAAAAATGCGATTCCGTTTTTTTGCTGATCCATAGACTTCAATAGGGCCATGTCCTGATTTTCACCGACAAGTATAGGACATGTTTCATTTTTTTTTGCTGAGCCGTGCAATGGAAGAAAGGGCCTCATAGAAGTGAATAGGGCAGCATCTAATCATCAAAAAACCGGATCCACATTTTTGCGGACAGCGTACGGCCGTCTGAATGAGCACAAAGAAGCAGGCACTTTTCAGCAAGATTTATTTTTTTCTTGCTTAAAACTTTGTCTTATAGTCCCAAAAATATGGTAGTAAAATGAAAGTTACATGATACTTTCCCTTTAAACTGAATCGTCTTGATTTTGTTTTTTAGCTCAAAGCAAAAAGAAGACTAAAAAGCTAAAAATGAAAAGAAATAAAATAGAGCCTTTAAGTGCAGAGGAGTCTGATTTAAAGAGCCCAGCTACGCCGCCACCTCAGTTACCCGGTGAGTAAAGAAGTGCGCCTCCTTCTGGAAGATATCCGAATAAATGATTAGTTTTTGTTGTGGACAATGCTGAAGGAGACTTTTATACGTATTTTGACGTAACACCTGGACGTTGGCGATCTCTCGTAGCTTTATAAAGTGCTTATAGGTTATACAGGAACGACATAAAATTGCAATAAAATCCCGTCATGTTTTAGCTTCTGGTAATTTTGCCTGTTGCTCAGAAACTGTATTTTTATAGTCTTTTAAAATATTTTATGCTGTTCGTCAATGTATTAATATTGCAGATTTTTACTGTGTAATATTTTATTGTTAAAAAGGTTTCCCATGGTTGACTTTTATGACACGTCCAGGTAGCAGGGGGTCCCTCTGACGTAGGAAGGGAATGGGTCTGGGACCCTGCATTTATTGGAGATCTGCTATGTAACACTCAGGTACAATATTACTGACCTTATCTCAGGATAAGTCCTCAATATCAAGGTCACTAGAGGTCCAGGTCTCGGCACCCTCCGCCGATTAGCTGTTTGAGGAGGCCGTGGCACTTGGGTGGGCACTGCAGCCTCTTCACAGCATACCGAGCACAGCGCCGTACATTGTATAGTGGCTGTGTTAAGTATTGCAGTCCATGCACATTCACTTAAAGGGAGTCTGTCACCAGCGTTTCACTTTTTTAACCCTTCCCACAGCTCCCTAGCATGCTTACAGTTAAAAAAAAAGTTACCTCTGGCATCAATCCTGGACTTATAGAACCCTCAAAAACGATCTTTAAAAAATATGCGAATGAGGGCTCGCAAGTGCCCAGGGGCGGCGTTACTCTCTTAGGTGTCCTGCTTGCTCAGCCTTCTCATTGCATCCCCCTGCCCCTTCCTACCCTGTGATGTTGGTTCTCGGCAACAACTACTTTTAACTTATAAATGACCGACCGCTGAAATCATCTCACCTGTCTGTACTTTATTCTGCCGTTAGTACGGGCTGCATAAAGTTGATGACAGGTTCTCTTTAAATGGGACTAAGTTGCATCTGGCATTGGAGATACTGCAGAGGTGCCAGGAGTCCGACATCGATCATCTGTCCCAGACAATCCCTTTAACATCATTGGCAATCCTTGCGTCAGGCCTGTGACATGTCACAAAAGTACGGTACTTTTGGGTTCAGTATTTAAATCTATTTATAGCTTTTTCCACTGTAAAATGTAACGTTTAAACACTAAATTATTGCTTTATAAGGTATTTTGAATGGTTTACTATATGACTGTCCAGTTTGTGACTGTTTTTTATGTCTTCTTGGATTGAATTTCACGTTTGTGCTTCCAGTGTCCACTTTTACTCTAAGTGAAATGTTCTGTTTGTTTTCCCTGTAGTTGGCTGGGGAACCCCAAAAATTGCTAGACTTCCAAAACTTGAGCCTCTTGGAGAAACACATCATAATGGTAATTGCAGAATGCCTTTATCTTCTGTTTCTTCGCATGCCACCTCCCCCCCGTTCTCCGTACTAACGGCGCTCTCATTAACACATCATTTCATTCATGGGGGCATCAGTCTTTTTGGTTTGTGGTATCTCACGTCTTTCCTCTTCACCAGTATGTTCTTTTTCCAAATGCTAACCGCATGAATCCCTGTGACGGTCATGTCAGGACAGGAGACATCTGTGATATGGGGGGACATTACTCGGTGTGTACTGAAACAGTTGTACATGTGGTCAAATCCCATTGTACTAACCACCCATACAAATATTACTGCACTTCTGTCGCTTTTTAAAAGGTAAGGCAGTACAATTCCAACAATGCTAGGGATAAGCATACATATACTGAGCCATCAGCGGAGGACCCGCATAAGGGTACAGTCTACAGTGGATTAGCTGCAAAGCAAAGGGGGCAAGGTTTAAATAAATCTCATCCGCACGCCCCATGATGTTGTACCCAAAGGCCTTAAAGGGCATCTGTCACCAGATTTGTACCGATGACACTGCCTGACCTGTTCCATGTGCTCTTGGCAGCTGAAGACATCTGGGTTGGTCCGATGTACATATGTGCCTGCATTACTGAGAAAAATGAGGTTTTAATATATGCAAATGAGCCTCTAGGAGCAACGGGGGCGTTAACATTACACCTAGAGGCTCAGCTTTCTCTGCACTTTGATTGATGAGGCCAGGTGTGATGACGTTTACACTGCCTGGTTCTACCAAAGTGCAGAAGGCGCGGCAGTTGCTGAGAGAGCAGAGCCTCTAGGTGTAATGGTGCCGCCCCTGTTGCTCCTAGATATATTAAAACTTCATTTTTCTCAGCAATGCGGGCACATATGAACATGGGGCCGACACAGATGCCTTCAACTGCCAAGAGCACATGTAACAGGTCAGGCACTGTCATAGGGACTAATCTGCTGACAGATGCCCTTTAAGACAGGGCAGAAAGATCCTGGGCAACTCTTAAAGACCCAACCATATTAATATTGGGGTGGGGGACACCCCTTTTTGAGCTAGAGTGGGGAGCCACGCTGTAAGGCCTCATGCACATGACCGTTGTGTGCATCCGTGGCCGTTGTGCCGTTTTCCGTTTTTTTTCGCGGACCCATTGACTTTCAATGGGTCCGTGGAAAAATCGGAAAATGCACCGTTTTGCAGCCGAGACCGTGATCCGTGTATCCTGTCCGTCAAAAAAATATGACCTGTCCTATTTTTTTGACGGACAACGGTTCACGGACCCATTCAAGTCAATGGGTCCGTGAAAGAACATGGATGCACACAAGATTGGCATCCGTGTCCGTGATCCGTGGCCGTAGGTTACTTTAATACAGACGGATCCAAAGATCCGTCTGCATAAAAGCTTTTTCAGATCTAAGTTTTCACTTCGTGAAAACTCAGATCCGACAGTATATTCTAACACAGAAGCGTTCCCATGGTGATGGGGACGCTTCTAGTTAGAATACACTACAAACTGTGTACAAGACTGCCCCCTGCTGCCTGGCAGCACCCGATCTCTTACAGGGGGCCGTGATCAGCACAATTAACCCCTTCAGGTGCGGCACCTGAAGGGGTTAATTGTACTATCATATCCCCCTGTAAGAGATCAGGGCTGCCAGGCAGCAGGGGGCAGACCCTCCCCCCCTCCCCAGTTTGAATATCATTGGTGGCCAGTGCGGCCCCCCCCCCCTCTATTGTAATAATAGGTTGGTGGCCAGTGCGGCCCCCCCCTCCCTCTATTGTAATTATTTGTTGGTGGCACAGTGTGCGCCCCCCCCCCCTCCCTCTATTGTAATAATTCGTTGGTGGCACAGTGTGCGCCCCCCATCGGCCCCCCCTCCCTCTATAGCATTAACAACATTGGTGGCCAGTGTGCGGCCTCCCATCCCCCCCCCCCCCCCCATCATTGGTGGCAGCGGAGTTCCGATCGGAGTCCCAGTTTAATCGCTGGGGCTCCGATCGGAAACCATGGCAACCAGGACGCTACTACAGTCCTGGTTGCCATGGTTACTTAGCAATAGTACAATAGTAGAAGATTCATACTTACCTGCTCCTGGCTGCTGCGATGTTCGTGTCCGGCCGGGAGCTCCACCTACTGGTAAGTGACAGGTCTGTGCGGCGCATTGCTAAATGAACTGTCACTTACCAGTAGGAGGAGCTCCCGACCGGAGACAGACATCGCAGCTCCCAGGTAAGTATGAATCTTTTACTATTGTACTATTGCTAGTAACCCGCTGCCACCAATGTTCGGGGGGGGGGGGGGGGAGATGGGAGGCCGCACACTGGCCACCAATGTTGTTAATGCTATAGAGGGAGGGGGGGCCGATGGGGGGCGCACACTGTGCCACCAACGATTTATTACAATAGAGGGAGGAAGGGGGGGGCGCACACTGTGCCACCAACGATTTATTACAATAGAGGGAGGAAGGGGGGGGGGGGGGCGCACACTGTGCCACCAACGAATTATTACAATAGAGGGAGGAAGGGGGGGGGGCGCACTGGCCACCAATGATATTCAAACTGGGGAGGGGGGGGTCTGCCCCCTGCTGCCTGGCAGCCCTGATCTCTTACAGGGGGATATGATAGTACAATTAACCCCTTCAGGTGCGGCACCTGAGGGGTTAATTGTGCTGATCACGGCCCCCTGTAAGAGATCGGATGCTGCTAGGCAGCAGGGGGCAGTCATGTAAACAGTTTGTAGTATATTCTAACTAGAAGCGTCCCCATCACCATGGGAACGCCTCTGTGTTAGAATATACTGTCGGAAATGAGGTTTCACGATCTAACTCATATCCGACAGTATATTCTAACATAGAGGCGTTCCCATGGTGATGGGGACGCTTCAAGTTAAAATATACCATCGGATTGGAGAAAACTCCGATCCGATGGGATAAAAGGGACTCCAGACTTTACATTGAAAGTCAATAGGGACGGATCCGTTTGAAATGGCACCATATTGTGTCAACGTCAAACGGATCCGTCCCCATTGACTTGCATTGTAATTCAGGACGGATCCGTTTGGCTCCGCACGGCCAGGCGGACACCAAAACGACTTTTTTTTCATGTCCGTGGATCCTCCAAAAATCAAGGAAGACCCACGGACGAAAAAACGGTCACGGATCACGGACCTACGGACCCCGTTTTTGCGGACCGTGAAAAAAAACGTCCGTGTGCATGAGGCCTAAGAGTGTCTCCTGCTGTGGCTGACCTGGCCAGTACATGGATTACATGGGCTTTAATATGAACGATTTCCATGTAGCGCTACATTTCTCCTGTCACAGCTGCTGCGGGGTTAATGTCTAGTCCTTGGCTTCCCCTTGTGACAATAAAAGCGGATCGCTGGGGGTTAGGGGATCCAGACCATTTGGACAGTGCAGGAGAATACGTTTGTTTCCCTAAATACTAGTTTCCCCCATGAAATAAGCAATCTTTGGTACAAGTCTGCATTGTACTGCTGCGCTGTTATTCCTTCTGGCCTCACATCATTTGATACTGACAGAACCAGGTCCATGTGAGACTGCGCTGGGACGTGGTGACACCCAGCTGCCTATTCATGTGCTTCTAGGAGGAATAACGGGGGAACAGCACAAAGATGATTAGTTAAAGGGCAGCTGGATGGCTCCGTGGTTAGCACTGGTGCCTTGCAGCGCTGGGGTCCTAGGTTCGAATCCGACCACGCTCCAAAGACATACTGATGGGGACCTTAGATTGTGAGCCCCATTGGGGACAGAGTGATGCTAATGTTTGTAAAGCGCTGTATAAGTGAGTACAATATATAAATAAAGGTACTATCCAAGATCCATAAAGAATATGCAGGGGGCAGTGTAAAATAAAAATAAAATCGCCATTCTCACCCTTTGACTGCATCATGGTGTGGACCCATTGACTTCAATGGGTCCGCAATCTGCAAGATGTGGCCACAGATAGACATGTCCTATCTTCTGCTGCACAGGGGCACGAACCCCTTAATGACCACCAATGTGTGTTTATACAGTGGTCATTAATGAGTGGCCTAAACGGGTGGAAATGCTCCAAACCCAGACACTGTAGCATGTCTATAAACGGGGGAGCAATTCCTCTGTGGACACGCGGTCCGCAGACAACGGCAATCCCCAGCAAAAAATGCGTACAATGGAGGATGCCGGGGCGTCCTCCATTGTACCGCATGCACCACAAGAACATCTTACACAAAATGATACATTGTGCAGTTGAAATACATACAAAAATCACTGCAAAAAATGCACCACAATGATACGCAACTGACAATACTCGCTAATTCCTCAAGCCAATGTTAAAAGCTGAGAACTTTGCCAATATCTTCCAGTCAGGAACATATCGTGCCCCTCATGCACCACGCATGATCTCTGCCCTAGGCCGCCGCCTTTTTACAGCAGCCTAGAATAAGCAATTGTGCCCCTATCCCACTGACAGTACAGTGTAGTACAGTGTACTATATACTATGTGAGCGATAAAGGATTGCAAGTCAAAGTGGCGAAAAAGTTTTATTTAAAAAATAAATAAAAATAAAATCTCAGTTAAAAATATACTACCGGTATTTTACATTGAAAAAATGCTTTTCAATGGAAAAAAAATCCAAAACTAAAAACCCCCTCTACATAGTTAGTATGACCGCATCCATAGCAACCCGCACTCTTCAGTTATTATGTAATTTATCCCACATGGTTAACGCCATAAAAAAAAGCCTGAATATTTTACTATCCAAAATGGAATAAAAAGCCATCAAAAATTTGTACCCCAAAATAGTACCAATGAAAACTAACGGGGTCATTTATCAAACTGGTGTAAAGTAGAACTGGCTTATTTGCCCATAGAAGCCAATCAAATTCCACCTTTTATTTTGAACAGCTCCTTTGAATCGGATTGGTTGCTATGGGCAACTAAGCCAGTTCTACATTACACCAATTTTTGTAAAAATCAAGACCTTATACATCTCTGTAGAAGGAAAAATAAATAAATAAAAAAGTTCTGGGTCTTGAGATACAGCAAGGCAAGATTTTATTATTTTTTTTTAAATGGTTTTTATTTTATTAAGTAGTAAAACTTGAAATGTGTATATATACTGTATTTTATTATTATTATTATTATTATTATTATTATTATATATTTTTTTTTTTTTGTGTCCCTGTGATCATACTGACCCAGATAATAGTTATCATGTAAATTATGATGCAAAATGAATGTCTCAATGGCGGTATTACTATTTTTTTTTTCCCCATCCCCTCCCCCCAAAAATTTATAAAAGTTAATCAATGAGTTTTGTGTACCCCGAAATTGTGCCATTACAAACTACAATTTGTGCCGCAAAAAACAAGCCCCATATGGCTACATTGACAGAAAAATAAAATGATAGCTCTTGAAAGGTGATGATGAAAAGATGAAAAAAATTTGTTGCTAAAGCCCCAAATGTATACAGGGGGAAGGGGTTAAAGGAAATGACAGAAAAGAGAGAGAGAGACCCAATTGTCATCTCCTCTGCTGTTGATTGTCCAGAAAACAACAACCTTACCCAATACAACCCCCTCCGGCCCTTGGGTTGATGGCTGATGACCCCTTACTAATACATGCCACCGTTTCTCAAATCTATGTGCACAATGGTAGAACAGGTCTCGGTTGACAATGTATATAATATAGCAGTAATTCCATAGAAATCTATATTTTTCTATTTGGTTTGTTGCACTTTACACTGAATAAATCATTTTGCAGCTTTGTTGTGTTTTGTGCCATTCATTTACCTATAGATGGCAGCAATCAGATTTCGGCCGCATGCACATGAAAGTGAGCAGTCTGGGAGGCGCTGCCCGTCATGATGATGTCCGTACAGGACAATAGAACCGCAGTCTGATAGTAATTTACTGCACAGCGAGTTTGTGTCGGTCCGGCAGATGTGACCGACAGTGATGGCCAGTTCGCAGTGTTCGCCAACTAACACATGCGGGCTGCCATCTTAACTCACAAGTCCGGCGATGCACAGGTAAGTCCTTACCTGTGCCTGTATTGGGAGCCGGTCTGAAATCAAATGTGGTCACCGGGAGCAGGCAGTTCTGAGAACAGCCGCCGGGGGCCTTCATCGGGCTGTTCTCGGAACTGCCTGCTCCCGGTGACCACATTTGTTTCAGACCGTCTCCCGACACAGGCACGGGTAAGGGCTTACCTGTGCATCGCCGGACTTGTGAGTTAAGATGGCAGCCCGCATGTGTTCGTTGGCGAACACTGCGAACTGGCCATCACTGGTGACCTACACACAGGCAGTGTTTCCCAGACAGATGTGGCCTTGCCATCTTATTTTCACTAGTGCTTATGCGCTTTGAGTCCTACGGTAGAAAAGCGCTTTACAAATGTTTCGTTGTTGTTGTAGTAGTGGGTTTACATACTCTGCCCTGTGTTCATGGTAGTCATGTCATTCTTGATATCGCTACCCATACTTTGTAAAATGAGGGAAAAAAAACTAATAATTAAGATTTATTAAAGTTACAAAACAGCCTCTGCTGTCAGCCAACCAATGATTCTGTATAGGGACGAGCAATGGCATCGGTGATCGCTCCTCCCCATACTGTGGCACCTCCACTGACGAGCAGGCGATTGTGAGGAAGGAATGCTTCGAGCCATCAAAAAGTGCAAAGGGGCCTTTTACTTCTAGGCCCTTTTGGAAATTGAAAAGCAGCAAACTGATTGGTAGCTGTTTGGATAACTCTCCCCCATCAGACCCATATGCTCAGTTTAAAGGGGATGTCTCAGCACAAACACTTATCCTACCATGGGCACATTAACCTCCTAACTGTTTTGCCAACTCGGGCAGTGGGAAAAGTAGGTAACTGGAGGGGGAGGGCTTCTTTAGATGCTGCTATCTCCTGAATGGTAGCAGCTAGAAACATGCAACTGGTCTAGTTTCATACAAGACCAGCATGACCGCTAATGTCCAGGCAACAGAGGAGAAATCACTGTTAGAAATCGAGTCTAGGAATAATCACGGGTAAAACCTGATTTTACGTTCACTTTTAGCTGCATTAACAGCAGCCTGATTTCTATCAGTGATATCTTCCCCTGTACTGAACGTATTACTGTCCTTCTGCTGGTATTGGAATGTCCGCCTTCAAACTAGACCAGTTGCATGTTTCTAGCTGCTACCATTCAGGAGATAGCGGCCTCTAAAGCAGCCCTTCCCCCTCCAGTTAGCTACTTTTCCCACTGCTGGAGCTGGACTCCAGTAAAACAGTTAGGTGGTTAAAGGGGTTATCCCATCTTAGACAATGGGGGCATATCGCTAGGATATGCCCCCATTGTCTGATAGGTGCGGGTCCCACCTCTGTGACCCGCACCTACAAGGAGAACTGAGCTGGGGAGAGTTGTGGTTGGAGGACCCTGGGTTTCCGTCCACCACCAGCCGCAGCTCCCCGCCTCTCCCACTGAAGTGAATGGGAGCGCACCGCGCATGCTCGGCCACCGCTCCCCTTCATTTCTATGGAGCCGATGGAAATAGCCGAGCCCGTGCTCGGCTATTTTCGGCGGCTCCATAGAAACGAATGGAGGGCGGCTGCGCATGCGCAGTGCGCCCTTCTCAACTTCTTCTGCTCCGTTCTCCTTGTAGGTGCGGGTCCCAGAGGTGGGACCCGCACCTATCAGACAATGGGGGCAAATCCTAGCGATATTCCCCCATTGTCTAAGATGGGATAACCCCTTTAAGGGTGTGTTCATGCAACTTAAGTGGATCTGTATGAAAACTGCAGATCGGCATCTCATCCAATAGGAATCTGCCGCGCCGTTCATACAGCTGCCCCCCATTGAATGGTGCTCTCTGCCCTGCCGTTCTTACTGCTGTGGACAGGGCAGATTTCCCCCATTGAATGGTGCTAGCCTATGGTTGGATCAGCAGCATTCAAACTACAAATCATTGGCAGAAATCTGGGGGTCCTCCTCTGCAACCGCACGTTATACTAATACATCATCTGCTGTGAAACATCTTTGTCCAGGATTTTTTGACTATTTAGAAGCTTGTTTTCCATTTACCTGACTAACCCCCATCATCTCCTACTCCATTTAGCAGTGGTTCTGATGACATCCCACTCGTGCTGCATGCTCTGCCTTATAAGAATCTGAATGCTTGCTCCCTATAATACTAATTGGACCATTCTTTCTTGTGTTTTGCTGTTTGTCTTGAATTAGATTTTTATGGAAAGCCACTCCCGCCATTGACAATGCGGCAGAGACCCAACAGTGACACACATGATGTCATCTCTTGAGGCGCACAACAGGGGATGGTCATTTTTTGCTTGTCCTTACGCTGGGGACCATTCTATGACATCAGTATTTTATACTTGCAGAACTAAAAGGCAAATACTGATGGATTGGAGTCTCGTCCGGCAGAACGTTGGCTCATTCTGGATTATTGGAGTGGCCATGGTGGATCTCCAGTAAAGAAGATGGTAAAATGGCACTGCTGATAGAACATCGCGGGACACTTTCTGCATCGTCTACCGGAACATCATAACTTTTTTGATCCAGTATTAAAGTTTTTTATTTTTGTTTTTTTATTCCTTTCTCCCACATAATTAATATTGGAAATTTTTAGAGTTTTTATTTTTTTCTTCAGTTTAATTCTGAGAAGCACAAGTATTTTATTATTGGTTAAAGGGGTTGTCCCACAATGTACATTTATCTATGTGGTCCTGCAGTGAGCAGAAATGATGGGGCTCAACCCCTGTACATTGTGGGACAACCCCTTTTAAAGGGGGTCTGTCATCACATCTGTCGCACTGAGACGTGCACTTGACAGTTGAACATCATGGTCTTGGTCCCATCTTCCTAGGTGTCTGCATTCTTGAGAAAAAGGAGCAATGAGGGCCAGGCAGTGAAGACATACTCATGCCTGGTCCTGAATTCTTACAGGAGCTCGTTCAGCGCATGCGCTGTAAAGGCATGTCTCCATACCTGTACAACGCATGCGCTGAATGAGCTCTTGTGAGACTTGAAGGCCAGGAGTGTGTACGTCTTCACTGCCTGACCCTGTCAGTCAGTGGGTGGGGGGGTGGCATGAAGGACAGTGAGCGTACCCTTAAGGGCTCATACACAGAAACGTATTTTCTTTCTGTGTCCGTTCTGGTGTTTTTGCAGATCGCTTGTGGAACCATTCATTTCAATGGGTCCACAAAAAAAAAGAGAAGTTACTCTGTGTGCATTCCGTTTCCGTATGTCCTTTCAGCAAAAAAAATAGAACATGTCCTATTATTGTCCGCATTACAGACGAGGATGGGACTGTTCTAACAGGGGCCAGCTGTTCGGTTCCGCAAAATACGGAATGCACTAGTACGTCATCCGTATTTTTTGAGGATCGTGTCGTGTACATGAGCCCTAATGGAGCAACCAGGTGCAACTGCACTGCCCTCGTTGCTCCTAGGGGCTAATTTGCATATTATAAAACATCAATTTTCTCAAGAATGCAGACACCTAAGTAGATTTGACCAAGACCATGATGTCCAACTGTCTCAGGTGAGACGGTTTTATTGAGACGTATCTTTTGACAGAACCCCTTTAAGGCTGGGTTCACACGTGCTACTGAATTGGTGTAGATTTTGCTGCAGGTTAAATTCATTCATTATCATTTAATGGAGGAAATTCCGTGTATGTAAGGCCCCTTTCACGCGAGCGAATTTTCTGCATGTGTGCAATGCGTGAAGTGAACTCCTAGCACCCGCACTGAATCCTGACCCGATCCTTTCATTGGGTCTGGTTACATACGTTTTTTGTTGTTTTTTTTTCCCACGCATCAGTTCTGCGTGGTGTGAGAATCGCAGCATGTTCTATATTCTGCGTTTTTCACGCAGCCCTGGCCCCATAGAAGTGAATAAGGCTTCAGTGAAAAACGCATTGCGATTACATCCGGATGCAATGCGTTTTTCACTGATTGTTGCTAGGAGATGTTTGTAAACCTTCACTTTTTTTTTTTCACGCGTGAAAAGCACATCAAAACGCATTGCACCCGCGCGGAAAAAACGGAACTCAAACGCAGACAGAAATGGGGTGAGTTTCACTGAACGCATCCGTGTCACTCGTGTGAAAGGGGCCTAAATCTAAAGCTCCGTTTCAGGCAATTTTCCACAGTGTGTGAACCTGGTCTGAGTGGATCTGTCATGGGGTGAAATCACCAATAATTTATCCATGTGACTCGGAAGCTCCCACTCCCATTTGTGATACCAGGTTTGCATTGTCCAGGACTTAAATATTCCTTGGATAGGTCATCAATAATATAGAATTTCCCCGGGACAAGTCTTCAATATCTGATTGGTGGGATCTGACTACAAGCCCCCCTGCAGATCAGCCCATCAGTTACATGGCCTCTGACAGGATGGCACAGCGTCTTAATGATTTAGGGCTCATTTACACGACCATTGGATGTTTTGCGGTCCACAAATTGCATATCCGCAAAACACTGATACTGTTCGTGTGCATTCCGCATTTTGAAGAACGGAACGGCCGATCCCTAACAGAACAGTCATAGCTTTGCCCGTAATGCGAACAATAATAGGTATTGTTCTATATTTTTGCGGAACAGCCAATGCGCAGTCATTTTGTTTTTTGTTTTTTTTGCAGCCCCATTGAAGTGAATGGTTCACCATACGGGCCGCAAAAAAAATTAAAAAAAATGAACGGTCACGGAAAAAACAAACCTTCATGGGCATTAGCCCTTATAAGGCTGGGTGTCCCTGTGAGACCTGGAATTTATTGAATTACACTGACAGCATTATGTCAGTGTAAAGGCTACATGCACACGAACTTTGTTTGTTTCCATGTCCGTTCCGTTTTTTTTGCAGATAGGATGCTGACCCATTCATTTCAATGGGTCCGCAAAAAATGCTGTCCGCATGACTATGTCCGTTCCGTAGCCCCGCAACAAAAATAGAACATGTCCTATTCTTGTCCGTTTTAGGCATTGTTACAATGGATCCGCAAAAAAAACGGATGGCATACGGATTTTTTTTTTATTTTTTTTTGCGGACCTCCAAAACACATACGGTCGTGTGCATGTAGCCTAATCCAGTAGATTCCAGGACTCTCGTCGATCAGCTGTTTGAGGAGAAGGCTGTGCTGTATGCGAGCGCTGCCTTCCCCTCATTGTTTACCTGCTCGCCGTCGACATCGCAGCGGTGAACACTGTAATTACAAGAAGCCGTCTCAGTCACTTCTTTGGGACGGGTCTGTAGCACACACTTGAATAGGAAGGAGCCGTCCCACTGAAGTGAATGGGACCGCTTGTAATGACACTGCTCACAGCTTGACAGCAAGCAGGTAAACAATGAAGGGAAGGCAGCGCTCACATGGAGGGCTGCGATCTCATCAAACAGCTGATTGGCAGGGATGCCAGGTGTCGGACCCCCGCCGATCTGATATTGATGACCTATCCTGAGGAAAACCCTTTAAGGAAAGAAACTGCATTAAGTGAGTGCATTGTATCTCAGTGTTGTCCATAGCAACCAATCATTACTTCATTTATTTCAAAACATACTCTTTGAAGATGAAAAGAAGAAATTGGTTGCTGTGGGCAACAGTGATGACTTTGTACCCCAATTTTTATACACGAGGCTGGCAGCCCCTGCTTCCATATGCGCCATTATGCTATCGAATGGCAGATGACCACTGGCACAGGGCAGCCAAAAAGAAAGACAAGTGTTTCTCTGGTTCTGGCAGTGGGAGCAGCTCTGGAGTCACTGAATTCAATTCTACCTCCGACACTTTATCCATATCATTTCAGTATTCTCCTTACTGTCTTATATAGCCACTATCTTTCTACCGCTAAACCTAATCTTCACCGGTACTGTATATAATAAATGTAAAGGATTTTATCAAAAATATTGGTACACTACAAAACCCGGAGTAAAGCGGTGTAAATAAGGCAGTGTGCACTGGCTTCATTTCTTTTTGTTGTCGTAAGAAATAATGGGGGTCATTTAAAACCAGAAATATGACTAAATTAGGCGTATTTCTGGCACAGATTGCCGCAATCTCCGACTTTTCCCTGCTCACGCCAGGTCTAAAAAGTGGGTATGGCGGGTAAGGGGACGGGTCGGCAGGCCCATCTCATTTACCATTTTCTACGTCTGTTTTGGGCTACTTTCACACTAGCATTTTTCTTTTCCAGCATAGAGTTCCGTCACAGGGGCGCTATACCGGAAAAGAACTGATCAGTTTTATCCCCATGCATTCTGAATGGAGAGTAATCCATTCAGGATGTCTTCAGTTCAGTCGTTTTGACTGATCAGGCAAAAGATAAAACCGTAACATGTTACGGTTTTATTTCTGGCGAAAAAAAAACTGAAGACATGCCTGAATGCCGAATCCGGCATTTTTTCCCCATAGGAATGTATTAGTGCCGGATCTGGCATTCAAAATACCAGAATGTCGGATCCGTCCTGCGCATGCACAGACCGGTAAAAATTTGAAAAAAGATACAAGACGGATCCGTCTGTCCGCATGACAAGCGGAGAGACGGATCCGTCCTTGCAATGCATTTGTGAGACTGATCCGCATCCGGATCTGTCTCACAAATGCTTTCAGTCAGCGGCAGATCGGCGGGCAGTTCCGACGACGGAATTGCCCGCCGGATCACACTGCCGCAAGTGTGAAAGTAGCCTTAGTCATAAAAAATGTGTGGTTTGATGAGTACGCACTGGACATAACCGTATATGATAAGGGCTCATTCACACTGCAGTATTATAGATATGTATTCATTCTTTTTTTTTTTTTTAACTATGGCGCCAATACATGGTATTATTCACATTTCCATTTGTTGTGTATATTTTGTTTTTATTTCCAGTACGCATGTTCCAGTGGATCTGTATTAGGCCTCCTGCACACGAATGTGTGCGGCCCGCAATATTCACTTTAATGGGTCCGCGATCTGGCCATTCCGCAAAAAGATAGGACATGTTATATCTTTTTGTGGAACGGAAGTACGGGACGAAATCCCACTCCGTGCTTCCGTTCCGGAATGGGTCTGCATCTGTGATGTGGAATACACAAGGAACGGTGCCCGTGTATTGCGGATTCCCAAATGCGGTCCGCAATACGGCAATGGGGTTCGTGTGCAGGAGGTCTTAGAATTATTTTTTTTCAGCTCAATGGTCAGGGGTGGTCTCACTTTGAACATTGGTGGGGTATCGCCAGGATATGCCACCGGTGTGCTCGGCTAATTTTTTGGAGCTTCCATAGAAATGAATGGAGGACAGCTGCACACGCATGGTGCACTCTTGTTTTTCTTTGGGAGCTACGTTCTCAAGACAGGTGCGAGTCCCAACTCTGGTCCCACTTATGTCTGTCTGACATTGCTGGCACATCCTAGTGATATGCCACCATTATTTGAGGTGGTATATCGCTAGGATATGCCGGTAATGGTGGCATGTTACTTTTCTGCACATGCGTATTTAGGCTGCTTTCATATGTAGTTTTTTAGTGGCATTTTTTTTTTTCCATTTTGTTTTTTTTTTGTTTTTTTGAGAGGAAAAACACCAGCTCCAGATATTACCTGAAAGTCTTTGGGAAATATGAAACTCATGGCACACCAAAGGTGTCTTTTTTTTTTTTTTTTTGTTAATGAAGTGTCTTTCTTGCTTCTTTCTAAAAAAAAATAATTGCATTTTTCCATACGTTTTGTCAACTGGGCAAAAACAGCATGAAGAAAATACTAGTAAGACACGGGGTGCTGTATATGCACACCAATTTTATTCCGTTCTGGAAAAAAATAAAATAATAATAATGTGGAATCAGCTTCCCCATTCCACATGGATTTGGATGCGGTTTCTACTATTTGAATGGGGAATTTGGATGTAGATTTGGCACGTAATCCACACAGAGTGAGTATCTCACGACTTTTTTTTCCACAACACTGTTTTTAAAACCGCAAGCGGAAAACAAATGTTGTGTAAATTACCTTTGACTTTTTCCCATTGAGATCAATGGGAGGGTGGACTGCACACATTTACGGAGTGAAAAAATCTCAAAAAACTTTGTGTGAACATGCCCAACACTAGATGCAAAAAAAAAAAAAAGAGATTTATCAAGACTGGTTCTTTCTGCGCCTGTCTTGATATCCCCGACGCTGCCGAAGGATGCGCCTAATTTATGACACGGTGTACGCCTCATCATAAATCAGGCGCATCCTCCTGCAGTTCATGCATCTAACCAAAAACCTATGACTACTCAGAGCTGCCGTAGATTTCTGTCTTCATTTACGCCAGAAAACTGTCATCGTGAGGATAGGTCATCAGTATTAGCCTACATGCACACGAACGTGGTTTTGGTTCCGCATCCGAGCTGCAACACGGCACGGTTGTGTGAACAAGCCCTTAGTCCATGGATACCACTGATTAGCAGGTCTGATCACATGACCCTCCATGAGCGGCCATCTGGGGACTGGAGCCTCAGGTTGTCCAGAGGAAAGATTGGAATAAATGAGGGGTAAGCAATTTAAAACGCAGATATTCTGCAGTTACAGATTATACAGTTGCAAGAAAAAGTATGTGAACCCGTTGGAATGATATGGATTTCTGCACAAATTGATCATAAAATGTGGTCTGATCTTCATCTAAGTCACAACAATAGACAATCACAGTCTGCTTAAACTAATAACACACAAAGAATTAAATGTTACCATGTTTTTATTGAACACACCATGTAAACATTCACAGTGCAGGTGGAAAAAGTATGTGAACCCCTAGACTAATGACCTCTCCAAGAGCTAATTGGAGTGAGGTGTCAGCCAACTGGAGTCCAATTAATGAGATGAGATTGGAGGTGTTGGTTACAGCTGCCCTATAAAAAACACACACCAGATCTGGGTTTGCTTTTCACAAGAAGCATTGCCTGATATGAATGATGCCTCGCACAAAAGAGCTCTCAGAAGACCTACGATTAAGAATTTTTGACTTGTTAAAGCTGGAAAGGGTTATAAAAGTATCTCCAAAAGCCTTGCTGTTCATCAGTCCACGGTAAGACAAATTGTCTATAAATGGAGAAAGTTCAGCACTACTGCTACTCTCCCTAGGAGTGGCCGTCCTGTAAAGATGACTGCAAGAGCACAGCGCAGACTGCTCAATGAGGTGAAGAAGAATCCTAGAGTGTCAGCTAAAGACTTACAAAAGTCTCTGGCATATGCTAACATCCCTGTTAGCGAATCTACGATACGTAAAACACTAAACAAGAATAGATTTCATGGGAGGACACCACAGAGGAAGCCACTGCTGTCCAACAAAAACATTGCTGCACATTTACAGTTTGCACAAGAGCACCTGGATGTTCCACAGCAGTACTGGCAAAATATTCTGTGGACAGATGAAACCAAAGTTGAGTTGTTTGGAAGAAACACACAACACTGTGTGGAGAAAAAGAGGCACAGCACACCAACATCAAAACCTCATCCCAACTGTGAAGTATGGTGGTGGGGGCATCATGGTTTGGGGCTGCTTTGCTGCGTCAGGGCCTGGACGGATTACTATCATCGAAGGAAAAATGAATTCCCAAGTTTATCAAGACATTTTGCAGGAGAACTTAAGGCCATCTGTCCACCAAGTGAAGCTCAACAGAAGATGGGTGTAGCAACAGGACAACGACCCAAAGTATAAAAGTAAATCAACAACAGAATGGCTTAAACAGAAGAAAATACGCCTTCTGGAGTGGCCCAGTCAGAGTCCTGACCTCAACCCGATTGAGATGCTGTGGCATGACCTCAAGAAAGCGATTCACACCAGACATCCCAAGAATATTGCTGAACTGAAACAGTTCTGTAAAGAGGAATGGTCAAGAATTACTCCTGACTATTGTGCACGTCTGATCTGCAACTACAGGAAACATTTGGTTGAAGTTATTGCTGACAAAGGAGGTTCAACCAGTTATTAAATCCAAGGGTTCACATACTTTTTCCACCTGCACTGTGAATGTTTACATGGTGTGTTCAATAAAAACATGGTAACATTTAATTCTTTGTGTGTTATTAGTTTAAGCAGACTGTGATTGTCTATTGTTGTGACTTAGATGAAGATCAGATCACATTTTATGACCAATTTGTGCAGAAATCCACATCATTCCAAAGGGTTCACATACTTTTTCTTGCAACTGTATGCTTCTTTACACTGTTATGGGAGTTACAGTAACATAGGCGCTCGGCCATTTCCATAACTCCGCCTCCTTGGCTGGCACTCAGCCAAGATATGACACCGCCTTTAATTTCTGGAAAACCCCTTTTAGTGACAGTATACACAGTAAGACTTTCTGGACTAGAGGCTGCAAATTGTGTGCCCAGCAAAGAAGGCAGAAAGTTTTTTTTTTAACAACCTATTGGCGCACTGTGATATACATGTATGTCACACGTGTGCAGGGATTATCTGGATTGGGCTCAGCAGTTTATACAGCTGACACCCCCCTGCCAATCCTGGCCATTTTGAAGAGGTTTTCTAGCATTAGAGGAATATGGCGCTTTCTTCCAGAAAACAGCAGGTTGGATGCAGTATTGCAGCTCTGCCCCATTGACTCCAATAGAGCTGAGCTGCAATACCAGACACAACCCAAGGACAGGGGTGGTGCTGTTTTTGGAAGAAAGCAGGCATGTTTTTTGAATCCTGGACATCCCCTTTTAAGGCCCCTTGCAGACGAGCGTGTCCAGATGCGTTGCGTCTGCGATCAGGGAAAATCGTGTGAGTAGGTACGCAAGTGCAGTCAGTTTTGACTGCGATTGCGTTCCGATGTTCAGTTTTTATCGCGCGGGTGCAATGCGTTTTGCACGCGCGTGATAAAAAACTGACTGTGGTACCCGAACCCGGAATTCTTCACAGAAGTTCGGGTTTGGGTTAGGTGTTGTGTAGATGTTATTATTTTCCCTTATAACATGGTTATAAGGGAAAATAATAGCATTCTTTAATTCAGAATGCTAAGCAAAAGGCTCAGGGCGCGATGATGTCACCGAAGGTCCTTTTCCAGCCAGGTCCTGCAAGAGGAAGAAAGAGCCCGGCTGCGCGATCAAGAGGACGAGGTGAGTTATATTTTTAACCCCACAATGGACCTTTTACTTAGCATTCTGTATGAAAGAATGCTATTATTTTCCATTATAACCATGTAATAAGGGAAAATAATAAAATATACAGAACACCGATCCAAAACCCGAACTTCTGTGAAGAAGTCCGGGTTCGGGTCTGGGTACCACAGTCAGGTTTTTTTTTTCACGCACGTGCAAAACTCATTGCACTCGCGTGTTAAAAACGGAACATCGGAAGACAATTGCAGTCAAAACTGACTGCAATTGCGTACCTACTCGCACGATTTTCCCTGATCGCAGACGCAACGCATCCGGCCCTAATCTGGACACGCTCGTCTGCAAGGGGCCTAAGGCCTCTTGCAGACGACCATAAGTCCCCTATGGCCGTATTGCGGCCCGCATACGGTGGATCCGCAATACACAGGACACCGGCCGTGAGCATTCCGCATCACAGATGTGGACCTATTCACTTCAATGGGTCCGCAAATCCGGAAGCACTATGGAGTGGGGACAACTTGTCCTATCTTTTTGTGGAACGGACGGATTGCGGACCCCATTCAAGTGAATAGAGTCGTGATCCGCATGCGGCTGGCCCACGGTCGGTGCCTGTGCATTGCGGTCCACTGCACGGGCAGCACATGTTCGTGTGAAAGAGGCCTTAGGCTTTATGTACACGAACGTATTTTCTTTCTGTGTCCGTTCCGGGGTTTTTTTGCAAGAAAAATAAATAAAAAGTTACTCCGTGTGCATTTCATTTCCGTATGTCTTTTGCGCAAAAAAAAATAATAATATAACTTGTCCTTATATTGTCTGCATTACAGATAAGGATAGTACTGTTCTATGAAGGGCCAGCTGTTCCATTCTGCAAGATGCGGAATGCACAGGGGCGTCATCCGTATTTTTTGCGGACGGCAAAATACATACGGTCGTGTGCATGAACCCTAATTCAGTAAATTCAGGTCAGGCAGCGACACACTGCATTATAAATCAGTATAAGGGCTCTTGCACACGACCGTATGTGTTTTGAAGTCCGCAAAAAATGGATCAGCAAGAAATACGGATGACGTCTGTGTGCATTTCATATTTTGCGGAACGGAACAGCTGGCCCTTCATAGAACTGTATTATCCTTGTCTGTAATGCGGACAATAATAGGACATGTTCTATTTTTTTTGCGGAGCAGAAATACGGATGTACGGAAAGGGAATGCACATGGAGTACCTTACGTTTTTTTTGCGGAGATAGAGAGATGGCTAGTATTTAAAATAAAAAAACGCCTCTGCACTTTTCCTCTTTGGGCTTCCAAAAGTTGGGAGGCCATGCACTGCAATCCAGAAGTACTGCAGTATTAATGCTTGCTCCTAAAAGGATTGAATAAAAATAATATCCACCCTGACCCCCTCCCATTCCATATAAAAGCTAAAAATGATTTGTATCAGTGTGGCTGAAAATGGGCCAAATATTACAATATCATGTCACTTTGCGGCGTGGAGAACGCTATAATCTAAAGGCTACCAGTCGCTTTGTACATTACATACACAGCGCACAATGGTGAAAACGGGGTGTAAAATAAAATTGTAAAAAAAATAAAATAATAATAATCACCCGCATGGATTCTGATTTGGGGGGATTGGTGGCATTAGTGCTAGTAATGTATATTCAGAGAACTAGCTGCCTCAGGACTGGACAGTGACCTATTACCCAAAACAAAAATGGCCGCTCAAGCTACACAGTGGGCACACCAGCCGCTGCTTGGCAGGTGTTCTGTCAGAATAGTCGTATATCCTTGATGGGCGCACACCCCCGGAAGTCACGAGGGGTACGGTATTTTCACGAGTAAGGATTTTCTGTTAGAACACCGGGCATTAGCTATAATAGCGTTCTCCAACCACAACTGCTCCGCTTCCTGTGGACGATAGAATGCTGAACTACACTTCCCAGATTGCAACTGTCCCGGAAGTGACGTACGATACTGGATGCCGTCATGTGATCACTAGTTCTCGCACCCTTTTGTTGCCGGAAAGTTTGATTCCGAGGTTAATGCACGTGGTTACAGGTTGGAGATGATTCTGCACCGTGTTAATATCGCGACATCACTGGATGTCACAGTATGATAGGTGAGTGCTAGCAATGACATTACAACACGAGTTATCTGTGACCTTTCTGCCTGGCCAGTATATGTGCATGGGGGTCATTCACTAAACTCCGCCCTAGCCACAGCCTACAATAAATAAGCCCCACCCCTCTGTGACACCTCCAATAGAACGTGCTCACCGGTGCTAGAATTACACCGATTGAGGCCTATTGCACACGACCGTATGGCTTTTTCAGTGTTTTGCGATCCGTTTTTCACGGATCCGTTGTTCCGTTTTTTGTTTCCGTTGTGTTTCCGTTTCTGTTCCGTTTTTCCGTTCCGTTTTTCCGTATGGCATATACAGTATACAGTAATTACATAGATAAAATTGGGCTGGGCATAACATTTTCAATAGATGGTTCAGCAAAAAACGGAACGGAAACGGAAGACATACGGATGCATTTCCGTATGTGTTCCGTTTTTTTGCGGACCCAATGACTTGAATGGAGCCACGGACTGTGATTTGCGGGCAATAATAGGACATGTTCTATGTTAAAACGGAACGGAAAAACGGAAATACGGAAACGGAATGCATACGGAGTACATTCCGTTTTTTTTGCGGACCCATTGAAATGAATGGTTCCGTATACGGACCGTATACGGAACGCAAAAAACGTCCAGTAAACGGGAAAAAAAAACGTCCGTGTGCAATAGGCCTGAGACAGGGGCGTAGGGATGAGCCAATCCACTTATTACTTCGCAAAGTCTTTGCGTAATAACTAGTGTCGAGCGAACTTGAGTTTTAAGTTCGGCGTCTAAAGTTCAGGTTATCGAAAAATCGCGTTATAGATTCTAAATTCCGTTATGATCCGTGGTAGCGGAATCCATAACGCGATTCTTCGATAACCTGAACCCGATCTTTAGACGCCAAACTTAAAACACAAGTTCGCTCAACACTAGTAATAACTTCATAAATTGATTTCTACTGTAAAAAACTAGGGTTCAGTTCCAAGTGGTACCCTGGAACCGAACCCGAGTTCGGGAAATGTTTTTTTTTTTTACAATAGAAATCAATTTATGAAGTTATTGCGCAAAGTCTCGCGAGACTTCGCAAAGTAATAATTTCAGCTCATTGGAGCCAATACATTCTGATACTGTATGGAGCACTCGCCCCGTACAGTATTTAAACGAAGTACTATGCGAATCGCCTTCAGATGTTTCATCCGAAGTTGATTCGCTCATCCCTAGTACTGGGCATAGACCCTATGGAGAAATTTCCCGGTGGGCCAACACCGTCGGTGCCCTCCTGATGTCCGCCAGCTAAGCACATAACGATCTGTTGCTCTCAGCATTAATTAATGCTTGGATGATCAGGCAAGGTACTTATTATGCATTTGGACATGTTAGTATGGCCATGGCATGGGAACATCCCCTTTAAAACATCTGACTGGTGGCACTGTGCTGTTTGGTTCTGTTGGGGCAGTATATTGTGCTGCACTGTGCTGTTTGGTTCTGTTGGTGCAGTATATTGTGCTGCACTGTGATATTTGGTGCTGTTGGGGCAGTATATTGTGCTGCACTGTGATATTTGGTTCTGCTGGGGCAGTATATTGTGCTGCACTGTGGTATTTGGTTCTGTTGGGGCAGTATATTGTGCTGCACTGTGGTATTTGGTTCTGCTGGGGCAGTATATTGTGCTGCACTGTGGTATTTGGTGCTGTTGGGGCAGTATATTGTACTGCACTGTGGTATTTGGTGCTGTTGGGGCAGTATATTGTGCTGCACTGTGGTATTTGGTTCTGCTGGGGCAGTATATTGTACTGCACTGTGATATTTGGTTCTGTTGGGGCAGTATATTGTACTGCACTGTGGTATTTGGTGCTGTTGGGGCAGTATATTGTGCTGCACTGTGGTATTTGGTTCTGCTGGGGCAGTATATTGTACTGCACTGTGATATTTGGTGCTGTTGGGGCAGTATATTGTACTGCACTGTGGTATTTGGTTCTGTTGGGGCAGTATATTGTGCTGCACTGTGATATTTAGTTCTGTTGGGGCAGTATATTGTGCTGCACTGTGATATTTAGTTCTGTTGGGGCAGTATATTGTACTGCACTGTGATATTTGGTGCTGTTGGGGCAGTATATTGTACTGCACTGTGGTATTTGGTGCTGTTGGGGCAGTATATTGTACTGCATTGTGGTATTTGGTTCTGTTGGGGCAGTATATTGTACTGCACTGTGGTATTTGGTTGTGTTGGGGCAGTATATTGTGCTGCACTGTGATATTTGGTTCTGTTGGGACAGTATATTGTACTGCACTGTGATATTTGGTTCTGTTGGGGCAGTATATTGTGCTGCACTGTGGTATTTGGTGCTGTTGGGGCAGTATATTGTGCTGCACTGTGGTATTTGGTTCTGCTGGGGCAGTATATTGCTCTGCACTGTGGTATTTGGTGCTGTTGGGGCAGTATATTGTACTGCACTGTGGTATTTGGTGCTGTTGGGGCAGTATATTGTGCTGCACTGTGGTATTTAGTTCTGTTGGGGCAGTATATTGTGCTGCACTGTGATATTTAGTTCTGTTGGGGCAGTATATTGTGCTGCACTGTGATATTTAGTTCTGTTGGGGCAGTATATTGTGCTGCACTGTGGTATTTGGTGCTGTTGGGGCAGTATATTGTACTGCACTGTGATATTTGGTGCTGTTGGGGCAGTATATTGTGCTGCACTGTGATATTTAGTTCTGTTGGGGCAGTATATTGTGCTGCACTGTGATATTTAGTTCTGTTGGGGCAGTATATTGTGCTGCACTGTGGTATTTGGTGCTGTTGGGGCAGTATATTGTACTGCACTGTGATATTTGGTGCTGTTGGGGCAGTATATTGTGCTGCACTGTGATATTTAGTTCTGTTGGGGCAGTATATTGTGCTGCACTGTGATATTTAGTTCTGTTGGGGCAGTATATTGTGCTGCACTGTGGTATTTGGTGCTGTTGGGGCAGTATATTGTGCTGCACTGTGGTATTTAGTTCTGTTGGGGCAGTATATTGTGCTGCACTGTGATATTTAGTTCTGTTGGGGCAGTATATTGTGCTGCACTGTGGTATTTGGTGCTGTTGGGGCAGTATATTGTGCTGCACTGTGGTATTTGCTTCTGTTGGGGCAGTATATTGTGGTATTTGGTTCTGCTGGGGCGGTATTGTACTACTTCTGTTGGCCCTGCCCATTTGTATTGCTCCGCCTTTTGTCAATTTGGACCTGCCTACAACATAGTGCCACTTTTACGTTCTCGTCAAACCCTGGGTGGGACCTGCACCTACCGGACATGTAAGGTATATTATCGATATGCTATAGATGTGGAATACTCCTTTGAAAGGGTTGTGCCGAGCTTACAGACTAATGACCTGTCCTAAGGATCGGTCGTCACCATCCGATCAGTGGGGTCAGACTCCCAGCACCTCCGACCATCAGCGGTTTTGAAGGAGTGGCTACAATCTAGGCAGCAAGCAGGTTATCGGTGAAGAGGACGCAGTGTTTAGACGAGCGCCGCCACCTCTTCATACATCCGGTAGTGCTGGGTGTCGGACCACCACCGATCGGATATTCATGTCCTATCCTGCGGAGCGTCCTTTAGGCTCTGTTCACATCTGCATCAGATTTGACTGAAGGAGTAGCAGTACATGCAGGACAGGCCCCATTAGGCACTATTGCTATCTGTCTTACTATAGATCCAGCAGAGCACTGTGGCTTTGGTTATGAACATGATGCAAATGTGAACAGAGCCTAAGAGGCTCCTCCGATGACTACACAGTCATTTACAGTATGGGGGAGATTTATCAAAAGTAGTATAACAGAAAACTGGCTTTGTTGCCGATAGCAACCAATCAGATTCCACCTTTCATTTTTCAGGGCTCCTTTGGAAAATGAAAGGTGGAATCTGATTGGTTGCTATCGGCAACAAAGCCAGTGTTCCTCTAATCCACTTTTGAGAAATCTCCCTTTCTGTGTTGTGTTTCTGTAACTCCATTCACACTCAGCAGAAAGTATACACGTGGATTCTTTGTCCCTTCTGCAGGAGAGAATAAGTGATACAGTATTTATTCTCTCGCGTTCCACGCGGATTAGCTCCTCACACGGCGGCCGCCCCCTTATGGATCTGCATCACATCAACCTGCAGAAATCGGAGTGTCGGCCTCTCATTCTGCTGCAAAGTTTGCATTGGGTTTGCCATAAGCGAGCCTGCCATGTGTGAACTTACCCTTACGCGTCAGTCTAAAATACGTTTTTTTTTAATGACCATCCAAGATCCAATAATCCAGAATATTTGATCATCCACAGGCTCCCTATTCGATCCAGACATCTAGGTCTAGCATAGAACAGAGCCAAATAATGATGCATTCTGGAGTCTAAATTAAATGGGACATTTTTCATTGGAGTTTCCCTTTAACACCTCACAGAAACGTCTAATTGCCGGGTACTCTATTCACCCACATAGAATCCGATACAAAACTCTTCCCTCTCTGTGACTCAGCGCAGACAAATTACCTGTCGCCAGAGATCCTGTGATCACCCAGTCCGTGCTGGAAGGTTTCTGGGAATCGCTGATGTCTCTCGGAAGAATGAGGAAGATATTTCCATTGCACAAGACTATTATTAAAGGGGTTGTCCAGACAAAACTCATGAAATCCACTCTGTACACAGCTTTAAAGGGGTTTTCAGTTACTGTGGGCTAACCGCTTTTCTGCCGTTGCTCCAGCGCCGGAAACTATACAGCTCCGTCCTTTGTATATAGAGGATGGTCCAGTTTAGGCTGAGTTCACACGAGCGTGTCCGGATTAGTTCCGGATGCGTCCCGGTGTGTTGCGGCAAACCCGCGCGAGTAGGAATGCAATTGCAGTCAGTTTTGACTGCGATTGCGTTCCGATGTTCAGTTTTTATCGCGCGGGTGCAATGTGTTTTGCACGCGCTTGATAAAAAAACGACTGTGGTACCCAGACCTGAACTTCTTCACAGAAGTTCAGGTTTGGGTTCGGTGTTGTGTAGATGTTATTATTTTCCCTTATAACATGGTTATAAGGGAAAATAATAGCATTCTGAATACAGAATGCTTAGTAGGTGATCAATTGAGGGTTAAAAAATAAAAAAAATTAACTCACCTTGTCCTCTTGTTCGCGTAGTTCTCCCGGTCTTTAGTTCTTTAAAAAGATGAACTATGGGCTAAAGGACCTTTGGTGACGTCAGATCACATGCTCCAATCACATGGTACATCACCGCGGTGATGGACCCTGTGATTGGAGCATGTGATCTGACGTCACCAAAGGTCCTTTAGCCCATAGTTCATCTTTTTAAAGAACTAAAGACCGGGAGAACTACGCGAACAAGAGGACAAGGTGAGTTAATTTTTTTATTTTTTTTTAACCCTCAATTGATCACCTACTAAGCATTCTGTATTCAGAATGCTATTATTTTCCCTTATAACCATGTTATAAGGGAAAATAATACAGTGTATAGACAGTCACCTAGCAACCGTGCGTGAAAATCGCACCGCATCCGCACTTGCTTGCGGATGCATGCGATTTTCACGCAACCCCATTCACTTCTATGGGGCCTGCGTTGCGTGAAAAACGCAGAATATAGAGCATGCTGCGATTTTCACGCAACGCATAAGTGATGCGTGAAAATCATCGCTCATCTGAACAGCCCCATTGAAATGAATGGGTCCAGATTCAGTGCGGGTGCAATGCGTTCACCTACCGCATTGCACCCGCGCAGAAATCTCGCCCATGTGAACGCAGCCTTAAGGGTTCACTAATCCCACCTTCTGTAACTGATTAGCATTAAGTCAGCGACTGATGACAGAATCCAGACCCCTTGTAATCCCAGTTTGGCATCCATTTGAGCCATTTCCGTCTGCGATCCGTTTTTTTTTTTTCCTCCAAAAAAAAGTCCTGCATGCAGTATTTTTTTAAAATATATATATATATATATATATATATATATATATATACTTTATTTATTAATGAATAAATATTACAAACATTTTTCATACAAATAGATTATAATTTTTTTTTCCCCCCCATTAATCCCCCAAATTAAGAATACCCCATCCAACCCCCCTCCCTCCCCTTGCGATGCGTCACCTAGCGCCCACCGTAGATGAAACCGGGGCAAATCTTCCCTATACATTCCGCCATCTACCTTCACAATTCCTTTGTTTATATAAAATATTTTCGAATCTATTAACCTCTTAAGGACACAGGGCATTGAGCAGGCACCCTGGGACAATGCGTCGGCGGGTCCTGTGACCCCCCAGCCCCTCCCCTTCCCCCCGTGTCGGCGATCACAGCAAACCGCAGGTCAATTCAGACCTGCGGTTTGCTGCATTTCCGGGTTATTCGGGTCTCTGGGGACCCGATAACCTGGAACAGGATGGTGATCGGTAGTGTGATAATACATCACCAATCACCATCCTGCGATCCTGAGAGGTGATGGTGACATCACCTCTCAGGATTGGCTCTGATTGGCTGCAGGGGCGGGCGGGCAGTTCAAATTATTGCAGCGCTCCTCTCCTCCTCCTTTTGTGTCCGGGAGCCGAGGAGAGAGGAGCTGTGCACGGATCTCCAGAGCCAGCACCCCCTTCACCTTCACTAAAAGGTATTTAGGGAAAGGTTAGGGACAGGTTAGGTTAGGCAGGGATATTCAGGGAAAGTTTAGTTGAAAAAAATAAAAAGTTTTTGGTTGCATCACCATAACTTGGGTGTCTGGGGTCCACAGCAGAGCTGTGCGACCCTAGACCCCCCCCCCCCCCCCCCCCCAGGGGCGCAATCAGTTTTTTGTTTTTTTTCTGCGTACTATGACTGTGGCCAGCGCTCTTAGCGTCAGGCCACTGTTAGCGCATCGCACACCCCACCGCTGATCAGCGAGTTTGAATTTTTGTTTTTCACATTTTTTGCCCTTTTTTTTATTTAGTTTTATTTAATTTTTTTTCTGTTAGGTTTAGGATAAGTACGTGAACACCTGTGCCCCCACACACACGCACACCAAATAAAGATTTCCACGCACACACACACACTCCCCTATGGCCCGCCGGATGTTCTCGGCCGAGGAGGCATGCGCCCAGCTTGACTCCGACTCCGAGAGTCCCAGTGAGGACGAGGATGACCCCACTTTCCATCCGCATGATGATGAGCCCCCAAGGCGGCGGAGACGCCGCCAGGCGGAGCAAGGGGACCACCATGCTAGGGACCCTGTAGCCCACACTAGTATGAGAAGCTCTGGGGCTCGTACTAGTTTTCCGGCCCTACAGTTAAGTCCACCGGAGCCCCCTACCGGTGAACTTGCATGGTGTACACCAGAGGAGTTTGAGCCTGTGATTCCTGATTTTGTAGGCCAACCAAGAATCCAGATTCCCACAGTGGGCTTCACTGAATATGACTATTTTAGTATTTTTTTCAGTGACCACTTTGTGAACCTGATGGTGGAGCAAACGAACCTGTATGCCCAACAGTTCATTGCTCAACACCCGGGCTCCTTTTTGGCTAGGGCCGGTGGCTGGACTTCGGTCAGTGCAGCCGAGATGAGGACGTTTTGGAGCCTTGTGCTGCACATGGGCCTAGTGTCAGACATTACTGGAGTGGGGACATCCTCTACCAGACCCCACTTTACAGTACGGCCATGCCACATATCCGGTTTGAGGCCATCCGGAAATGCCTGCATTATGCGATCCTGCCTATGACTGCCTGTACAAAATCAGGCCGGTCATCAATCACTTGGGGCCAAATTTTTGGAGGCCTATGTACCTGGAAGGGAGGTCGCGGTTGATGCTTTGAAGGGGAGACTCATTTTCCGCCAGTATGTCCCCTCTAAGCAGGCGAGGTATGGCGTGAAGCTGTACAAACTTTGTGAGAGTACCTCAGGGTACACTTACAAGTTTCGTGTGTACGAGGGGCGAGATTCCCGTATTGAACACCCAGAATGTTCCCCCACTCTGGGTGTTAGCGGGAAACTTGTGTGGGACCTTATGCACCCACTGCTAGATAAGGGTTACCACCTGTACGTGGATAACTTTTATACTAGTATCCCCTTGTTCCAGTCCCTCGCCGCCAGATCCACGTCCGCATGTGGGACCGTGCGGAAAAATCAACACGGCCTCCCTACCCACCTTCTCCAGGTACCTATCCTAAGGGGTAAGACCCGTGCCCTTACCAGTGGAAACCTGTTGCTGGTCAGATATAAGGACAAGAGGGATGTCTTTGTACTGTCCACAATTCACGGTAACGGCATCACCCCTGTCCCTGTGCGAGGTACCGCGGCAACGGTCCTCAAGCCCGATTGTATTGTCGACTACAATCGGTATATGGGAGGAGTTGATCTCTCTGATCAAGTCCTCAAGCCATATAATGCCATGCGCAAAACCCGGGCATGGTACAAAAAAGTTGCGGTCTACTTGGTACAGGTTGCCTTGTACAACTCTTTTGTGCTGTCCCGGAGCGCTGGCAACACAGGGACATTCCTTCAGTTCTATGAGGCAGTCCTCAAGGCCCTGATCTTTTCTGACCGGGAAAGAGCAGGCCGGAGTACCTCGGGAACTGAAGGCGCCCGGATCGTCCCTGGCCAACACTTTCCAGGTGTGGTTCCCCATACTGGAAAGAAGGGACGGACCCAAAAAAAGTGCAAAGTGTGTCACAGGAGGGGGATACGAAAGGACACCACCACTCAATGTGACACGTGTCCCGATCATCCGGGCCTCTGCATTGACGGTTGCTTCAGGGAGTACCACACTTCCATGGAGTACTAAATTTATATTCCCCTTCCCCAATTTTGATTTCATTTAGCCACTGAGAATCGGAAAAAATCTATGGTTCTCAGACTTGAGACACTAAAACTAAAACATTTTTTTTTTTCAAAAATATTATTTTGTAAAACTAAAATAAATAAAAAAGTAGACATATTAGGTATCGCCACGGTCGTGAGAATCTGCTCTATAAAAATACCTCATGACCTAACCCCTCAGATGAACACGGTCAAAAAAATAAAATAAAAACGGTGCAAAAAAGGTATTTTTTTTGTCACCTTACATCATAAAAATTGTAATAGCAAGTGATCAAAAAGTCATATGCCCCCCAAAATAGTGACAAAACCGTCCACTCATCCCGCAAAAAATGAGCCCCTACCTAAGATAATCGGCTAAAAAAAAAAACTGACTCTTGGACTATGGAGATACTAAAATGTTTTTTTTTTGTTTATAAAAGAATAATATAGTGTAAAGCCTAAATAAAAAATAAAAAAAGAGAGTAGACATATTGGGTATCGCCACGTCCGTAAGAAACTGCTCTATAAAAATACCCCATGACCTAACCCCTCAGATGAACACGGTCCAAAAAATTAAAACCGTGCCAAAACAGCTATTTTTGGGCAAATTTTCAATTTTAAACAGTTTTTTCCAGTAACAAAGCAAGGGTTAACAGCCAAACAAAACGTAATATTTATTACCCTGATTCTGCAGTTTACACCCCATATGTGGTCGTAAAACTGCTGTATGACCAAACGGCAGGGCGCAGAAGGAAAGGAACGCCGTATGGTTTCTGGAAGGCAGATTTTGATGGCCTTTTTTTTTTTTGGCACCATGTCCCATTTGAAGAACCCCTGATGCACCCCTAGAGTAGAAACTCCATAAAAGTGACACCATCTAAGAAACTACACCCCTCAAGGTATTCAAAACTGATTTTACAAACTTTATTAACCCTTTAGGTGTTCCTCACCTAAAGGGTTAATAAAGTTTGTAAAATCAGTTTTGAATACCTTGAGGGGTGTAGTTTATGGCAAATGGAGATGAAATTTCCGAATTTCTATTTTTGGTAGCCTTGCCTCACAAAAATGTAATACAGAGCAACCAAAAATCATATGTACCCTAAAAATAGTCCCAACAAAACTGCCACCTTATCCTGTAGTTTCCAAAATGGGGTCACTTTTATGGAGTTTCTACTCTAGGGGTGCAATAAATATAGCGTTTTGTTTGCTGTTAACCCTTGCTTTGTTACTGGAAAAAATGGATTCAAATGGAAAATTTGCCCAAAAATTTAAATTCTCAAATTTCATCTCCATTTGCCAATAACTCTTGTGCAACACCTTAAAGGGTTAACAAAGTTTGTAAAATCAGTTTTGAATACCTTGAGGGTTGTAGTTTCTATAATGGGGTCATTTTTGGGTGGTTTCTATTATGTAAGCCTCACAAAGTGATTCAGACCTGAACTGGTCCTTAAGAAGTGGGTTTTTAAAAATTTTTGCTTCTAAACTTCTAAGCCTTGTAACATCCTCAAAACTAAAATGTCATTCCCAAAATGATCCAAACATGAAGTAGACATATGGGGAATGTAAAGTAATAACTATTTTTGTAGGTATTACAATGTATTATAGAAGTAGAGAAATTGAAACTTGGAAATTTGCAAATTTTTCAAAATTTTTGGCAAATTTGGTATTTTTTTTTATAAATAAAAATAAAAATTTTTGACTCCATTTTACCAGTGTCATGTACAATATGTGACAAAAAAACAATCTCAGAATGGCCTGGATAAGTCAAAGCGTTTTAAAGTTATCACCACATAAAGTGACACTGGTCAGATTTGTAAAAAATGGCCTGGTCCTTAAGGTGAAATATGGCCGTGTCCCGGGATTAAAGGGAACCTGTCACCAGGATTTTGTGTATAGAGCTGAGGACATGGGTTGCTAGATGGCCGCTAGCACATCCGCAATACCCAGTCCCCATAGTTTTGTGTGCTTTTATTAAAAACTGATTTGATACATATGCGAATTAACCTGAGATGAGTCCTGTCCCTGACTCATCTCACATATAGGACTTATCTCAGGTTAATTTGCATATGTATCAAATCAGTTTTTAATAAAAGCACACAGAGCTATGGGGACTGGGTATTGCGGATGTGCTAGCGGCCATCTAGCAACCCATGTCCTCAGCTCTATACACAAAATTCCGGTGATAGGTTCCCTTTAACTTTATTAGGCCTCATGCACACGACCGTTCTTTTTTAAGGTCCGCAAAAACGGGGTCCGTTTTTCCGTGATCCGTGACCGTTTTTTCGTCCGTGGGTCTTCCTTGATTTTTGGAGGATCCACGGACATGGCCGTGCGGAGCCAAACGGATCCGTCCTGACTTACAATGCAAGTCAATGTGGACGGATCCGTTTGAGGTTGACACAATATGGTGCAATTGCAAACGGATCCGTCCCTCATTGACTTTTAATGTAAAGTCAGGAGTTAATATACCATAGGATCTGAGTTTTCTCCAATCCGATGGTATATTTTAACTTGAAGCGTCCCCATCACCATGGGAACGCCTCTATGTTAGAATATACCATCGGATTTGAGTTACATCGTGAAACTCAGATCCAACAGTATATTCTAACACAGAGGCGTTCCCATAGTGATGGGGACGCTTCCAGTTAGAATATACTGAGAACTGTGTAATAACTGCCCCCTGCTGCCTGGCAGCACCCGATCTCTTACAGGGGGCTGTGATCAGCACAATTAACCCCTCAGGTGCCGCACCTGAAGGGGTAAATTGTGCGTATCATAGCCCCCCTGTAAGAGATCAGGGGCTGCCAGGCAGCAGGGGGCACACCCCCCTCCTTCCCCAGTTTGAATATCATTGGTGGCCAGTGTGCGCCCCGCCCCCCCTCCCTCTATTGTATTATCATTGGTGGCCAGTTTGCGGCCCCCCCCCCCTCCCTCCCTCTATTGTATTATCATTGGTGGCCAGTGTGCGGCCCCCCCTCTACCCCTCTATTGTATTATCATTGGTGGCCAGTGTGCGGCCCCCCCGCCCCCCCTCTATTGTATTAATATCATTGGTGGCCAGTGTGCGGCCTCCCCTGTTCCCCCCCCTCCCCCCCGATCATTGGTGGCAGCGGAAAGTTCCGATCGGACTCCCAGTTTAATCGCTGGGGCTCCGATCTGGCAACCAGGACGCTACAGCAGTCCTGGTTGCCATGGTTACTTAGCAATATTAGAAGCATCATACTTACCTGCTGCGCTGTCTGTGACCGGCCGGGAGCTCCTCCTCCTGGTAAGTGACAGGTCTGTGCGGCGCATTGCTTAATGATCTGTCACTTACCAGTAGGAGGAGCTCCCGGCCGGTCACAGACAGCGCAGCAGGTAAGCCACCTCCTCAGACGAGCTCCACTCCGCCCTTCGTTCTCCACCTCTGCTCACAGGATGCGGGTTAACCCTTTCAGCACTCTAATTAGTAAGAGCAGTTCCTTTATTCAATAGAGGGAGGGGGGCCGCACACTGGCCACCAATGATATTAATACAATAGAGGGGGGGCCGGGGCGGCCCGCACACTGGCCACCAATGATAATACAATGGAGGGAGGGAGGGAGAGGGGCCGGGGGGGCCGCACTGGCCATCAATGATATTAATACAATAGAGGCAGGGGGGGCCGCACTGGCCATCAATGATATTAATACAATAGAGGGAGGGGGGGCCGCACTGGCCACCAATGATATTAATACAATAGAGGGAGGGGGGCCGCACTGGCCACCAATAAAATTAAAACTGGGGAGGGAGGGGGGTGTGCCCCCTGCTGCCTGGCAGCCCCTGATCTCTTACAGGGGGCTATGATACGCACAATTAACCCCTTCAGGTGCAGCACCTGAGGGGTTAATTGTGCGGATCACAGCCCCCTGTAAGAGATCCGGTGCTGCCAGGCAGCAGGGGGCAGTCATGTACACAGTTTGTAGTATATTCTAACTAGAAGCGTCCCCATCACTATGGGAACGCCTCTGTGTTAGAATATACTGTCGGATTTGAGTTTTCACGAAGTGAAAACTCAGCTCTGAAAAAGCTTTTATGCAGACGGATCTTTGGATCCGTCTGTATGAAAGTAGCCTACGGACACGGATCACGGACATGGATGCCAATCTTGTGTGCATCCATGTTTTTTCACGGACCCATTGACTTGAATGGGTCCGTGAACGGTTGTCCGTCAAAAAAATAGGACAGGTCATATTTTTTTGACGGACAGGATACACGGATCACGGAGGCGGATGACAAACGGTGCATTTTCCGAGTTTTCAACGGACCCATTGAAAGTCAATGGGTCCGCAGAAAATCACGGAAAACGGAACAACGGCCACGAGTGCACACAACGGTCGTGTGCATGAGGCCTTAACCAAATTTAACCATGAATAAACGGTAGGAGTATTAGTAGAGAACCAAACTCGAGAAATTAAAAGTCTGGCCAAAAAGGCTATTTTAATCAATAAGATTTTTTTTTGTCCTTGGCAGTTGAGCTTGGAAAAGTCACCCAAAATCCAACATTCTAGTGTGTGTGGGATCACTATTTTTCATTTTTGAAAGATCAGTTTGGCTATTGTATCCCAGTATTTTGTTAGTTGTGTGCAGGACCAGAACATCTGTAAATGATCTGCCCCTAACAAATGACATCTAGGACACTTGTAGCTGGTTCTAAGCCCACATCTGTTGAGCCAGGCTGGTGTAACGTATATGTAAAATATTAAACTGAACCATAACGTGATTGAAATTGTGAGATACTAACCGAAAATTTGTCATTATGTTCCCCCAGTCAGATGGCTGAACCATTGAATCAAGTTCCCACGCCCGCTGACCGGGGGAAGACAATCCCTTAAATAATGTGTCTACAAACAATTTATAAATATTCGAAATTCTTAACTTGTGACCTACAGTAACTCATTTAAAGATGTGTCAGTGTTTTTCTGTAATAATACTTTCTGTTTTATACTAGTGAGTGCTGAACGAAGTTGTAGATCGTGTTCTCTTTGTGTAAACTCCAAAAATGGGAGTATTTCTCCATTATTCACTACTTGTGAAACCTATAGAATGTTATTTTTTTGCCAAAAATTTTCCCGCACTAAATCATCCAACTCAGGTAAAAAATAATTGTGCCATAAAGGTGTCAAATATAATGATCCTTTTATTCCAAACCACGCTCTAACAGTGCCCCGTGATTTAGCGAATAGCCTCCTAGTTTCCTTATAATCCTGTTGGAATCGAATTAGTGACCCAGACTATAAAAATATTACGATGGGTAGATCTACTCAATAAATGTCTACAGAATGAGCTCGCTTTCCAATATTTATACACCCAAAGCTGTGAGGCTATAAAGTATCTCTTAAAAAACGGGAGGTTCAATCCTCCGTGTTCAAGCGGTTGATATAAATAGTTTATTTTAAGCCTTACCCGCTTTGTTCCCCAAAGTAAATCATTCATCACGGTCTCAATTAACTTAAAAAATTTATCTTCAATCCAAACCGGGGAGTTTCTAAGAGTATAAAGAAATTGAGGTAGTATCACCATTTTCACTAGGGATACTCTGTCGGCAGCCGAAGCCATACCGTAATTTTTGATCTTAGTTTATTAATCAGCGGAATTAAGTTTAGCTGTACAAACTCTTCTACTTTGGGAGAAATGGTTAAACCTAGATATTCAAAAGAGTCAACGACTCTCACCATAGTCAGGGGGCCTGTCAGAGGATAGTCAATTTTTTAGGTCGGCATTAGCACAGTTTTAGACCAGTTAATGTCAAAACCTGACACTGATCCAAAACCGTTAATTGTCTGAATAAGTTCAGGAAGTGGAATATCGGTATGATCAATAAAAAACAAAACAGTTTTTTTGCGGATCGCATTCAGAAACAGGAAGGCCTCATGCACACGACCGTTGTTTTGGTCTGCACCCGAGCCGCAGTTTTTGCGGCTCGGATGCGGACCCATTCACTCCAATGCGGCTGCAAAAGATGAGGACAGCACTCCGTGTGCTGTCCGCATCCGTTGCTCCGTTCCGTGGTCCGCAAAAAAAATATAACCTGTCCTATTCTTGTCCGTTTTGCGGACAAGAATAGGCAGTTATATCAATGGCTGTCCATGCCCTTCTGCAAATGGCAGAACACACACGGACGCCATCTGTGTTTTGCGGATCCGCAATTTGCGGACTGCAAAACACACAACGGTCGTGTGCATGAGGCCTAAGACTGAGTTCACATCAGCGTTCAGCACATAACGGATTCATCACATAACTGAGCCGAACGGAGCCTACGGACCCCATAGACTATAATGGGGTCCGTTATGTTTCCGCTGAGAAGATGATTTTGGAGCGGAGACAAAAGTTGTGCGTGCAGGACTTTTGTCTCGGCTCCAAAATTATCTTCTGAGCGGAAACATAACGGACCCCATTATAGTCTATGGGGTCCGTAGGCTCCGTTCGGCTCAGTTATGTGCCGAATACGTCCTTTCCGTTCTCCTGCTCCTATAACGGAGCAGGAGAACGGAAAGGCTGAACGCTGATGTGAACTCAGCCTAAGGGCTCGTTCACACGACCGTTGGTGTCCCGTGCCCATGCTGTGAACCGCAAATTGCGGTCCGCAATGCACGGGCACCTTCCGTAGGGCAAGCACATGGGGATCGCAGACCCATTCACTTGAATGAGTCCGCGATCCCTCCGTTCCGCAAAAAGATAGAGCATGCTCCATCTTTTTGTGGTGCGGAGGCACGGAACGGAACCCCAGAAAGCACTCCGTAGTGTTCCGTTCCGTAATACGGGAACGGGACACCAACGGTCGTGTGAACGAGCCCTAAGACCTCTTTCACACGACCGTATGGCTTTTTCAGTGTTTTGCGGTCCGTTTTAAACTGATCAGTTTTTCCGTTTTTTGTTTCAGTAGTGTTTCCGTTCCGTTTTTTAGGTTCCGTTTTCCCGTATGGCATATACAGTAATGACATAGAAAAAATTGGGCTGGGCATAACATTTTCAATAGATGGTTTGGCAAAAACGGAACGGATACAGAAGACATACGGAGCAATGTCTTTTTTTTGAAGACCCATTCACTTGAATGGACCCACGGAACATGAGTCATGGGAACGCAAAGAAACGGAACAGAATACATTCTGGTGCGCTCTGTTCCTGTCAGTTCATTTTTGTCCCCATTGACAATGAACGGGGACAAAACGTAAGCATTTTTGCCCGCTATTGAGATCCTATGACTGATCTCAGCAGAAAGGAAAAGCGCAGGTGTGAAAGTAGCCTTATTGTCGCATCATTTTTGCAACATTTTTTTATTTTTACACCACACTATCCAGTTTTGAAAAGTTGGCATGGTTAGGGTACGTTCACACTAGGGGCTCAATACCGGAAAAGAACTGATCAGTTTAATCCTTATGCATTCTGAATGGAGAGCATTCCTTTCAGGATGTATCGGTTCAGTCCCTCTTACGGTATTTGGCCGCGGTATTTTCTCCGTCCAAAATTCCTTAACACTTTCCGGAATGCCGGCATTAATTTCCATTGAAATTGCCGCATTGACGGCATTGAGCTGATTAAAGTCACATTTATCAACTGAGACTTTGTAAAAAGTCGCAAAAACTGTCGCCATCTTACTCCAGTAAGGGGGGGGGGGTAACATCTCAAGACAGAAGTGTTGGACTGAAAAGTGCATCAAATTTATTGTGCGACATTTGAGAGATTTTGGTACAAATTACTGCAATGTAAAGTCCTCCAAACCGGGCTTCAAAAATTCCCCTCATGAGAAATCATCGCTGTGTTTCAAAGATTTTTACATGTGTTTTTGGTGAAGTTTTTTCTTTTGCACTTGTAAAAAAATGCTACTGAAGACCCATCAAAACACCTAAGCGGAAGCCCCACTTTGGAGCCGCATTTTAGAAGGATATATGAGCAAGAATGTCCTATGTATACCCGTGCCTGCTTAACGCAGCGCTGCAGTAACCAGGTGTGGCCACTACGCGGTGTATGGAGCTGTAGTGTTCCAGCAGCACCTGAGAGCAGCTGATCGGTGGGGGTGTCAGGAGTTGGACCTCCGCCGATCTTATATTAATGACCTATAATAAGGCTGGGTCATCGACAGTAAGACCTTTTTTTTGTGTTTTTCAGTGTCCTGTGAAAACAGATGGCCAGACTGAGGAGACAGATTTGTCGCGTTGTGCTGGACTATTTTGATAAAACGTACACAAATGAATTGGGCGATCAGTGGCAAACAGTCAAGTGAGTCTAATAATCTGATATATTCATAAGGCATGTATTAAACCTGTTCTCAGAAATTGTGGCCGTGTTGAGCATTGCCACCGTTAAAGAGGACCTGTCTCGTCCGCAGCCGCCATTACGAGTCTGTAGCTGTTGCTCCACTAGGCTACTTTCACATTTGCGTTGTTGTTTTCCGGTATTGAGATCCGGCAGAGGATCTCAGTACCGGAAAAAAACGTTTCCGTTTAGTCATCATGTATTCTGAATAGAAAGAGATCCGTTCAGGATGCATCAGGGTGTGTTCCGTTCCGTCAGAATTCCGTTTTGTGACCTGACACAAAACCGCTGCTAGCTGCGGTTTTGTGTCTGGTCATAAAAACGGATCTGTCACTAAAAACAATGTAAGTCAATGGTGATGGATCTGTTTTTTTAGGAGTAAAAAAAAAAAACGGATCCGTCACCTGTTGACTTTCAATGTATTTAGTGATGGATCCGTTTTTTTTTTGTTTCGATTTCACACAACAGCACCCTAACAGAGCGCATGCACCCTGCTGTGCAAAATCAAAACGGGTCCGTTTAATTCCGCTATTGAGATCCTCTGCCAGATCTCAATACGGGAATTAACAACGCAAGTGTGAAACAGGCCTTAGGGCTCCCATTTCTGATCAGTGAGGGTGTTTTCGGGTTCCATTATGCAGTTCAGGCCACAATCTTCATCAGGAACTGAACTTTAGCTGTGGCGCTGTCCACAGTGTGACTAGCATATCGGAAGTCGAAAATACCTGAACTGATTGTGCGGAACGGATGTGGGCAGCTAGTAATTGCTGCCCATTACCCCTGAGGAAGCCAGAGTTACTGGCAAAACATGTCGGGGGGCAGTGTTAGGTTTTAACATGCGGTCACTGTCCTACTGCTTATTTATCACTAGTAGTCCGGATGGATTACAGTTTCAACATTGAGAGTAGTTGGCACTTATAGGAGATACAGCTGTATAGTTCACGTCTGTACTTACTGTCACTAGACAGCTATCAGTTCTAGTTGCCTGGTGGTTTGATGATCCGAATTTTACACCAGTACACATGTAGTAGGCTTGATAGTAAGGCAATCAGATGAAGCTATACTTAATATCTGCAGACGTGGTAGGGCAAACAATTGCCCTTTCGATATTTTGGGGTTAGGGATTGTGCACGTCCCCCCCCCTCTCCTATCTCATTTAAGCCTACATCAGTAACAGTGGTCTAGCGACTGTTTTTAACACCATAGTTACTTTTCTGTTTCAATGGGCTGTACAATTTAATAAAATTGTGTTTCAAGTAGACATCTAGTTTTTAATGTATACCAAATAAAAGTGATATATTAAATTGACCTGGTCCAAGATAGTTTTTTTTTTTTGCCTACTTAGGCATTTGTAAATAAAGTGTATAATGAACCTTGCCCTAGTCTGGTCCTTTAGTTATCAGCTAGTAAAAAAACAACATGGTTTTCGGATTCACTTTTTCCAGTGATCTATTGCTAGTAAGTAAAATGTTCAAGAGAATAACATGAGGTACAGCGACCGACCCCTCCACAATGCTTCCACTGCAGAGGGAGCAGCCCCACAGTACCCCTGTTGTCAGGCTAGTCCCCCTTGGCTTTGGGTTGCACCCTCTACGGGCAGAGCAGCAGAGCCAGCCACACAGTACAGCAACCATCTGAGCTAGACATCCCCCTCCGCCTGCTCCCCCTCATGTCATGCTGTGTCACTAAAACACTGAGAAGCTGCAGCTGCATCCCCCTCCTCTCCAGTTTTACATTAGATGATTTTTTCAGTGACTGAGGAGGTCTCTGAACATTTACAGGCAGGAAATTACAAGCTTCCGGAAAGTGACACACATGACACTTTTCTATAATAAGATATATTATAAAGTTTCATATTCACAGAGAAAATGATTATTGACAGGTGAGGCTCAATATGATGAGTGCAGAACGAAACAAAGCCACTTTAATTAGCTGTCAAATCCCCCCGCCACTCCAGCGACTATACTCCCCTGGACCATGGCGGTCTTTATTTACATGGCAGTAGGAATGTTCCGCACAGACATGTGACTGCTGCAGCCAATTACCTGCCACAGCAGTGTCATACTTGGTAGCATCATTGCTTCCATATAAACAGAAACTGGTCCACAAGAGCCTCGGCACTGGAGTACTGGGGGATTTAACAGCGGTGTAATGTTTTAATGTTTTTTCTTTGTTATTTTGTTACATTATTTGGTGCCATCTTTTTAGCTCTAGCACAATCCCTTTAAATCTGGCAAATGAATATGTAATCCACAGGGAAGTGCTGACGACGCCCGGCCTCTGGCAGTATGCAGTGTTACTGAATAATTTCCAGTGCAGTTTGGAGACCAGGAAACATCTATTGATGCACGGTTACCACCGGCTCACACATCAAACCTTTCCAGAAAAATTGGAGTGCTATATCAATAGGAATCCTGGAAAATTTCCTTCACAGCGCCATCAAACTGGGAAGATCAAAGAGTATTACATACTGAACGCCTCTTCTCTTCTCCCAGTATTAGCGTTAGATGTCAAGGATGGAGAGACAGTCCTGGATATGTGCGCTGCCCCCGGTGGCAAGTCTGTAGCACTGCTGCAGTGTTCATCGCCAGGTAACTTGCCGCGATTCTCATAAAATCTGAACTCGGTGCTTTATAAAAAGGTTCACTTTGAAATGGGCTCCAGATTTTCATTAGGTTTCAAGTTACCCAGAACATGTGGGTTGTGTCCCCAAATTTTTATAGTGCACAATCATATTGATGATTGTGCGCTATAAAATTGTGCCCAAGTGGCACGCGACTGCTTAGCCTGTGGTCACGTGCCTCTCTGCGGCTAGTGAATGGCTGCAGCAGTGCACCTGACCACGGACGAGACATCACAATTCCGATCCAAATGGGGCTGGAAGGAGAGTGGACGCTTAGCGCTGGTAAATGTCCTAGGTCAGGCATGCCCAACCTGCGGCCCTCCAGCTGTTGCAAAACTAGAACTCCCAGCATTCTCGGACAGCCTACAGCTATCAACCTACAGCAGGGCATTGTGGGAGTTGTAGTTTTACAACAGCTGGAGGGCCGCAGGTTGAGAATGCCTGTCCTAGGTGACTAGGTAAGTGTCCATTTTTTTTCTTAATTTTAACACTTTCCCAGCCCTAATTAAAGGGGTTTTTAAGTTATCCCCTATCCATAGGAGATAGCCGACCGCTGTATTTTGCTATCCTTGAATCCTTTATATTCTTCCTAACATACATTTGGTAGGTACAGAGAGAAGTGAGTCCAATATGGTCCAAAATTCCTCCTCCATGTGATGCAAATCTCATTGGCAGCTACAAGAAACACTTGGCGGAGGGGGATTTGCAGGGTATGAAGCTGCGGGGTTCACTTGCTGTTTCTCCCGGTTTTGGGGATGACTACTCGGGGTTCTAGATAAGAGATGACCCGTCCAACTGTTTGTGTGTTAATAGTTTAGTTACATTGTGCTTGTCTATAAGGCTTCACGCACACGACTGTATTTTTTTCCTGCCTCCGATCCACATTTTTTGCCGATTAGACGCGGAGCCGTAGATTTCAACTGGGCCGCTAAAAATGCAGACAGCGCACTGTGTGCTGTCCGCATCCTTATGTCCGCGTGTCCTGCAATAAAATAAAACATGTCCTGTTCTTGTCCATTTTGCGGACATGAATGAGCGGAAATTGCAGGATGCACACGGCGGGTATCCATATTTTGCAGATCCGCAGAATACATATGGTCGTGTGCATGAGGCCTAATTGTGACTTAGCAATCAATGCAGAAATCCATGTGAATTCAAAGGGCTCCCTAAAGGCTGTGTTACACTGGCCGATAATCGCTAACGAGTAGAGCTGCAGTAAACGATTATTTAAGTAATCGAGTATTCTATCGATTATTTTTTACGATTAATCAAGTAATCTAATAAGAAAAACCTTCTTAAAATAACATACCGTATATACTCGAGTATAAGACGAGTTTTTTGGCACATATTTTTGTGCTCAAAAAGCCCCCTCGTCTTATACTCGAGTCTAGGTCTGTATTATGGCAACTTACATTGCCATAATACAGACCATGACATGTTGGGGGCCGGAGAAGCTGTTACTTACCTTTACAGCTGCTCCGGTCAGCTCCCAGCACGTCCGCGCGGCACCTCTGTTAAGCTCCCAGTAGGAGCGATTTGGCCGGCCCGAAAATGCCGCGATTATATATGAAGGGGCCCCGCTCACATAACTGGCTTTGTGTGTAAAGTATTTTACTAGTGTGTGAAACAATCTCTCTCCTATTGATAACATGGCCGCCTCTGTACTCACTGTCACGATGAATGCACTGCAGCGACGGGCGGGCCGGTGCGTGACTGACGTCACTTAGTAACGCTCCTGCTTCCTGAAGTGGGAGGAGCGTTACTAAGTGACGTCAGTCACGCGCCGGCCAGCTCGCTCCCGCTCGCTGTAGTGCATTCATAGCAGGGGCGGGCTGGGCCGGGGGGCAGGGAGGCAATTGCCCCCCAGGCCGCCCTAAATAAACGGCCGCTGGGCCGCCCGTCTTAAAAAAAAAAAATTTTTTTTTTTTTTTTTTTTTTTTTTTTTTTCTTCAGGGCCGCACCGCCGATTATCACCACAGGCGGCGCGGCCCTGGATGTCATTGCGGCCGTGCTGTGTGTGTGCTGTGGGGCAGGGGAGGGAGAGGCGTGTCCCTCCCCTGTTCTTCTGATAGGCCGCAGGCACTAATGCCTGCAGCCTATCAGAGGCCGGCTCAGGCAGAGCGTGACGTCATTATCATCGCGACGCCTGAGCCCGGCAGCACACAGCAGGGACACAGGCCAGAAGAGGCTTGCATCGCTGCTGATGGAGGTAAGTATTAGTGTTTTTTTTTTCTTCTTTGCGGGGGGCTGGCACTATGGGGGGGGGGATCTGGCACTATAGGGGGGGCTGGCACTATGGGGGGGATCTGGCACTATGGGGGGGATCTGGCATTATAGGGGGGGATCTGGCATTATAGGGGGGATCTGGCACTATGGGGGGGGGGGATTTGGCACTATGGGGGGGATCTGGCACTTTGGGGGAGCTAGCACTATGGGGGGGGGGGGATCTGGCACTATAGGGGGGCTTGCACTATAGGGGGGGCTGGCACTATGGGGGGGGGGATCTGGCACTATGGGGGGGATCTGGCACTATGGGGAGGATCTGGCACTATGGGGGGGATCTGGCACTATAGGGGGGCTGGCACTATGGGGGGGGAGCTGGCACTATAGGGGGAGCTGGCACTATGGGGGGGAGCTGGCACTATGGGGGGGAGCTGGCACTATGGGGGGGAGCTGGCACTATGGGGGGGATCTGGCACTATGTGGGGGATCTGGCACTATAGGGGGGCTTGCACTATAGGGGGATCTGGCACTATGTGGGGGATCTGGCACTATAGGGGGGGATCTGGCACTATAGGGGGGGATCTGGCACTATGGGGGGGGGGATCTGGCACTATGTGGGGGATCTGGCACTATAGGGGGGCTTGCACTATAGGGGGATCTGGCACTATGTGGGGGATCTGGCACTATAGGGGGGCTTGCACTATAGGGGGATCTGGCACTATGGGGGGGGATCTGGCACTATGGGGGGGGCTTGCACTATAGGGGGAGCTGGCACTATGGGGGAGCTAGCACTATGGGGGGCTGGCACTATGGGGGAGCTAGCACTATGGGGGGGCTGGCACTATAAGGGGGCTGGCACTATGGGGGAACTGGCACTATAAGGGGGATGGCACTATGGGGGGGAGCTGGCACTATGGGGGAACTGGCACTATAAGGGGGATGGCACTATGGGGGGGAGCTGGCACTATGGGGGGGAGCTGGCACTATGGGGGGGATCTGGCACTATGGGGGGGGATCTGGCACTATGGGGGGGGGGATCTGGCACTATGGGGGGGGGGATCTGGCACTATAGGGGGATCTGGCACTATAGGGGGATCTGGCACTATAGGGGGGGATCTGGCACTATGGGGGGGGGATCTGGCACTATGTGGGGGATCTGGCACTATAGGGGGGCTTGCACTATAGGGGGATCTGGCACTATGGGGGGGGATCTGGCACTATGGGGGGGGCTTGCACTATAGGGGGAGCTGGCACTATAGGGGGGCTGGCACTATGGGGGAGCTAGCACTATGGGGGGGCTGGCACTATGGGGGAGCTAGCACTATGGGGGGGCTGGCACTATGGGGGAGCTGGCACTATAAGGGGGCTGGCACTATGGGGGAACTGGCACTATAAGGGGGATGGCACTATGGGGGGGGAGCTGGCACTATGGGGGGGGAGCTGGCACTATGGGGGGGGGAGAGCTGGCACTATTGGAGGAGCTGGCACTATGGGGGCATTTCTTGCTGGCACATTATGGGGGGCCCCATGGGGGAGAGGAGCACTATGGGGGTATCTAGGGGCTCTAAAGGGGCTTTTTTTTATTTTATTATTGGCACATTCTGGGGGGCACTATAGGGGAGAGCGGCACTATGGGGCATTATTTGGGGGCACTATTGGGGCATATGGTGGCACTAAGAAGGGGAATTTTTTTACTGGCACATTGTGGGGGAGAGGAGCACTATAGGGGCATCTGCTGGGGGCACTAAGGGGCATTTTTTTACTGGCATATTATGGGGGACACTATGGGGAAGGGGGAGAGGAGCAGTATGAGTGCATTTACTGGGGCACTATATAGGGGTATTTTATACTGGCATACATTATGGGGACATTAGCTCAACTGCAGGCACTAAGCGGGGGTATTTCATGTACTGTCATATTATAGGGAAAATTAGTACTACTAGGAGGTATTATGGGGAGCTTTACTACTACTGGGGGGCTATGAGGAACATGATTACTAGGGCACTATAGGGGCATTATTACTACTAAGTGTGCTCTGGCAGAGAATTATTTCTATTGGTGGGATTTTGGGGGGCACTGTTACTTTGGGGGCACCCTGGCATAGTATCAGCTTAGCACAATTATTTTTGGGGGACATTATCTTTATACTATTAGTGTCTGAGCGCAGTTATTTTTTAGAGCACTGTATGCCAATAATTGTTTAAGGGGGCACTATCTGTGTGGTAGTAGTATTCCCAGGGGTACTGTTTCTGCAGTATAGTATTGGGGGTGGCAGGAAACTAATGTCTGTTTGTTAATCTCTGCAGAGACGGGAGATGGCAGAAAAATCATCATGGCGGTCTGGTCTGAATGGAGAAGATGAGGAAAGAGAACGTCTACAACAAAGGTGACATCACTGGATGTAAGAGGTAGGGGGCCCTATGTAGGAGAGGAGATGCTCTGGCTCCTCCCCCTGCCATTTGCAGAAGGAGGATTCAGAGCTGGGTGAGGACGACGAAAGGGGGCAGCTGGCCACGGGCGGGTGGCAGATGTTGGGGGGAACCACAGGCCTTGAGCAGGATCTGGGAGGGAGGAGAGCGGAGGAGCTTCCTGGCTGTAGCTTGTTGTATAAGCAGGCAGTGCAGCCAGGACAGACCCTCCCCTCTCCGTATGATGTGTAGACAGGCCGCAACTATAGAATGTCAGCTGTACAGTGTGTGTTGGGAGTGGCCTATTATATGTAGGAGGGGCTTCTAATAATGGGCGGGGCTAAAAATGGGCCACTTGACTGGATTTGCCCCCCAGGACTAAGGCTGCCAGCCCTCCCCTGATTCATAGTGACAGTGAGTACAGAGGCGGCCATGTTATCAATAGGAGAGAGATTGTTTTACACACTAGTAAAATACTTTACACACAAAGCCAGTTATGTGCGCAGTTTAGGACACATGAGGGGACACATAGGGCCATGAGGGGGACCAGCATAAGATGCTATATGTACCCTAGTCTTATACTCGAGTCAATAATTTTTCCCATTTTTTGGGGGGTAAAATTAGGGGCCTCGGCTTATATTCGGGTCGGCTTATACTCGAGTATATACGGTATTGCTTTATAAAAATGTCCCCCTTTCCCTCCTATGCCATCCACCATGTCCCTCAGTGCCATCAGATCAGCCCCTCCATGCCATGTCTCCCAGTGCCCCCATGATGGCACTGCCATCAGCCCCTCCATTCCATCCAGATTGCCATGATGTCCCCCTTCCCCAGTGCCTCCTATGCCATCCACCATGTCCCCCAGTGCCATCAGATCAGCAGCAGCCCCTCCATGCCATGTCCCCCAGTGCCCCCATGGTGGCACTGCCATCAGTCCCTCCATCCAGATTGCCATGATGTCCCCCTTCCACAGTGCCTCCATGCCATCCACCATGTCCCCCACTCGCCCAGATCAGCCCCACCATGTGCCAAATCACAGGTGCCCCCATTAACCCCTCTCCCCCCCCCAATAACTTTATACATTTCCCCCATTATACGTGCCTCCATTTCCCCCAGCCCATGCCAAATCACAGGTGCCCCCATTTCCCCATGCCAAATCACAGGTGCCACAATTTCCCCCGCCCCGCCGCTGCCTCTGATAACTTTATACTTACCTTTCAGTGCGGCATGCGCTGGCACATGGAGTCCGCAGGAGACCCATCTTCATCCCAGCCTGCGCTGGGGACCTGACGTCACACACATTTGTACTGGTGTGATCACCTCTGTCCCTGATGGGGGGGACTCCTCTCCTGAGTTTTCAGCAGTGTGCAGGTAGCTATAAAAGTCAGGTAAAGTCTTTTCATTTCTCTAAAAGCCTTCTTAAGGATTCAGGATAAGATATGACCAGGCATTGTCTGCTAGGATGGAGAATGTTTTGCTGCTTTTTCCTTCTGATCAGTTCAGATTCTCCAGCCGCTTGTTTCCACGTCTTTAGCACGCTCGTCCATACCAGGATTTATGAGCTGTATCACATTCCTATTACGTATCTGATATCATCAGTTATCCTTATCCAGTATTTATGGAGCGTTAACTATACAAGCATAAACATTAAGCCACTGGTAAGCTTGTGGAAACCAGGGATCGGGTTTATTATTATTATTATTATTTTTTTTTTGTAGTACAGACGCAGCAGAGTTAACACGATCTAATGCATGTGGTGGCTTCCAAGTGGGAGGTAAGGATGGGCCATGTCAGATTCAATTGGCGGATCCTTTTTTTAGCACTGAGGTACGCTATACCAGCGGTATATGGCAGGGGTTTTCTCCCCTCTCCCCAGTCACTACATATAGATGTATGGGGTGGGAGGATCAAGAGGGATAGCTGTCGGCCAAACAAGTGGTCGGCCGTCAGCTATTTAATGTGTATGACCAGCTTTAGAGGGTTCTACAGCTTTTTCTTACTGATGATCTATCCTTTGGATAGGTCATCAGAATCTGATCGGTGTAGGTCTGATATTAGGGACCCCCGTCAATTAGCTGTTTGAAAAGGCAGAGGCCCTCGCAGTAGCACCGGGACCTTCTCTTTGCTTCCTGCAGGCCAGTGACGTCATTACTATTTCACTGGCCTGGGCACGGTTCAGTCCTATTAAAGTGAATGGGGCTGAGCCGTGCCCAGGCCAGTGAAATAGTAATGACGTCACTGGCCCGCAGGAAGCAAAGAGAAGGCCCCGGTGCTACTGCGAGCGCCGCTGCCTTCTCAAACAGCTGACCAATGGAGGTCCCGGATCTCAGACCCCTGCTGTCAAGATGCTGATGACCTATCCAAAGGATAGATCATTAGTTAAAAAAAAGTTAAAGAACCCCTTTAAAGAGGTTGTCCACTTTTTACTATTGATGACCTATTCTCAGGATAGGTCATCAATATCAGATGGTCAGAAGTCCAACTCCCGTCACCCCCGCCGATCAGCTGTTGGAAGAGAAGGTAGCACTCATACGGGCGCTGCCTTCTTTGCTCTGTTTACCTGCTCGCCGCAGTGATTGCAGTGTAATTACAAGTATGACATCCCCATTCACTTCTTTGGGATGGCTCGGTGGTATTTACTTGAACAGATAGAGCTGTCCCATAGAAGTGAATGGAGACGCCATACTTGTAATTACACCTGCTCACCACTGCAATTGCTGCGGCAAGCAGAGCAAAGAAGGTAGCTGATCGGCGGGGTTGCCGGGAGTGAGACCCCCACTGATGTGATATTGATGACCTATCCCGAGTATAGGTCATCAATCTCTAAGCTCTGCACAACGGACAACCCCTTTAAATGTTTTTTTTTTTACATTTTGTTCCATTTTTTTGTGCCTGTACTGTCATGCTGTTTTAAAGGGAACCTGTTATCTGGATTTTGGGTATAGAGCTGAGGACATGGGCTGCTAGATGGCCGCTAGCACATCCGCAATACCCAGTTCCCATAGCTCTGTGTGCTTTTATTGTGTAAAAAAAACTATTTGATACATATGCAAATTAACCTGAGATGAGTCCTGTATGTGAGATGAGTCAGGGACAGGACTCATCTCAGGTTAATTCGCATATGTATCAAAACAGTTTTTAATAAAAGCACACAGAGCTATGGGGACTGGGTATTGCGGATGTGCTAGCGGCCATCTAGCAGCCCATGGCCTCAGCTCTATACCCAAAATCCCGGTGACAGGTTCCCTTTAAGTCCAAAATTCTGTATTGATTGATTTCTTACATGTCTTTATGGCAGTTGGAACTTTTTCTGTAGAACTTCAAATGCCTTGAATAGAAATGGATTTTAAAGGTAATGACCACTAGAGGGAGCATATGAGCTAACTGTGTATCTTGCATAGTAACAGTTTGTAAGGCTGAAAAAAGACATCCGACCATCCGGGTCAGCCTGTTATCCTGCAAAGTTGATACAGAGGATGGAAAAAAATAAAAAACTCATGAGGTAGAAGCCAATTTTCTTCATTTTATGGGAAAAAATCCTTCTGATCACAGTTCTATTTATATCAATATGCAGTTAGCTTCAAAGTACCCTATAGTCGTGGCTTCAGGTAAACAGCTTGTTAAAACATTCCTACTCTTTAAGATAGCCTTTCAGAATACGCTGTCATGTGTTTTATACATGAGTAATCTGACTATTATATGACTTTTATGGCATTTTTAGCAGTTATATCTCTAATTTTCAGCTCTCTCTGAGCTGGAGGGTGGATGTCTCCATGTCTGATGTCTCCCCATAGACTACACATGGAGACTGCAGATTCTGCTTCCCAACTTTTTCCTTCTCACTCAGAATTCCCATATAGGACATTATAGAGAAGTACTGAGCAGTAGTGATGCGAATAAAGCACTCAGGATGAGATAACTCATAGCAATGTTCACAAAATGGACCTGAAAAATCTGTGGCAGATCAGAAGAGAAATCTTGCCATACTCACGCCAGATGTTCCTCCTACTCATCAATGTATTTTACTTCTTCAACTACTTCAATGGGGAAAGCAGCCTTAAAGACAGTTGACTGAAATAACCTGCCACTTCTATAGTATTTTTGAAAGCCGCTGTATAAAAATACACACCCTGTACACTAAGGTTTGTATTTCCCTTTGTATTCAATGGGATACTATTTGGTAGTCACAAATACATCAAAACACTGACAGCGAGTGGATTACCTTAAAGCATTGTAGCTCATGAGGCTCTTAAACTCGTGTTCATATAATCTGTAGTAAATGCAGTAGGGCATTTCCAGATATTGATTCACTTCTTAATTAAATCCTTCTGCGTTTTGCATTTTTTCAAATGTGCATTACACAGCATAAAACACCCATTTTATACACCCGAATACACAGCTTTTTTTTCGCCATTTGAATATACCCATACTGTTATCTGCACCAGCCTCCTTGTCTGTGTCAGTCTGTATTTATTGCCCTGCGGCTCACTCCTCATCCCCCTCTCCATACACTTCTATTGGATTGTGTAATCTGGTCATTCAGTGAGCTGACGGCTTGTCTTGTTTTGTCAAGATGGATTTATCACAGAATTCCGAAAGAATGTTAGTTTAGTAAAGGACGAAGAAAAAAAAAAAAAACAGCTGATGACCCTAGAACAAGAGATTTTTCTCTGATGAGATATATTACAAAGTTTCCTATATTCATCTGTACTATTGATTTATACAAAGCTGTGTGAAAATTAAGTGGCCGTTTAAGTTTTAAATATTTGGATTTTGTTATATCTGACAAACAAAGCTCTGAATGCTTTGAAAACTATTAATCCCTTGAAGACGTGCGTAAACATAATGTCTCATAATTTCATAATGACCAGCCTAAGATATTGGCTGTACCTCTCCCCTGCAGCTCCGATTGTAGTAGGGGGCTGCAGGTGGGCTCCGCTGGGGATGATTGGACAGGAAACCTGGCCAGTGCAGGAAGGATTGCTTAAAAGCATACCGCTCATCCGTGGATTATTCATTTTATCCTTTATGTACCCTGTAATTTTACCGCCTTATTGCACTGATATACTCCGCACATCTAACATATTCCCTTTTTACCATCCATTACACATTCATGTCTGAAAAACACTTGTGGAGTCAGAATGCTCACTGCACCCCTTGAAAAAGTCTTTGAGGGGTGTAGTTTCCAAAATGGAGTCACTTCTTGAAGGTTTCTACTGTAGGGGTACCGCATGGTCTCTTCAAGTGTGACATGGCACCTGAAAACCATTCCAGTGAACCAGCCTTCGAAAAAGCCAATTGGTACTCCTTCCCTTCTGAGTCTTTAGTTTAGGAGCACATATGGGGTGTTTCCATATTCGGGGGAAAATGAGCAAGATATTGTAGGGTGTATTTACTCCTGTTAGCCCTTGTGAAAAATTTGGGGCTTAAACACCATTTTATTGTAAATTAAAAAAAATTAGATTTTTTCATTTCACATGTCGTAGTTTTATTCCGTCCGCCTCTCGGCATGTTTATAGTGAATGGGGCTGGAGCGGCACGGTGCACTAGCGGTAGCGCGGATCCGGCAGGCTGTTCCCCGGCCGGACCCTGCTACCGCAAGTGTAACCTAAAAAGGGACGCATGACATGTATGCCAATTTTTTTGACGCAAATTGAGCCCTGATGGATCATTTAGCTCGGTACATCTCTCCCATTATCTTTCAACGTAGCGCTCCGTCTGATCTGCCGCGATGGCCCCAGACCGACGCTTTCGGTTGTGACCTGATTAGATTAGTTGTTGGGGCGAGCAGATCTGGGTTGACACATGCTCGGAATAACACTTTATTCTAACTCATCTCTTATGTTCTGTGCCTTTCTGCAATCATGGTCATTTGTGTATTACGGATGGAGTTCATTATACGCTTTTAATGCTCGAACCCTACAATTTTTCCGCCATTTCCGTAATTTATCTTTCACGGCGGTGAAGATGACCCTTCTCCACCTGCTGTCTGCACGCTGCGGTTCTATGGACATATTGCAATCTCAGAAATGACATTTTGGAGAGAGCGATAGTGGAGTCAGACGGGCGCAGGGGAGACAATAGTCCTTATCTAGCTGCCAAGATCAACTCACTTGTCAGAATCTTTGCTCTGCAGCGGCACGGCCTGCTGATAACGGCATCTGAAGAGCATCTCTCCAGCAGTGATTAATGTTACACAGTGTCAGGCAGGAACTGCTTAGTAGGACGTTATGGGGAAATGAGCTGAAAGAGACATGACCACTTTCAGCAACCGCATCAGCAATTTCCATATTTTTGCTCTGTAATTATGTACCAGTAAGTTCCTAAGCATTTTACCTTGAGCTAATTGTTTTAGGTTGTCTTCAAGGTGCATTGATAGGTCTCCCGCTGGCTCCAAAGATCTTTGTAATTCTAGAAAAAAAAACTTCACCGTCATCACAACTGTATTAGAAACATTGCTTCAGCGGATTATTAATATTAATTGCTGATAAGTGACCTGACATTGAAGTGTTCTTAAAGAGGTCCTCCAACCCAAATTTTTTATTTATTTTTTTGAAAATTTGATCAGCTTGGTCAATCGGCTCAAAACTATGGGCAGTGGAGGGACAGGAGATGTGATCAGATTTTTGTAGGAAAAAAAAATAAAAAATTGTAAAATCCCTTTCATTTGGCATCAAGGGGACCTGATGGGTGACGAATTACCGGGCACTGATATAAATGGGTAGAGAGCCTTCAGGTTCAAAATAAAGTGACACTAAGGGGCACGTTTATTAAGACCGGCGTTTTAGACACCGTTCTTAATAAAGTTAATTACTGCCTGAAGAACGTATTTAAAAGAAAATAATAAATTGTTTATTAATCTCAGGTTAAAACGGGAAAATCTGTATATCACTTTGCGTGACTATCAGGCTCCAGACTCCGGTGATGTGGTATAGGAGTTAAATATATCCTCCACACAACCAGAAGTCTGGACTAAATCCCTGTACCAGCTAGCACGTTGGTGCCAATAGTTACTGGAGAGGGAGTCAGGACACGGTTTTAGTATTTAAACTAGGCCCAGGTGTATGGTTGAAGCAGTCCTATCTAGCGTGAGTTATAGAGCCGCTATGAGTGAAAAATAAGCTGGGTGCCAAAACAGACCAGCATAAAGCATCCACCCAGTGTAGTGTAAATTGTGGACGCTCACTCAGCCGCCTATAACTACCCCACCAATCGTGCAATAAAGCACTGGGTCTAGATCTCAGACCGCATTCACACAAGCAAGTCAGCTGTAGTGCTGCTTGACATTAAATCAACACCCTGCCTGAGGAACCGTGTCCTAGTTCAAGATCAACGGCTCAACGCGTTTCAATGTGGGATATTAAGCCACATATCATCAGGAGCGATAATTTCCAATTAGAGGTAGCCTGTAGGGCAAAAGTACATAGCCTCACACTGTTGCGTGTTAAGGCTCCGGCGCTGTAGTGGCCATACGCGGCCGCTCGAACGCCGGGATGATATCAGGTAAGCTCCGCCTATGAGAGGGGGGGGGGTGTGCTGGTCCTGGGCGAATAGTCGGCCGGCGCGTCATGGCACACACGCCTCCTGCTCCGCCCAGAACCCACGTCATGGCACACACCTCCCTGCCAGCGCAAGCAAGCGCTCATGTATGGGAGGAATCGAAAAATGCGGCTTACATCATGTCACATAAACGCCTCGCTCCGCTGTCAGTATAATCGGCGATCCCAGCAGGTAACAGAATAATATTATATGCGCACAGTATCCATCATAAAACTATATTTGCGGAAGAAACACAGCTCCAAATTAGACCGCATATCTCCATAATATTGCAGGTCAAACAAAATCCCTATGCATTGTAGCTATACCAGACAAAATGGTCAAAATGGGATAGAGGAAAGACAAGCAAAGGAGAATGTCAGTGTATATTCAGTATATGTATGGGCAACAAAGTCCGTGCACATATCCAAAGATATGGACTATATCTGGTCTAAATGAAGCAAGCGTATGAGATCGCCTCATTTAGACCTTTAGGCTGGATGGTTTGTAGCTTAAAGATCCACATAGCTTCTTTGCGGAGTAGTGGTGTATCCACGTCTCCGCCGCGTGTGGATCTATTTTGTAATGCAATCCCTTGAACCCGCAGCACATCTGGGTTGCCATCATGTTTCTCACGCACATGACGAGAAACCGTAGTGTCCCGTAAGTTGCGGATATCTGATAAATGTTCGCCAAATCTCCTCCTGAGTTCGCGTTTGGTCTTGCCAACGTACTGTAGGCCACATTTACAAGTAATCAAATAGACCAAACCCACCGAGGTACATCTAATAAAGGACCGGATATTATATTTTTCTCCTGTAGAGAAACTGGTGAAAAAAGCTCCCTTATTGATGTACTTACAGATGATGCAAGACCCACAGGGGAAATTGCCTTTTGCTGTGTTTTTCAACCAAGTTTCAGGCATAGGGCGAGTATATAGACTGTGTACCAATCGATCATGTAGATTGGACCCACGTCTATATGTAACCGATGGACGGTCGGGTATAGATGATCCAATGTCTGGATCCGACTGAAGGATGGGCCAATGATTCTCCAGGATTTCACGGACTTGGCGGTGGGCCTTGTCAAAATTACCCAGGATACGTGGGGTAGAATCTGTGTTAGTCCTGACTTTAGGGACCAATAATTCGCCCCGATTCGCACTCATGGCATGATGGTATGCCTTCTTCAAAGTATGTGCTGGGTACCCTCTATTTTTGAACCTGCATTTTAGATCTGATGCTGCGGCCTTAAATTCTCCAAGTTCAGAACAATTCCTCCTGGCCCTGAGATACTGTCCCTTAGGGATACCACTTCTCAAGGCCAGGGGGTGTCCACTCTCCCAATGTAGGAGACTGTTTGTTGAAGTTTGTTTTCTGAAGAGTTTGGTGTTAATTCTCCTGTCCCTACCTATGGAAATGGTCAGGTCAAGAAACGTTATCTGGCTCTCTTGCATTTCAGATGTAAAAAAGAGGCCGACCGTATTGGTGTTAAGGGTCTCCACAAATTCCAGAAATCCAGTTTTGGTACCATTCCACAATATCAGTAAATCATCCAGATATCTAATCCATAACTGGATACAGGATGTGTATTGTTCCATCGTGTCCGTAAATACCATTTCTCTCTCCCACCAGCCCAGGAAGAGGTTTGCGAATGTTGGGGCACAGGGACTGCCCATCGCAACCCCCCTGAGCTGGTGGTAAACCGTTCTTAATAAAGCCCTAAACTGGCGGTGGATCCGCTGAGGTTATGAAGAGGCGCCAGCCTCTCTCTAACTTTGGCGCATCCAGCACCAATTCTAAATGTAAGACAGCTTCCTAGCTGTCTTACATGTAGGGCTCATGCACACGAATGTATTTTGTTTCCATGTCCGTTCTATTATTTTTTTGGCCCGTAGGTGGAACCATTCACTTCAATGGGGCCGCAAAAAAACTGAAAGGGCTCAGTGTGCATTCCGTTTCCATTCCTGTTCTATTAGGGGCCAGCTGTTCCGTTCCGAAAAATACAGAATGCACATGGACGTCATCCGTATTTTATGCAGATCTGTGTTTTGCGGACTGCAAAATACATACGGTTGTGTGAATAAAACAGGCGTAGAAAATGATTAGACCTGGCGTGAGCGGGGAGAAGTCGCAGATACCCCCTGAGGAAGCAACGCGAAACACGTGTTGGGGTATCCGTGTGTGTCATATTTGGGTCTGTATTATGTCTATTTATTGGTTCGACCTAGTTATTTTTTTTATGTATGTAACCTGTATTTTGGGGGTCATTTATTAAGACTGGTGTTTTAGACGCCGGTCATAATAAATCCCCTGCTCTGGCAGTGGATCATGGAAGTTATGTAGAGGTGCATCCAGAGCCGCTTCTAAATGTAAGACAGCTTCCTATGTATCTTACATTTAGACCATTTTCTCTTCCTAAACCAGGCGTAAAAAATTATGAATGAGACGGCCCATCCCCACCCACGCCACTCCCCCACTTTTTTAGACCTGGCATGAGCAGGGAAAAGTTGCAGATTGCGGCGCAACTAAGGCCCCTTTCACACGGGCGAGTATTCCGCGCGGGTGCAATGCGTGAGGTGAACGCATTGCACCCGCACTGAATCTGGACCCATTCATTTCTATGGGGCTGTGCACATGAGCGGTGATTTTCACGCATCACTTGTGCGTTGCGTGAAAATCGCAGCATGCTCCTCTTTGTGCGTTTTTCACGTAATGCAGGCCCCATAGAAATGAATGGGGTTGCGTGAAAATCGCAAGCATCCGCAAGCAAGTGCGGATGCAGTGCGATTTTCACGCACGGTTGCTAGGTGACGATCGGGATGGGGAACCGATCATTATTATTTCCCCTTATAACATGGTTATAAGGTAAAATAATAGCATTCTGAATACAGAATGCATAGTACAATAGCGCTGGAGGGGTTAAAAAAAATAAAATAAAAATTTAACTCACCTAATCCACTTGTTCGCGCAGCCGGCATCTCTTCTGTCTTCATCTGTGAGCAATAGGACCTTTAAGGACGTCACTACGTCACTATGGTGATGGATCATGTGATGGACCATGTGATGAGCGCAGTGACGTCATCAAAGGTCCTATTGCTCACAGATGAAGACAGAAGAGATGCCGGCTGCGCGAACAAGTTGTACTATGTATTCAGAATGCTATTTTTTTCCCTTATAACCATGTTATAAGAGGAAATAATACAATCTACACTACAACTAACCCAAACCTGAACTTCTGTGAAGAAGTTCGGGTCTGGGTACCACAGTCGGTTTTTTATCACGCGCGTGCAAAACACATTGCACCCGCGCGATAAAAACTGAACATCAGAACGCAATTGCAGTCAAAACTGACTGCAATTGCGTACCTACTCGCGCGGGTTTGCCGCAATGCACCGGGATGCATCCGGACCTAATCCAGACACGCTCATCTGCAAGGGGCCTAACCCTTTATTAAAGTGGTGCTCTGAATGTCTGTTGTAACCTCAATGCATTACACAAACTCTCTGCAGCTACGGTTGCATGGGGAGTTTTACCTAGGACAGCACAGCTTGATCAAAGTCTCATGACGGACATATGACACGTTGGGGGTCATTTACTGTGCCCCTGTACATCAGAAATGTGGGCGCAAATGGCATTCTACACCCTCACCATTTTCTGTAAAGGGTGGCAAGGGAATGGTGTAAACGGGGCCACTTAATTTTTGATGAGGTGTAGCCTCCAGTGGAGCAGGGAAAGTCAAAGACTAGTGTTCAGCAAATCGATTCAGGGAAAATTCGATTTGCCACAAAGCCTAATTTTCTTGTGCTTCTTGGTAGCGAATCGATTTTCCCTGAATGGGGAAATACTTAGCTCATCCATTTGATCGCCACAAGGAGATCTCGCACAAAATCCCGTGCACGGTGAGGTAGGAAATTATCACAGGCAGCACGAGATTTTGTGCTAGTCTTCAATAAAGATGGCACAGATTGCTGTCCGCATCTTTTGCGGCCCCATTGAAGTGAATGGGTCCGCACCCGAGCTGTAAAAAATGCGGCTCGGATGCGGACCACAACAACGGCCGTGTACATGAGGCCTTAGTCACATGCATCATTAACCCGTAGAGGACCTGCGCCGTACATGTACGGCGTAGATGTTCGTGACTTGAGGACCAGCGCTGTACATGTACAGCACTGTGATCGGGCGGATGCAGGAGATGCGCCCGCCCGATCCGCGGCAGGGGTCCAGCAGTCACTGATAGCCGGACCCCTGCTTCATGCACCAGCATCGGTGAAATCACCAATGCCGGTGCATTAACCTTTGATGTGCCACGGTCAGCACTGACCGCGACACGTGCAATGTCCGTGCGATGATCGGAGATCCATCGGGTCCCCATGCTGCTGTGATGGGGACCTGTGGCTGCCTTCTGGGAGAGCCTGTGAGATCGAGCCCCCTGGATCTTACAGGCAAACAGGCTGTAAGTGTATTACAGTCTGTAATACACTTACAGCCAATGCATGACAATACAGAAGTATTGTGATGCTTTGTAAAGGGGATCAGACCCCCAAAAGTTGAAGTCCCAGAGTGGGACAAAAATTTAAGTGTAAAAAAATGTTAAAAAAAAAATAAAGTTTTACAAAAAATATTAAAGTTTCAAGTAAAAAAAAAAAAATAAATAAAAAGCGTTCTTTTCCCAAAATAAAGTTGAAAAAAAGAAAAGTAAACAAATTAGGTATCGCCGCGTTCATATTGACCGGCTCTATAAAAATATCACATGACCTAACCCCTCAAATGAACACCGTCAAAAAAATAAAATAAAAACTGTGCTAAAAAAAAATTTTTTTTGTCACCTTACATCACTTAAAGTGCAACACCAAGCGATCATAAAGGCATATGCCCCTCAAAATAGTATCAATCTAACCTTCACCTCATCCCGCAAAAAATGATACCCTAACTAAGACAATCGCCCAAAAGATAAAAAAAAACTATGGCTCTCAGAATATGGAGACACTAAAACATGATTTATTTTTTTTGTTTCAAAAATGATATCATTGTGTAAAACTTACATAAATAAAAAAGTAGACATATTAGGTATCGCCGCGTCCGTAAGAACCTGCTCTATAAAAATATTCCATGTTATAACCCCTCAGGTGAACACCGTAAAAACAGTGTCAAAACAGCCGATTTTTGTCACCTTACACACACAAAAGGTGTAATAGCAAGCTATCAAAAAGTAATATACACCCTAAAATAGTACCAATAAAACAGTCATCTCATCACAAAAAAAAATGAGCCCATACACAAGACAGTTGCCCCAAAAAAAAAAAAACAACGGCTTTCAGAATATGGAGACACTAAAAAATTTTTTTTTTTCAAAAATGCTTTATTATGTAAAACTACAACAAACAACCAAAAAAATGGTCATATTTGATATTGTCGCGTCCGTAACAACCTGCTCTATAAAAATACCACATGATCTAACCTGTCAGATAAATGTTGTAAATAACAAAAAATAAAAACAGTGCCAAAACAGCTATTTTTTGTTACTTTGCCTCTCAAAAAGTGTAATATAGAGCAACCAAAAATCATATGTACCCTAAAATACTACCAACAAAACTGACACCTTATCTCGTAGTTTCTAAAATGGGGTCACTTTTTTGGAGTTTCTACTCTAGGGGTGCATCAGGGGGTCTTCAAATGGGACATGGGGTAAAAAAAAAACAGTCCAGCAAATCTGCCTCCCAAAAACCATATGGCATTCCTTTCCTTCTGCACCCTGCCGTGTGCCCGTACAGCAGTTTACGACCACATGTGGGGTATTTCTGTAAACTACAGAATCAGGGCTATAAATATTGAGTTTTGTTTGGCTGTTAACCCTTGCTTTGTAACTGGAAAAAAATTATTAAAATGGAAAATCTGCCAAAAAAGTGACATTTTATCTCTATTTTCCATTAATTCTTGTGGAACACCTAAAGGGTTAAGAAAGTTTGTGAAATCTGTTTTGAATACCTTGAGGGATGTAGTTTCTAAAATGGGGTCATTTTTGGGTGGTTTCTATTATGTAAGCCTCACAAAGTGACTTCAGACCTGAACTGGTCCTTAAAAAGTGGGTTTTAGAAATTTTTGCTGTAAAATTTCAAGATTTACTTCTAAGCCTTCTAACGTTCCCAAAAAATAAAATGCCATTCACAAAATGATCCAAACATGAAGTAGACATATGGGGAATGCAAAGTAATAACTATTTTTGGAGGTATTACTATCTATTATAAAAGTAGAGAAATTGGAATTTGCTAATTTGCAAATTTTTCCAAATTTTTGGTAAATTTGGAATTTTTTTATAAATAAAAATGTTTTTTTTTTTTACTCCATTTTACTACTGTCATGAAGTACAATATGTGACGAGAAAACATTCTCGGAATGGCCTGGATAAGTAAAAGCATTTTAAAGTTATCACCACATAAAGCGACACATGTAAGATTTGCAAAAAAAGTTGCCCCCTGTGTCCCTACATTCCATACGTTGTCCCCTGTGTCCATCCATTTCATAAAGTTGCCCCGTGTCCCTACATTCCATATAGTTGTCCCCTGTGTCCATCCATTTCATAAAGTTGCCCCGTGTCCCTACATTCCATATAGTTGCCCCCTGTGTCCATCCATTTCATATAGTTGCCCCCCTGTGTCCCGACATTCCATACAGTTGCCCCCTGTGTCCCAACATTCCATACAGTTGCCCCCTGTGTCCCAACATTCCATACAGTTGCCCCCTGTGTCCCTATATTCCATACAGTTGCCCCCTGTGTCCCTACATTCCATACAGTTGCCCCCTTTGTCCATCCATTTCATGCAGTTGCCCCCTGTGTCCCTACATTCCATACAGTTGTCCCCAGTGTCCATCGATTTCATAAAGTTGCCCCGTGTCCCTACATTCCATATAGTTGCCCCCTTTGTCCATCCATTTCATATAGTTGCCCCCTGTGTCCCTACATTCCATACAGTTGCCCCCTGTGTCCCTACATTCCATACAGTTGCCCCCTGTGTCCCTACATTCCATACAGTTGCCCCCTGTGTCCCTACATTCCATACAGTTGCCCCCTGTGTCCCTAAATTCCATACAGTTGCCCCCTTTGTCCATCCATTTCATACAGTTGCCCCATGTCCCTACATTCCATACAGTTGCCCCCTGTGTCCCTACATTCCATACAGTTGCCCCCTTTGTCCATCCATTTCATACAGTTGCCCCCTTTGTCCATCCATTTCATACAGTTGCCCCCTTTGTCCATCCATTCCATACAGTTGCCCCCTGAGTCCCTACATTCCATACAGTTGCCCCCTGTGTCCATCCATTTCATAAAGTTGCCCCCTGTGTCCCTACATTCCATACAGTTGCCCCATTTGTCAATCCATTTCATACAGTTGCCCCCTGTGTCCATCCATTTCATACAGTTGCCCCCTGTGTCCATCCATTTCATAAAGTTGCCCCCTTTGTCCATCCATTTCATACAGTTGCCCCCTTTGTCCATCCATTTCATACAGTTGTCCCCTTTGTCCATCCATTTCATACAGTTGCCCCCTGAGTCCCTACATTCCATACAGTTGCCCCCTGTGTCCATCCATTTCATAAAGTTGCCCCCTGTGTCCCTACATTCCATACAGTTGCCCCATTTGTCAATCCATTTCATACAGTTGCCCCCTGTGTCCATCCATTTCATACAGTTGCCCCCTTTGTCCATCCATTTCATACAGTTGCCCCCTTTGTCCATCCATTTCATACAGTTGCCCCCTTTGTCCATCCATTTCATACAGTTGTCCCCTTTGTCCATCCATTTCATACAGTTGCCCCCTGAGTCCCTACATTCCATACAGTTGCCCCCTGTGTCCATCCATTTCATAAAGTTGCCCCCTGTGTCCCTACATTCCATACAGTTGCCCCATTTGTCAATCCATTTCATACAGTTGCCCCCTGTGTCCATCCATTTCATAAAGTTGCCCCCTGTGTCCATCCATTTCATACAGTTGCCCCCTGTGTCCCTACATTCCATACAATTGTCCCCTATGTCCATCCATTTCATAAAGTTGCCCCCTGTGTCCCTACATTCCATATAGTTGCCCCCTGTGTCCCTACATAACATACAGTTGCCCCCTTTGTCCATTTATTTCATACAGTTGCCCCCTGTGTCCATCCGTTTCATAAAGTTGCCCCCTGTGTCCATCCATTTCATAAAGTTTCCCCCTGTGTCCCTACATTCCATATAGTTGTCCTCTGTGTCCATCCATTTCATATAGTTGCCCCCTGTGTCCCTACATTCCATATAGTTGCCCCATGTGTCCCTGCATTAGATAAATGTGTCCCCTTTGTTCAAAAGAATAGTGTTTTCTGTCCCCTTTGAATTCAGAAGGAACCCCTTTATTGGCACATATTCAGTAATCGTTGGTGGATTTAGTGGGGCGAGTAGAAATGATACTTACCTATTAGGAAATAGTATCCCGGTCCTCCGATGTCCGTCTGCACACTCCGCTGCCTCGCCCGAACTGTTCGGACAGCCGCGCATGCGCGGCTCTATCTCAGACGCGATTGATATTCTGCCCATGCGCGGCCGCCCGAAAGAGATAGCGACATGTGCGTTCACAAGTTGTTTAACGGGCCGGCCGCAGGATCGCAGACGCTGGAGTGCGCAGGCGCGGCCCATGGATGCGGCAGGCTAGATGTGGCCGTATCCATGGGAAGCACAAATAAACAACACTAAGAGAAAGAAGAAATCTTAAATAGAATGGTAGGATATTTTTAATGAAATGTATAGGAAAAAGTCTTCAGTGGGGGCAAAGGAATTAAATTAAGACTGATCGATAAGATGATAATGCCCCTTTAAGGTGAAAAATGGCAGGGTCCTGAAGGGGTTAATCTGATATTCAGTGCGTCAGTAAGGAAAACATAACAGTAACATTACAAAACACTCACATGTCTAAACCATCCTTTTTATTGCGCTCATGTTTTTATCATTTTTGCCCAGGGCATCTTCATTGTAATGAACCGGATATCCTCAGATCGCAATGGCTGAAGGAGACACTGGAATCCTTTGTTCCATCGCCCCATATGAATGCCATCTCCACTTCCGAACTGGACGGGAGGCTTATAGGGAAGTTGCATGCCAAGTCATATGACAAGGTCTGTATTGTTTCAGGAAGGCATGTTTGGTTCAGGTTTGCATCTTTATAATGGGAAGACAGTGGGAAAATCCTAGCATTTTGTATCACCTTTTTTTTGTTAACATTATTTGGACACAGAGCCTCCAGCAGAAGTTTAGGGATCCATACAATTTTTACAGTTCCGTGTAAAGTCCACGGACAGGATTCCTTGTTAAACCGTTAAACTGTCATGTGTGTATTCTATCCTATACTCTTGAATCTTGTGTGCACCAAGTGGATTTATAATTGTTGACATATTTTATTTATTTATTTTTGGAGTACAGTCACTCATGTATTAATAAATGTATCATTTTTAGGGTTCATGCCCAGTATTGATTAGCTTCTTATTCCTACATGACTCGTGATTGATATACCGGTAGTTTAGCATCACTTAATATTTCTTTGTGTATTCTATCCTGCATTTATCAGCAGTTTTCTCCTCTGCATGTTTATTTTATTTATTTTACGCACTTATATAGCACTACTATATTTCACGGCGTGTCTTTGGAGTGTGGGAGGAAACCGACGCAATCGCGGGGAGAACATACAAACTCCGTGCAGATGTTTTCCATTGTCAGTTTTCCCTGAACTCAGCTCCAGGTGGGGGGAGATGAGCTGCTATGATGAGAAGAGGAAATCCTGCTCCCATGTCTCTATCACCCTTAGGCCTCATGCACACGACAGTATTTTTTCACGGTCCGCAAAACGGGGTTCCGTTGGTCCGTGATCCGTGACCGTTTTTTCGTCCGTGGGTCTTCCTTGATTTTTGGAGGATCCACGGACATGAAAAAAAAGTCGTCTTGGTGTCCGCCTGGCCGTGCGGAGCCAAACGGATCCGTCCTGACTTACAATGCAAGTCAATGGGGACGGATCCGTTTGAAGTTGACACAATATGGTGCAATTGCAAACGGATCCGTCCTCCATTGACTTTCAATGTAAAGTCAGGAGTTAATATACCATAGGATCGGAGTTTTCTCCAATCCGATGGTATATTTTAACTTGAAGCGTCCCCATCACCATGGGAACGCCTCTATGTTAGAATATACCATCGGATTTGAGTTACATCGTGAAAACTCATATCCGACAGTATATTCTAACACAGAGGCGTTCCCATGGTGATGGGGATGCTTCAAGTTAGAATATACTACGAACTGTGTACATGACTGCCCCCTGCTGCCTGGCAGCACCCGATCTCTTACAGGGGGCTGTGATCAGCACAATTAACCCCTCAGGTGCTGCACCTGAAGGGGTTAATTGTGCGTATCATAGCCCCTTGTAAGAGATCAGGGGCTGCCAGGCAGCAGGGGGCAGACCCCTCTCCCTCCCCAGTTTGAATATCATTGGTGGCCAGTGTGCGCCCCCCCCCGCCCCCCCTCCCCCCCTCTATTGTATTATCATTGGTGGCCAGTGCGCCCCCCCCCCCCCTCTATTGTATTAATATCATAGGTGGCCAGTGTGCGGCCTCCCCTCCCCCCTTCCCTCCCCGATCATTGGTGGCACAGGAGAGTTCCGATCGGAGTCCCAGTTTAATTGCTGGGGCTCCGATCGGTAACCATGGCAACCAGGATGCTACTGCAGTCCTGGTTGCCATGGTTGCTTAGCAATATTAGAAGCATCATACTTACCTGCTGCGCTGTCTGTGACCGGCCGGGAGCTCCTCCTACTGGTAAGTGACAGGTCTGTGCGGCGCATTGCTTAATGATCTGTCACTTACCAGTAGGAGGAGCTCCCGGCCGGTCACAGACAGCGCAGCAGGTAAGTATGATGCTTCTAATATTGCTAAGTAACCATGGCAACCAGGACTGCAGTAGCGTCCTGGTTGCCATGGTTACCAATCGGAGCCCCAGCGATTAAACTGGGACTCCGATCGGAACTCTCTGCTGCCACCAATGATCGGGGGGGGGGGCGCACACTGGCCACCAATGATATTAATACAATAGAGGGGGGGCGCTCACTGGCCACCAATGATAATACAATAGAGGGGGGGCTGGGGGGGCCGCACACTGGCTACCAATGATAATACAATAAAGGGAGGGAGGGGGGGCCGCACTGGCCACCAATGATATTAATACAATAGAGGGAGGGGGGGCCGGGCGGGCCGCACTGGCCACCAATGAATATAATACAGGGGAGGGAGGGGGTCTGCACCCTCCTGCCTGGCAGCCCCTGATCTCTTACAGGGGGCTATGATACGCACAATTAACCCCTTCAGGTGCGGCACCTGAGGGGTTAATTGTGCGGATCACAGCCCCCTGTAAGAGATCGGGTGCTGCCAGGCAGCAGGGGGCAGTCATGTACACAGTTCGTAGTATATTCTAACTAGAAGCGTCCCCATCACTATGGGAACGCCTCTGTGTTAGAATATACTGTCGGATTTGAGTTTTCACGAAGTGAAAACTCAGCTCTGAAAAAGCTTTTATGCAGACGGATCTTCGGATCCGTCTGTATGAAAGTAGCCTACGGACACGGATCACGGACACGGATGCCAATCTTGTGTGCATCCGTGTTTTTTCACGGACCCATTGACTTGAATGGGTCCGTGAACCGTTGTCCGTCAAAAAAATAGGACAGGATTTTTTTGACGGACAGGATACACAGATCACGGAGGCGGATGACAAACGGTGCATTTTCCGAGTTTTCAACGGACCCATTGAAAGTCAATGGGTCCGCAGAAAATCACGGAAAACGGAACAACGGCCACGGGTGCACACAACGGTCGTGTGCATGAGGCCTTAGAAGAAGCAGCAGCAGCATGGAGAAAATGATACCCCATTACTGAGCAGTGTTGCTGTGAATCCAACACTGGAGCGAAAGAGAAAATCAATTCCTAGATGCTGCAGCAACATCTCTGTACAGATGCTCTCTCCTCTCCCCTTCTCTTTTGACTTCTATGGGCTACAGCCCTTATCCCACAGTGAAATGATGATACATCTCATTGTTGCCTCTATAGATTTTACCAGTAAACTGATAGTAATTCAACAATTTAGGAGGGATGGAAAGGCGGAGAGTATAGGTAAAGATAAGATGAAAGAAACATTGGACTGTAATACAATATTGCAATTTTTTTTTACTTTCACTTGATTTATGGAAAGCTGTTTAAATTTGGAGGTACAGCGACATTCCAAAGCTTTCCATCCTTACTATTATAATTAGTATATTAAAGTGTACCTCCAACTATGGACATAATTCTGTTTTCTGGTTATGCTAATTCATCTAATAATATATATTTTTTTTAAGGGGTTTATACCCATAAAGTTACATTGTGACATGCAATCAACCACCACTATTTATAGGCTAGTTTCAGACTAGCGGCAAGGAACTCCGGCAGGCTGTTCCGGCGGGTGAACAGCCTGTCGGACCCATGCTGCCGCTAGTGCACGCGTGCCCCCGGACTACCGCTCCGTCCCATGTCGTAGTTTTATTCCAGCCGCCTCTCAGCATGTTTTCCGCGCTGCCACCGGAACTCCGGCTTGGCCTCATTATAGTCAATGAGGCCGGAGCGGTAATCCGGGGGCACACGTGCACTAGCGGTGGTACGGATCCGATAGGCTGTTCACCCGCCGGAACAGTCTGCCGGAGTTCTTTGCCGCTAGTAAAAGTACCTTTATCAGTTCAGTGGTACCTCTATAAATCTACCCTTGTTGAACTCCCTCTAGTGGCAGCTGCAAGAATTTTATTGTTTAAAGGGAACCTGTCACCATGAAAATGCAAAGTAAGCTACAGTCAGCAGGTTATAGAGCAGGAGGAGCTGAGCAGATTGATGTATAGGTTTATGGGAAAAGATTGAGTATAACTTGCAATTTATACATTGTACACCTATGTACACCTTCAGTGGTATTTTTTTATGATTGCATTTGGGATAAAAATATTTTTTTCTATCGGTCTTTATTAAAAATATTGAGCTGTTCTGTCACAAAGGGTTAACTGTTTTTCTAGCTGTGTGACTGGTACTTTCACTTTGTGCTGGTCATCTAATAACCACTTATCTGTAAACTTATAAAGGTCATAAACACTTATTTAAGCCACATTCTTATCTGTAAGATAGGATAGGTCAGAGATAATGAGCCAAGCTGATGGAGCAGAGAGAAAATTCAGAACCAGCTACTAGAGAAACTCAAAGTTGTGCTGGGAAAACGGCTCAACATTTTGAATAAAGACCAATTGAAAAAATGATTTTTAGCTCAAAATGAGTTCAATGGAATAATGTGGCTGGTCGCGTCCAACATCAGAATGTAAGGAGAAATGTCTGCGCATGCGCTTGGCTGTCTCCATTCTAGCCTATAAGAGTTGGAGATTTGGCTGTGCACATATATGATCATCTCTTCTTGTATTCTTTGGTAGGTAGAGCGCGAATCAGGGGACCCTTGTTCTCCTGAATGGTAGGAGTCGATATTCATGGATTATAACATTAGACATTATCATGTGTTTGTGCCGTAGGTCTTAGTAGATGCCCCCTGCTCCAACGACAGAAGTTGGTTGTTCTCATCTGATGCTCATCAGGCAGCGGAAAGAATATCACAAAGGAAAGTCCTCCCTGCAGTCCAAGCAGAGCTACTCAGGTACAGGAGACTTTTCTTCTCGTGTACTGTAGGCTCATTACTTCTTCTTATTGTTATTTTTGTTTTACACCTGAATTCTCTCTTTAATGTTGGCATATGGCACCGCAAGCTGCTGAAAATCACAGTCTCTTGATGGCCAATTTCTGAATATTTGGATTGATTAGATTTATTTTGTTCTTTTTCATTATGTACTTTTAGACTCACATTCTCAATGCTGAACTCATAATACAGGTTGCAGGTTACCTGAGCATTCTGGGAGCACTGGCTGTTGACCCGTGGTCCATATTCCTTGATTCAGATATGTCTGATATTGTGTGTATTGATACCAATAACTATTTAAAGGGTATTTTGTAGGGATCGACCGATTATCGGTTTGGCCGATATTATCGGCCGATATTGAGGATTTTGAACGTTATCGGCATCAATTTTGCCGATATACCGATAACGTATGGGGAACACAGAACGCGCTGCTGACAGCGCTCTCTGTGTTCCCTCCGCAGCACAGGGGAGAAGGAAGCAGTGTCTCCTCCCCCTGTGCTGCTGCTGCCGCTGCCGCCAATGAGGGGATAGAACATAAGAGGAGGGGAGGGGCTGTGGCCGCTGCGCCACCAATGAAGATAAGCCTTTCATTCATTCATATATACAGGAGGCGGGAGCTGGCTGCAGAATCACATAGCCGGCTCCCGACTTCTATGAGCAATAGCTGCGGTCCGTGGTAGTTAACTCCTCAGGTGCCGCGGATCGCAGCTACCGCTGATAGAGGTCGGGAGCCGGCTATGTGATTCTGCAGCCAGCTCCCGCCTCCTGTATATGAATGATCGATAGACTTATCTTCATTGGTGGCGCAGTGCGCCCCCCCAAGCCCCCCAGTATTAATCATTGGTGGCGCAGTGCGCCCCCCACCCCCATCCCAATCCCGGCCAATAGTAAAAACATTGGTGGCGCAGTGCTCCCCCCCCCCCCCCCCACCCAGTATTAATCATTGGTGGCAGTGGCCACAGGATCCCCTCTCCCCTGCTCCTCCGATCGGAGCCCCAGCTGTGTAAGCCTGGGGCTCCGATCGGTTACCATGGCAGCCAGGACGCTATTGAAGCCCTGGCTGCCATGTTCAGCTCCATGCTGCTGTGTGCACTATGCACAGAGCAGCAGGGACAGTGTGAGATCCTATTCACCCTGATAGAGATCTATCAGGGTGAATAGGACAAGGGTTCTAGTCCCTAAGGGGGTTAAAAGTTGGTAAAAAAAAAAACACAAAAATATTAAGTATAAATGAAAAAGATTTATAAAAAAAAAATACACATTAACAATAAACAAAAAAAATACACATTAACAATAAACATATTAATTTTCAGCAGATTTGTGTAGGAATTTTTTTTTTTCTCAAAAATGAAAATTCCCAGAATATCGGTATAAATTATCGGCTATCGGCCTGAAAGTTCACAAATTATCGGTATCGGCCCTAAAAAATCAATATCGGTCGATCCCTAGTATTTTGGTTAGATAATGTTATCTTCCAAACACAGCATAGGGGATAACTATTAGAGCAATCTTTTGATCGGTGAACCCCCACCCATCACAAGAAGGGGGGCTCCAAACCCCCGAAATGAATGGAGCGGCAGGTCGAGCATGTGCACTGACACTCAATTCTTATCTATGGTCCTGCTAGAAATAGCCAAGTGCTGTACTGTAGTCAGCGACAATGACTAGGGTCAGGGTGTTTTAAAGGGCATCTGGTTCAAAGGGACAAATCTGCTGACAGATGCCGTTTAAAGGGGGTTGTCCAGTGGCATAAAACTGATGACTTATCTTCAGGATAGGTCATCAATATCGGATGCTCAAGGGTCCAACTCCCGACACCCTGTCAATCAGCTGCCATGCAACGCTGGCCTGCCTGCCGTTTCCTTTGTAGCGGCTGTGCAGTGTAATTACATCAGCTCCATCCCAAGTGAAAACTGTATTCAGACAGGTAAGCTGTGACGACCACACACACATTGTAAAACTTTGTGACTTGTGCGTGTCTTGTACTTTCAGTTCTGCTGGACTTGTATCCTCTGTGTCTGCGTCAGATTTGGGATATTTCTTTTTCTAGCCCGGCTAGTTTCAGGTTTTGTGTTGCAGCTACCCTCCTCCTGCCCCGCTGCTGCCTGACAGTATCCAGCGGAGAGCGTGACCTCTCATTTGTCTTTCTCTGAAATGAGCTTCCCTACCGGACTGTGTTAAATCCATTAACGTTCTGGAGAGCGTCTAACCTGTCCACGTCTCTCTTCTGTCAGCCGGCCAGCACAGGAATATGGAAATGAGGTGGGATATTTTTACCAACATAGAAAATATCATCAACCTCCCTGCACCTAATGACTTACTTTACTTTATATAGATTAGAAAATCCATTTGTAGGCGCTGGTTCTGATTAAAGAGACCTGGCGTGTGTATGGAGGCTTATTTCAAGGCAGTGCTCCATGGGAAAATAGTATGCAAATTAGCTCATGCCTGCCAAAAGCAAGAGTGACCCATCTCGATCATTGGCTGAAGCGGTGACCCACCGCAGCCAGTGATTGGATGAGTCGCCATTTCCTGTGTATTGAGAGAAACCGGGAAGTAGAGACTGACGAGGAACGGGAGCGGTGAGTATGACTTCTTTTATTTACGTGATTTTTACCTTTTTCTGTAAAAAATTATACTGGTCAGACAGCCCCTTGACAAGAGGCAGGAAAAGTAAATTTGTGAGGTCACTATAGACATTCAGCATTATGTACCTTTGTCTCATCCAAATATCCCTTATTTTAACAGTGCACTTGGAGATAAGTAGCAACTAGACACATCTGGTGCCGCTTATCACTGGACAAGACACAGTCCGACCTGTTGGCCCGATGTTCCCTTTCAGATCTTCTCCGCCCCATAGATATATCAATTTGATCTTTCTGCAGTGTAAATGTAATGTCTGTGACCACCTTTAGTCTACACAGGCCTATCATCCCCCGGACAGACATCCATAGGTCTTGTACATGGAAAGATAAATTGCTCAAATGGAAAATCTTTTTTTGTTTTTACATATTTTGGTCACCCCCTCACATCACTGTTTACATGTTAAGGGCTCATGCACACGACCATATGAATTTTGAAGTCCGCAAAACACAGATCCGCAAAAAATACGGGTGACGTCCGTGTGACATCCATATTGTATTGTTTTTTTTTTTTTTTTCGGATCCATTGTAACAATGCCTATCCTTGTCCACAATACGGACAAGAATAGGACACGCGGACATACGGAAACAGAATGCACACCATTCCGTTTTTTATTTTATTTGAGTGAGTGGGTCCACATACGGGCCGCAAAAAAAAAAAAAAAAGGAACGGACACAAAAAAAAATACGTTCATGTGCATGAGCCCTTATCATGAGACCTGGTGAGTTGGAGATACACCTCTCTTCATTTCCATTAACAGCAATGCCTTTGGTTTCCACTGGTATCTTAGCATTGTTAGTATCTTGCCTGCCGGAGTTCTCCAGATCCGGCATTGGCAGATATCTTGCCTGCCGGAGTTCTCCAGATCCGGCATTGTTAGTATCTTGCCTGCCGGAGTTCTCCAGATCAGGCATTGGCAGATATCTTGCCTGCCGGAGTTCTCCAGATCCGGCATTGTTAGTATCTTGCCTGCCGGAGTTCTCCAGATCCGGCATTGGCAGATATCTTGCCTGCCGGAGTTCTCCAGACCCGGCATTGGCAGATATCTTACCTGCCGGAGTTCTCCAGACCCGGCATTGTTAGTATCTTGCCTGCCGGAGTTCTCCAGATCCAGCATTGGCAGATATCTTGCCTGCCGGAGTTCTCCAGACCCGGCATTGGCAGATATCTTACCTGCCGGAGTTCTCCAGACCCGGCATTGGCAGATATCTTGCCTGCCGGAGTTCTCCAGATCCAGCATTGGCAGATATCTTGCCTGCCGGAGTTCTCCAGACCTGGCATTGGCAGATATCTTGCCTGCCGGAGTTCTCCAGACCTGGCATTGGCAGATATCTTGCCTGCCGGAGTTCTCCAGATCCAGCATTGGCAGATATCTTACCTGCCGGAGTTCTCCAGATCCAGCATTGGCAGATATCTTGCCTGCCGGAGTTCTTCAGACCCGGCATTGGCAGATATCTTACCTGCCGGAGTTCTCCAGATCCAGCATTGGCAGATATCTTGCCTGCCGGAGTTCTCCAGATCCAGCATTGGCAGATATCTTACCTGCCGGAGTTCTTCAGATCCAGCATTGGCAGATATCTTGCCTGCCGGAGTTCTTCAGACCCGGCATTGGCAGATATCTTACCTGCCGGAGTTCTCCAGATCCAGCATTGGCAGATATCTTGCCTGCCGGAGTTCTCCAGATCCAGCATTGGCAGATATCTTACCTGCCGGAGTTCTTCAGATCCAGCATTGGCAGATATCTTGCCTGCCGGAGTTCTCCAGATCCAGCATTGGCAGATATCTTACCTGCCGGAGTTCTCCAGATCCAGCATTGGCAGATATCTTACCTGCCGGAGTTCTTCAGACCCGGCATTGGCAGATATCTTACCTGCCGGAGTTCTCCAGACCCGGCATTGGCAGATATCTTACCTGCCGGAGTTCTCCAGACCCGGCATTGGCAGATGTTACCGGAACGCCCTCCGGCCCCATTAACTACAATGGGATCTGACAGAGATTCAGCCACTACCTGGAAAATACGCTGTGATTCGGCCAGAAAAAAAAAAATGATGCAGCCATGCAACTGGTTTTGTCTGTCCGACTCCAGGCCGTAACTGCCTGCCGGAAGGCTGCAACGCAAATCCGAAATAAGCTTTATTTGCAGCTGTGTGCTATTATTGCGCTGAGCCAAATCCCACATCAGTGTCCATGCACAATGACTTCACATGAAATATATGTCGGCCAGGACATCTAATCTCGACAGGATCCGTCAGCATCTAATGGATTTGGTGGTGGCTGATTTTGCATATATTACCTCCTATATGTAAATCGACAGATAAATAAAAAGGTTACGGATCTTGAAATGTGATGACGTGATTTTGTTGTGGAAATTTAATAAAACATAAAAAAGACATATTTGTTTAAATAAGGCTACTTTCACACTGACGTTTTGGCTTTCCGTTTGTGAGATCCGTCATGGGCTCTCACAAGCGGTCCAAAACGGATCAGTTTTGCCCTAATGCATTCTGAATGGAAAAGGATCCGCTCAGAATCCATCAGTTTGCCTCCGTTCCGTCTCCATTCCGCTCTGGAGGCCGACACCAAAACGCTGCCTGCTTGACGAAACTGAGCCAAACGGATCCGTCCTGGCACACAACGTAAGTCAATGGGGACGGATCTGTTTTCACTGACACAATCTGGCACAATAGAAAACGGATCCGTCCTCCATTGACTTTCAATTGTGTTCAGGACGGATCCGTCTTGGCTATGTTACAGATAATACAAATGGATCCGTTCTGATTGGATGCAGGTGGTTGTATTATCTGAACGGATCCGTCCATGAAGGATCTGCACAAAACGTGAGTGTGAAAGTAGCCTAAGAGTTAAAAATAATTCCCCCCAAAACGGTAAAAAAATAATTTATACAGTCCCCTAAAAATATGATATATTATGGTTAATTAATGCAAAAAAACAAAGTTATACCATTACTGCCAAACAATATGTAATAAAGTACAGGTGCATGATACCACGGCTGCAACGCAAAGGCAAACACTGTATGTGGCAACACACTGCTCTATGTACAAAGACACAGGCAGACACTGGAAACGTGGAGAAAAAGGAATTGCATTACTGCTCTACTTACTATATGAAAATGAGACGCTCTGTGCACACATTTTTGATCAAAATAGTTTTGGGCCCATCTATTAAAATAATGCGCTGTGTGCGCAGCCACATCAGCGCACAGCGACGCCCCCATTTATGCCCTAAGTATAAACAATACAGCGCAGTCGCTGCCCCTTCCCAGACACACTGGTTGGAGCATGTTCTCTTCTTCCCCTGCCTTTATGTTCCAGTGTGGCCCTGTGTGGTCTATTGAGTAACGTGATTTAGACATTGAAAATATTTCATAAAAGGAGACATAAAAGCCACCGTGGAATTCTGAACAATGGTGATTTTTTTTCCTTAGTAAAATGAAAAATGCTGAGTTCAGAGAACATTCTGATTGATCGGTGAAATTCTTGAGTGTCTTATTGGGGTAATGCATCATGTCGTTTATTTCTTCGGGAGAAATCCATCAAATGCCGTAGCCCTCCTTTATAATTTTCTCATTCTGGATGTGACATAAAAAATCAAATCTGTGAAGCTGTAGGGAAAGCTGAAGCATACATCATCGTTACTGGGGCTAACCCTGCGTGCTCTGCAGCGCGTCCCTGTGAGTGTCTCTGCAGCTTCATGATAGTACTGATCCTTATCCTATGGTATGGAGCCGCTGCAGAGGTCGTGGCAGTACGTGAATACACATCGGGGGTTATTTATTAAAGGCCAGCTTTTAACGTCGTTCTTTGGTATCTTCTGCTCTGCCGGAGGATGCACTAAATTTATGCAGAGGTGAAAGCCTTTTCATAAATTAGGCGCATCCTCCCCCAGTCCGTTTGCCTAAATCAAAATTTACTCCAGCCCCTGTTTGGAGTAGATTTCAATCATCATTTACACCAGGAAACATAAATGATAGTAAGTTTGTCGGGGCTGCTGGCCTGGCCCCCACCATGCCCTCACACCTCCCCTGCCATTCCCCATGTTGAGGGCGGCATAAAAACACAGCTTGCGCCTAAAATTAGGCACACAGGCATTTAAAAAGTCCCACAATTGGGACATACGACTTCTTTACTCCAAAAACTGGCATTAGGGGCCATTATATGTGACCACCCCATTGTGTGGTCTAGGAGTGCAGAAATAAGCCTAAAATCTGTCACATGTGCATCCATGGGGACTACACAGACCCACCTCTGCACCACTATGCAGCTTAGCACTTACATGAAGTTCCTCTATCTATTTTTATTTTTTTGAGGATAAAACTTCATTTTAGATAACCAGTTACTGATACAGAGCTCTAAATTTTTCTTAAAGAGGTCTTTCCACCAAGACTCAAGATCAGGAAGATCTCATTTTTGGCCTCTGTGAACCAAGACTGGCAGTCGTGGACAATCAGTGTTCCCACTCTGGCAGCCTGGCTCCACTTCGTATTATATGGATGGCCATTCATTTCCATGATTGCCGTGTATTATGTAGGTAGCCCCAGCTTCTTCTAGTGATGACAATCATTGTTGTGGCGGGTTTCATTCCTGGCTTCATTTTCAGAAGAAATAGTCAGGATGAGGCAACCAACAGTTAAAAAAAGAGGATTTGTATGAATTAAGGTAAGTATCACAAGGAATGGTGTAATTCCTGCTGTGACTTATCATGAAGAGTAGAAATCATCTTGGATTATGTTTCCCATACAACGTCATGATGAGGTCTAAAGCCTTATTCACACATCAGTGTTTGGTCAGTGATTGTGAGACAAAGCCAGGAGTGGGGTCTACACAGAGAAACGGTATAATGGAAAGATCTACACCTGTTCTGTGTTTCGAGCTGCACCTGGTTTTGGTTCAAAATCACTGATGGAAATCACTGACGTGTGAATAAGGCTTTATAGTCCTATATATTTCAGAGGGGTGAACTGTCCTGTATACAATATGGAGATTTTGCCCATGAGTTAAACCATCTCAGCCTGAAATAATACACCTAAGTGGTGCTCACCCATTATGGAAGTCATTGTAGAAGAAATAGTGGAGCAGTCCTTTCTTCAATCACATGATAATCGAAAAAGAACGCATTTACATCATTTTATGACCGGTGCCCATTTTACATCTCCCGGTTGTAAAAAAAAAAAACAACCGGTTGGGGCATTTTCATGTAAAGTACCTCCCTTCCCATGATTTCATGGAAAATGGCTAACTGGGTCAAATTAAAGAGGTTTAAGCCACTATAATTACACAGGACACACTCGAAGTAGAAAGTTTGTAATATACTTACCTTTCTGAAGATGCATGGATCAGCCTTTGGGGAACCTGGCCGGGGCTGTGAACGCTGGCAGAACGATTCCTTTCCTTGATACAAGTGTAGATGAGGTGGATTCAGAAGTCTGCATGTGCACTTGGGAGCAGTATAGTTTTGGCCCTGTCCACAGCAAAATTGACACCCTGTCCATAGCCTACCAGTGATGGCTAACCTCTGCCACTCCAGCTGTGGTGAAACTACGACTCCCAGCATGCGCCATTCATTTCTATGGAGTTCTGAGAATAGTTGTAGGAGGTTAGCCATCATAGGCCCTAGGCCGGAAACCTGGTGACGCATGTGACATCAGTGGATGCTGGATTTTCAAAAGAGGAGTGTCACATGACCGGGTTCCCGGGAGGCCGATCCATGCAACTTTGTAACAGTAAGTACATAATTTCTCATACAGGTGTGTCATGTGTAGTTATGGTGGCTTTGCAGGACCCACTGGGTCCCAAGAAACTCCTTTAAACCAAAGGGTGTAGTAGGAATAACGTTTTCTACAAGCAATCACAAATGTATAAATTCTCTGAAATATACCGGGTTACAGCAAGGAGGTGGGGAAAAAAATCTTTGTCGGGGAGTCCAGAAATCACAGTGGAGACAGACACAGATGCAGTATCCATGGGTCAGGTAAGAGTGATCAAGCTGAGCCGTGTATTCAGTGCTACAGAGGATAATTCATGAAGGTAATCACATGTGCCAGGGATTCGGTAATTGTGATCAAGTAGAGCCAGGCATGAGGTACAGCGAAGCAGAAGAGGAGTCAAGAAAACAGGAGTAAATATACAATTCAGGAGCAGTAGGTTAACACCAGTCTAGCCGGCGATAATACACATATAATTGTCATTTTACATACAGGGTCTAGTTCTCCGATTAACTAGATGGCCGCTTGCTCCGTACATGAACTGCTCAGTGTCCTTTCCATGAGACTTGCTGGGTGGTGAGTATGTAACAGTTAGTTTGCTGGGCCTTGACTCAGAGTCTGTAAATGTGAAATGGCTGAATTAGAGAAAAGGATTGCAATTTATGTCGGTGAGTGACGCACTGGTTTTTCTAGACGTATATTGGCAGTTCATTTACTGCACTGAGCACGAGGGTGATGTCTGAAAGTGACATGGTCAGAGCATAATGGAACATCAGTCTTCATTACAGATTACATGCTGTAAGAAGGTACCTGGAATCATCGTGGATGGAAGGTATGTGTCACCGAGGTTTCTGGCCTCGGTGAAGTAAGAGCCGGTATTTTATGTGTCAGCAGCAGCTATTGATTTAGCATGGCTGTCATAGCTGATCCGGGACGGCTCTTACTGGGAGTAGTCAAAGTGCTGGGTGGGTGACAATTTACCATGGTCTAGGCTGGGTTTTGCCAGGCATAAAAACCAGCCAGCACTGCCAGGTGTGGTGGATTTACCTCCCTCTGACAGTGGAGCTCAGGAGTCGGTATGCTGTGAACTGAGGGCTGTGCTGGGATTTAAGCCGGGCTGGAGGACTCGGGCCCCTCTAAAGGCGAACAGGCTGCCTATGGACTTGATGAGGCTGAACTGCTAACAGGGTGTGAATTAACACCTAGGATAAAAGGTGACACTTATTGTTTATGGACTTTCCTTGTGTGTGAACAAACACCAAGCCACCTGCGTTTTGTGATACACCTTATCTGCATTTTGTGATACACCAATGGGTGAATAAACACAGCTGTTTGATTCACGAACTGTGTACTTTGCCTCTATACTGCATCCGCTATCCCTAACTACCAGAGCGAATCCCCACAACGCCAATGATAGATATAGGTTTTATATGAGTGTAGTATGGAAAATGTCAGTGAACATTTGAAGGCCACTGTAGAGCCAGTGCAGCTCCTTTCAGGAGATTATTATAAAAAAAATGCAGCCATTTTTCATCCGGTTCCTGCGTTCTGTCCTTTGTCACTCATCGTGGCTCCTGGTAGACATCAGTAAGTCAAAGCAAATTCTACATAAGCAAATGTTGCAGTCTCAGAAGGCACGTGAAGATGTCATGGATCAGCCAGTCCATTGTAACTGAGCACTTGTTAAAGAAAGGTATCATCCTTTAATTTTAGTTTACATAGTTATAGTTTATGCCATTGAAGGAGTTGTCCAGTGATATAAAAACATAGCTGTTCTCTTCCAAAAAGCGGCACCAGTATTTCTGCTCAAACTCATTCTCTCCAGTGGAGCCGAGCGGCAGTACCAGAAACAACCCATGGACCATTTTTTCAAGAAAGCAGCCATGTTTTTCTAATTCTGTAGAACCTCTTTATTGCCTCATAGACGTGGATCACATTTCTGAGAAGTTCACTTATCACACAGTCTTGAGTTACAAGCCCGGAGTTATACAATTCACCGAAATCTCAAATAGAAAGAACCCTTTGTGTAATTATTTAAAACTGACGGTCACGTCAACTGTTGCCTCAGCTTAATCAATGGTCTCACCAGTGATGGGTGCAATATACGCCAAATAAGACTAGACCACAATATTATTGACTAGACAGACCAGGTTGTGACATTGGCTTTATTCATATTGCACACAAAACCAACATAGTAGCCATAAAATATAAGATAAAATGGCACACTATCTTCTATATAGGTAAATGACTGAATTAATGATTTTTTAATACATCTCTAGAATTGAGTAATCGAGCATGGAGAGCCGTCTGTGTAACAGAGGGAGGCACGGAGAGCAGTCTGTGTAACCAAGGGAGGCACGGAGAGCAGTCTGTGTAACAGGGAGGCACGGAGAGCAGTCTGTGTAACCGAGGGAGGCACGGAGAGCAGTCTGTGTAACCGAGGGAGGCACGAAGAGCAGTCTGTGTAACAGAGGGAGGCACGGAGAGCAGTCTGTGTAACCGAGGGAGGCACGAAGAGCAGTCTGTGTAACAGAGGGAGGCACGGAGAGCAGTCTGTGTAACCGAGGGAGGCACGGAGAGCAGTCTGTGTAACAGGGAGGCACGGAGAGCAGTCTGTGTAACAGAGGGAGGCACGGAGAGCAGTCTGTGTAACCGAGGGAGGCTTGGAGATCAGTCTGTATAACCGAGGGAGGCATGGAGATCAGTCTGTGTAACCGAGGGAGGCATGGAGAGCAGTATGTGTAACAGAGGGAGGCACGGAGAGCAGTCTGTGTAACAGAGGGAGGCACGGAGAGCAGTCTGTGTAACCGAGGGAGGCACGGAGAGCAGTCTGTGTAACAGAGGGAGGCACGGAGAGCAGTCTGTGTAACAGAGGGAGGCACGGAGAGCAGTCTGTGTAACAGAGGGAGGCACGGAGAGCAGTCTGTGTAACAGAGGGAGGCACGGAGAGCAGTCTGTGTAACAGAGGGAGGCACGGAGAGCAGTCTGTGTAACAGAGGGAGGCACGGAGAGCAGTCTGTGTAACAGAGGGAGGCACGGAGAACAGTCTGTGTAACAGAGGGAGGCACGGAGATCAGTCTGTGTAACAGAGGGAGGCACGGAGAGCCGTCTGTGTAACAGAGGGAGGCACGGAGAGCCGTCTGTGTAACAGAGGGAGGCACGGAGAACAGTCTGTGTAACAGAGGGAGGCACGGAGATCAGTCTGTGTAACAGAGGGAGGCACGGAGAGCAGTCTGTGTAACAGAGGGAGGCACGGAGAGCAGTCTGTGTAACAGAGGGAGGCACGGAGAGCAGTCTGTGTAACAGAGGGAGGCACGGAGAGCAGTCTGTGTAACAGAGGGAGGCACGGAGAGCAGTCTGTGTAACAGAGGGAGGCACGGAGAGCAGTCTGTGTAACAGAGGGAGGCACGGAGAGCAGTCTGTGTAACAGAGGGAGGCACGGAGAGCAGTCTGTGTAACAGAGGGAGGCACGGAGAGCAGTCTGTGTAACAGAGGGAGGCACGGAGAGCAGTCTGTGTAACAGAGGGAGGAATGGAAGGTAGCTTTTGTACCAAATGGAAGCTTCTATCACCTGTCTATGTCATGTCTATCTATTTATCTATCATCAATTTTCAATCTATCTCTCATTTATCTATTGTCTATCTATCTATCTATCTATCTATCTATCCTGTCATTCTATCTATTTATTGATTGATCTATCTGTATCTCTCTATCATACTTATTATTATCAATGTTTTACTAAGAATTTTTACTATCGATAAAAAAATAAAACACATATCAGGCACGTTATGGTTTCTTCAGTAAAACCTGGAATGCCAGCGAGACGTACCCATTTTATTTGCAATTGCTTTACAGTTTATGAACAGATTCGGCTGCTGGTGTTAGGAGCAGATTGAAATGTTTTTTTTTGTTGGAATAAAATGAAAAGGGTAATTGAAAAAAAGTAACTTCCCTGCCGCAACGGAAAGCAAACAAAATAAAACTGTTGAAACGAGCATTAAGCAAATAATTGAAAGAAAGCCGTGAATTGCTGCAAATATCAGCCTTTGTGGAAAGTGCAATATTTCCTACAAGTTTATGAGCTGCATCGAACTACTGTACAGTCCAGGTAGCGCTGGCATATTACCGGGCAGCGTGCCCTGTGGAACAGAAGATGGCAGTGTTGGCACGTGAACACATTATAATTGATGTAAGTTGGGATTTAGCCGGAGCCGCTTGTTTCAACTTTCTTTTAACATTGAAAACAGTTAAATGATGGTATCATTAAATCTGACCCTTTCTCAGAATACGGCAGATCTGTTCTTACATTAGTCCACACTGTATATTTAAGGAGCCAAAATACTAAGGATGGAAAATACAGGTTTCATAAGTGATAGAAAAAGGTCTTTTTTTTCTTGCTTTTTTAATCTCCTCTGATAGAAGTCTCTATGCCGGACATGTTTAAAGGGATCAGCTCTTCTTGTGTCATTGCCTTTGTGTGAGTGCGCATATCTTATGTAAATTGGGAGAATATGAGACGGTTGTTTGACATTGAAGTGATAATATCTCAATGGGGCTGAAAATTTAGGGCTTAGTATTTAAAAAAAATCATAGTATTGATGGAAGAACCAAAAGAATTGTCACACATGATGACAACCCCTATCCATGTGTGTATTAGGGCATATGGACGTTATGAAGTGGGGCACCATTAGCCCCCACTCCGGTAATTTATTACATGGGTGCTCATTCATTTCTGGCAGGGGTGCACAACCTTTTCGGATCTGAGGGTCACGTCAGATTCTACTATTCTCAAGGGCCACAATAACATTTACAGTTGCAAGAAAAAGTATGTGAATCCTTTGAAATGATATGGATTTCTGCACAAATTGGTCATAAAATGTGATCTGATCTTCATCTAAGTCAAAACAATAGACAATCACAGTCTACTTAAACTAATAACACACAAAGAATTAAATGTTACTATGTTTTTATTGAACAAACCATGTAAACATTCACAGTGCAGGTGGAAAAAGTATGTGAACCCCTAGACTAATGACATCTCCAAGAGCTAATTGGAGTGAGGTGTCGGCCAACTGGAGTCCAATCAAGGAGATGAGATTGGAGGTGTTGGTTACAGATGCCCTGGTCTATAAAAAACACACACCAGTTCTGGGTTTGCTTTTCACAAGAAGCATTGCCTGATGTGAATGATGGCTTGCACAAAAGAGCTCTCAGAAGACCTACGATTAGGAATTGTTGACTTGCATAAGGGCTCTTTCACACTTGCGTTCTTTTCTTCCGGCATAGAGTTCTGTCGTCGGGGCTCTATGCCGGAAGAATCCTGATCAGTTTTATCCTAATGCATTCTGAATGGAGTGAAATCCGTTCAGGATGCATCAGGATGTCTTCAGTTCCGGAACGGAACGTTTTTTGGCCGGAGAAAATACCGCAGCATCCTGCGCTTTTTGCTCCGGCGAAAAATACTGAAGACTTGCCGCAAGGCCGGATCCGGAATTAATGCTCATTGAAAGGCATTGATCCGGATCCGGCCTTAAGCTAAACGTCGTTTCGGCGGATTGCCGGATCCGACATTTAGCTTTTTTCTGAATGGTTACCATGGCTGCCAGGACACTAAAGTCCTGGCAGCCATGGTAAAGTGTAGCGGGGAGCGGGGGAGCAGCATACTTACCGTCCGTGCGGCTCCCGGGGCGCTCCAAAGTGACGTCAGGGCGCCCCAAGCGCATGGATCACGTGATCGCATGGCACGTCATCCATGCGCATGGGGCACTCTGACGTCATTCTGGAGCGCCCCGGGAGCCGCGCGGACTGTAAGCATACTGCTCCCCCGCTCCCCGCTCCTACTATGGCAACCAGGACTTTAATAGCGTCCTGGCTGCCATAGTAACACTGAAAGCATTTTGAAGATGGATCCGTCTTCAAATGCTTTCAGTTCACTTGCATTTTTCCGGATCCGGCGTGTAATTCCGGCAAGTGGAGTACACGCTGCATCCGGACAACGCAAGTGTGAAAGAGGCCTAAATCTGGAAAGGGTTATAAAAGTATCTCCAAAAGCCTTGCTGTTCATCAGTCCACAGTAAGACAAATTGTCTATAAATGGAGAAAGTTTAGCACTGCTACTACTCTCCCTAGGAGTGGCCGTCCTGTAAAGATGACTGCAAGAGCACAGCGCAGACTGCTCAATGAGGTGAAGAAGAATCCTAGAGTGTCAGCTAAAGACTTACAAAAGTCTCTGGCATATGCTAACATCCCTGTTAGCGAATTTATGATACGTAAAACACTAAACAAGAATAGATTTCATGGGAGGATACCACAGAGGAAGCCACTGCTGTCCAAAAAAAACATTGCTGCACGTTTACAGTTTGCACAAGAGCACCTGAATGTTCCACAGCAGTACTGGCAAAATATTCTGTGGACAGATGAAACCAAAGTTGAGTTGTTCGGAAGAAACACACAACACTGTGTAGAGAAAAAGAGGCACAGCACACCAACATCAAAACCTCATCCCAACTGTGAAGTATGGTGGTGGGGGCATCATGGTTTGGGGCTGCTTTGCTGCATCAGGGCCTGGACGGATTGCTATCATCGAAGAAAAAAATGAATTCCCAATTTTGTCAAGACACTTTGCAGGAGAACTTAAGGCCATCTGTCTACCAGCTGAAGCTCAACAGAAGCTGAGTGTTGTGACAGGACAAAAACCCAAAGCACAGAAGTAAATCAACAACAGAATGGCTTAAACAGAAGAAAATATGCCTTCTGGAGTGGCCCAGTCAGAGTCCTGACCTCAACCCGATTGAGATGCTGTGGCATGACCTCACTGTGAATGCACTGTGAATGTTTACATGGTGTGTTCAATAAAAACATGGTAACATTTAATTCTTTGTGTGTTATTAGTTTAAGCAGACTGTGATTGTCTATTGTTGTGACTTAGATGAAGATCAGATCACATTTTATGACCAATTTGTGCAGAAATCCATATCATTCCAAGGGGTTCACATACTTTTTCTTGCAACTGTATATCATCTTGACAGTATAAGCCCTAAATGTCTTGATAGGTGAAGGTTTTACTGCTGAGACTCCAACCTGTTGGGAGAATGGGGGTTATTTGCTCCCTTGTTTGTCACTCCAGAGAGGAGGCAAGAAGATGGCCACATACGTTGTGGCGATCTTCATTGTAGTTTTACAGATGCCATAAATTACAGTAAAGAGAACCCAGATCTATAAGTGCAGAGAAGACAATGCAGAGCTGTGGTCTAATGATACATGTGGTTGATATAATCGTTGCAGGGAGGACAATATGGAGCTGTGGTCTAATGATACACTGCTCTTCCCAAAAATAAGTCGTAATTCGTTGGACCGCCTTCAGCTTTGATTACGGCACGCATTCGCTGTGGCATTGTTTCGATAAGCTTCTGCAATGTCACAAGATTTATTTTCATCCAGTGTTGCATTAATTTTTCACCAAGATCTTGCATTGATGATGGTAGAGTCTGACTGCTGCGCAAAGCCTTCTCCAGCACATCCCAAAGATTCTCAATGGGGTTAAGGTCTGGACTCTGTGGTGGCCAATCCATGTGTGAAAATGCTCATGCTCACTAAACCACTCTTTCACAATTTAAGCCTGATGAATCCTGGCATTGTCATCTTGGAATATGTCCGTGCCATCAGGGAAGAACAAATCCATTGATGGAATAACCTGGTCATTCAGTATGTTCAGGTAGTCATCTGACCTCATTCTTGGAGCACATACTGTTGCTGAACCTAGACCTGACCAACTGCAGCAACCCCAGATCATAGCACTGCCCACACAGGCTTGTACAGTAGGCACTAGGCATGATGGGTGCATCACTTCATCTGCCTCTCTTCTTACCCTGATGGGCCCATCACTCTGGAACAGGGTAAATCTGGACTCATCAGACCACATGACCTTCTTCCATTGCTCCAGAGTCCAATCTTTATGCTCCCTAGCAAATTGAAGTCTTTTTTTTCTGGTTTGCCTCACTGATTAGTGGTTTTCTTACGGCTACACAGCTGTTCAATCCCAATGCCTTGAGTTCCCTTCGCATTGTGAGTGTAGAAATGCTCTTACTTTCACTATTAAACATAGCCCTGAGTTCTACTGTTGTTTTTCTTCGATTTGATTTCACCAAACAATTAAGTGATCGCCGATCACGATCATTCAGGATTTTTTTTCCCGCCACATTTCTTCCTCGAATATGATGGGTCCCCACTATCCTTCCAGTTTTTAATAATGCGTTGGACAGTTCTTAACCCAATTTTATTAGTTTCTGCAATCTCCTTAGATGTTCTCTCTGCTCTATGCATGCCAATGATTTGACCCTTCTCAAACAGACTAAAATCTTTTCCACGACCACGAGATCTGTCTTTCCACATGGTTGTTTAAAAAATGAGAAGCAACTCATTGCACCAGTTGGGGTTAAATAACTTATTGCCAACTGAAGGATAATCGCCCATGCAGTAATTATCCAATAGGAGGTAAACTATTTGCTTAGTTCAATCCAGGTGGCAACTTTTTTTTTTTTTGGACAGGCAGTGTATGTGTGGCTGATATAATCGATGCAGGAGGAGAATATGAAGCTGCAGTTTAATGATACATTATGCAAGTGGCTTGGAAAAGTCACATAAGTATCCTAAGTATAAATCTGGTCCATAAAGTGTCAAGACACAGCAAAGAGCACACAATGCCAAAGGTACACTCTAAGAATGTGATGAATGCTGCAACCCTGTGGGAAGTCAATATTCCTCTAGAACAGTATATAAAGCGGTAACTAGTATTGCCCCAACTATCCCTTAATAGGCATAGCAACCATCCTGTCAGGACTAAGGCTACTTTCACACCTGCTTTCGGTGCGGATCCGTCTTGTATCTGCACAGACTGATCGGCACGGATAATGCAAACGCTTGAATCCATTCAGAACGGATCTGTTTGCATTATTCTTTCACAAAAAAGTGATCCGTCCTGACTTACATTGAAAGTCAATGGGGGACAGATCCGTTTTCAATTGCACCATATTGTGTCAGTGAAAATGGATCCGTCCCCATTGACTTACATTGTGTGTCAGGACGGATCAGTTTGGCTCCGCATCATCAGGCGGACAGCAAAACGCTGCAAGCTGCGTTTTGGTGTCCGCCTCAAAAGTGGAACGGAGACCGAACGCAGCCAAACTGATGCATTCTGAACGGATCCATTCAGAATGCATTGGGGCTGAACTGATCCATTTTGGGCCGCTTGTGAGAGCCCTGAAACGGATCTCACAAATGGAAAACAAACGCCAGTGTGAAAGTAGCCTTACTCTGTCCTGGAACCTACCCCTGTAGCACAATTCAAAATCCCTGAAACTAATGTCACAGTACGTTTCCTTCTAAATTGAAATGTATCAGCCGATAAACAACAAAGACAAAAATCCAACACCATAGAGGCCAAACAAGGCCACCTGCACACGTTGTGGAATATGTGCTTTTTTCTGTGCAGAAATACTGCAGCACAGTACAGTACCATCAAAGTGTATGAGGTTAGACATACGTCATGTACGCTTTGCAGATTTTTTTCTTTGCAGAAATTGACCTGAAATGTGGATTACTAAATCCGTAGCATGTTAATTATGTTTACGGTTTTAGCTGCGGATTTCACTCTTTTCTAATGAAGGGTGGGATCTGGAACAAAACTGCATCAACTCCGCACCAAAAAACGCTGTTCGAAATTTCAAATTTTGGTGCGGATACGGTGCAGAAATCAGCACAGAAATTCATGCAGATCTTACGTGCGTTGACCTGCGCTCGTGTGCAGGGGGCCTACCTGTAAAACATAAAGCCTGTATGGTAGCGGTATTAGCAGAATGTATCAGTCACCGGGCCCTCGATGGAGCCGCTCAGACATTGAGCTGGTATGGAGGGCAAACAGCTGACCACACACATAGATGGCTACTTATTACTACAAGTTAGCAGTTGCTTGTGCTGTTTGTCCACCATAAGCTTCCTGCACTTGTAGATGTGGAATATCCAGCGCTCTCTCTATATAACCTTGAACGCTGACGTTCAGTGAAATCCCAGCAATGTCAAGCGGCTTATTGTTTTTAATTCTCATTGCTATTTTTCCAGTTCCAGTATAATATCAGCACAAAGCCTGTTGTGCGGTGTGTAATATACAGAGTCCAGAGGACCGGGCTTATAGATCACAATGTATCCGAGCTGCAAGGAAAGATTTATGAGCGTGGAAACCATCACATTCAGTATTGATACCGCTCCCTTCTACTGGCCATTCTCGGGGTCCGGCACAGGACATGAACCTGTAGTTTAGATTCCCTGCTTGTGAATTATTCAACAATTCAGAATATCCTGGGCAAATATTTCTACCTAAGTACAAAGGAATTTCAAGACATCAGTGTTTTTTCTTTGTAGCTTCATGTGACGGATCAATAATCCCTGGTGGGCCATGAGCTGCCAGAGGTCATGGGTGGTCTTTTCAGAAGACAGCACCAGCTACTAGAATAACATGATGACAAAGTCACTGCAGATATCACTGATCGGACCACACCGAACAGTTCCATGTGAATATGAACAAGAACACGGTTTATGTAATACAGAACATCGCGTCTCACTTTATTGCACCAGATGGGAGAAATATTTCTCAGCAAAGCTGCCTTGAAGTTACGGAGGTGACACTTGTGTGATCTGGCTGCACAGCCGGAGATCCAAACCACCAGATTTTCCAATTTGGCCAGCCGTATGTTAGAGTAACTAGGGAAAACAGTATTGTTTACCGAGAGAAGCCAGCAGCACCCATGTGACCATCGGAAGCTTTTGGCTCTCGTACTTACACTTCCTGTGATTTATATGTTGTATCTATGTCCATTTAACTGTTAGGATGCCCTGGTACTATAGTGGTTCTTTCATTATGTATTCTGGTTAGTGCTTTCCTGCTATTTTAGATCTTTGATTATTTACTGTAGCTTAGCTGCATATCTACAGACTAGGTAGCAGGCCAATACACTGACCATAAACATTAGGCTTAGGTCGGCTGATCCTGCTAATTTCCGCAGGAACAACTGACCATCTAATGGGCATGAAAAATGAAGGGAGGACAGCGCGCCTAGTTTGGTGAGTAATGGGTGCAAGTCTCCGGGGGATTGGTAAGTACCCCCAGAGGGATCAGATGATCGGCAAAAATAGAAAAAAATCTGATGGAGACAGCACATCCTCAAGTGAAGATTTATTCCAGATGCAAAGTTTCAGCTGATAGAGCCTTTTTCAAGCATGCATACACCAATAGTGCTGGCCCAACCCCTCAGTTGACATCACTGAGGTCAAAGGTGTGGCCAGAAAAACAATCCAATAAAAATAAATAACGATATCATATACATATGTCATAATTGTTCAAAATACATCTAATTAACCAAAGAAATTCAGAATCTCAATTGTGCCATATTGAAAACATACACTGCGTGCAGAATTATTAGGCAAATGAGTATTTTGACCACATCATCCTCTTTATGAATGTTGTCTTACTCCAAGCTGTATAGGCTCGAAAGCCTACTACCAATTAAGCATATTAGGTGATGTGCATCTCTGTAATGAGAAGGGGTGTGGTCTAATGACATCAACACCCTATATTAGGTGTGCATAATTATTAGGCAACTTCCTTTCCATTGGCAAAATGGGTCAAAAGAAGGACTTTACAGGCTCAGAAAAGTCTTAAATAGTGAGATATCTTGCAGAGGGATGCAGCACTCTTAAAATTGCAAAGCTTCTGAAGCGTGATCATCGAACAATCAAGCGTTTCATTCAAAATAGTCAACAGGGTCGCAAGAAGCGTGTGGAAAAACCAAGGCGCAAAATAACTGCCCATGAACTGAGAAAAGTCAAGCGTGCAGCTGCCAAGATGCCACTTGCCACCAGTTTGGCCATATTTCAGAGCTGCAACATCACTGGAGTGCCCAAAAGCACAAGGTGTGCAATACTCAGAGACATAGCAAAGGTAAGAAAGGCTGAAAGACGACCACCACTGAACAAGACACACAAGCTGAAACGTCAAGACTGGGCCAAGAAATATCTCAAGACTGATTTTTCTAAGGTTTTATGGACTGATGAAATGAAAGTGAGTCTTGATGGGCCAGATGGATGGGCCCGTGGCTGGATTGGTAAAGGGCAGAGAGAGCTCCAGTCCGACTCAGACGCCAGCAAGGTGGAGGTGGAGTACTGGTTTGGGCTGGTATCATCAAAGATGAGCTTGTGGGGCCTTTTCGGGTTGAGGATGGAGTTAAGCTCAACTCCCAGTCCTACTGCCAGTTTCTGGAAGACACCTTCTTCAAGCAGTGGTACAGGAAGAAGTCTGCATCCTTCAAGAAAAACATGATTTTCATGCAGGACAATGCTCCATCACACGCGTCCAAGTACTCCACAGCGTGGCTGGCAAGAAAGGGTATAAAAGAAGAAAATCTAATGACATGGCCTCCTTGTTCACCTGATCTGAACCCCATTGAGAACCTGTGGTCCATCATCAAATGTGAGATTTACAAGGAGGGAAAACAGTACACCTCTCTGAACAGTGTCTGGGAGGCTGTGGTTGCTGCTGCACGCAATGTTTATGGTGAACAGATCAAAACACTGACAGAATCCATGGATGGCAGGCTTTTGAGTGTCCTTGCAAAGAAAGGTGGCTATATTGGTCACTGATTTGTTTTTGTTTTGTTTTTGAATGTCAGAAATGTATATTTGTGAATGTTGAGATGTTATATTGGTTTCACTGGTAAAAATAAATAATTGAAATGGGTATATATTTGTTTTTTGTTAAGTTGCCTAATAATTATGCACAGTAATAGTCACCTGCACACACAGATATCCCCCTAAAATAGCTAAAACTAAAAACAAACTAAAAACTACTTCCAAAAATATTCAGCTTTGATATTAATGAGTTTTTTGGGTTCATTGAGAACATGGTTGTTGTTCAATAATAAAATTAATCCTCAAAAATACAACTTGCCTAATAATTCTGCACTCCCTGTAAGTCCCCTTAATACATATGACAAGCGAGGGCTATGAATAGATGGGGTCATGAATATGTAAGAGCTATATGCAGATCAAGTCCTTAAGTTGTCCCCTAGAATAAAAACCAGCCGCATCGCATATAATTCTAACGTTAATGAACATGATATAATGTTGCTGAGGATGTATAGTGATACCTGTATCCTTAGTGGTCGCGTCATCAGTGTATGCAAGATGGAGGCCACACGTGTAGGACGCTGAAGAGCGAGCCTGGCCAAGATGCGTGCAGAGGCTGAAAATTGTCATATATATAGTAAGTGATACTAGGCGCCTATAAGGGGATAAATATGTGCCTCACCAATATTGGTTGGTTGTCAGGGACGCCATATAGCGTACTCCATAAAATAGGTTGCATCTAATGGGTATGAGATGTGTGGTTGATGTTCCTTCCACATGTGTCAAAGGAAATAGGGATTGGCATGTTGGATTTGACATGAGAGGTATCTGGAAGCAGTCTACTCCCCATTGCCAAACAGAGCACATATGTAAAAGGGAAGGGGGTCAAGAGGAATAGCTGCCACCCAACGAGCCAACATCTCTTGAAAGTGTATGGCCAGCTTTGGTTTAGTGGTTTATTGGTAGACCACAGATGCATGCCAAGCAGATCACAGGCTGCCTTTGCATATAAGGTATTGAAAAAAATCTTCATTTTTGAGAGATAGAGCAAAGTTGCAATATTGCAATTTTGTCGGGTTTTGTTTACCAAGTGGTATAAATTACATGTTAATTTGTGCTGATGTGATTACAGCGATACAAAATTAACTTTTTTATGATTTACAACATTTACAAAATATACTATATATAATATAATTTTTTTTTTCTTTTTGGTATCTTTATGTCTGAAGATCCTTGACTTAGTTAGATGGATCTGTGTAAGGCCTTGTTTTTGAGAGATGAGTGGTAGTTTTTTATTTGTACCATTTTAAGATACCTGCAACTTTTTGACTACTTTTTATTCTATGTGTGGTAGGCAAGGTGACTAAACAAGTAATTCTGTAATTTTTATTAAAATGTTTACACACATTCATCTGTGCAGTAAAATTGACATTAACTTTAATCAGATGGTCAGTACATAATTACCAAATTTTGGTAGTTATTTTATGGGTTACTACTTTTGCACAATAAAAAGAAGGTTTAAATGGATTTTCCCTTCTCAGGATGTGTGGCATATTGCTAAGAAATGCTACGAATGTCAGATAGGTGCTGGTCCCACCCCTGGGAACTGCTTTTATCTTCCAAGTAAAGAATCTGTGGCACCCTCTCCTTTTACTGCCATGAGCACCCTCAGAAGTCCCATAGCAGTGAATGGAGATCAAGCTGTCCAAGTGCAGCCCCCTCTTGATTCATCGCTTCGGGACAGCTGGAAAATAGCTGTGCAAGTGCTCGGCTATTTTCAGAACTTCTATAGTGGTTACTGGAGGGGGTGGCTCTCCACTTTGGGGGCGCTATTTTGGTACTATCAGCGGGTCCCAGAGTTGGGACCTGCACCTATATGACATTTGTGGCATGCCACAAATGTTGAGACTGGAAAACTCCTTTAATAATCATATGCTTTTGTGAGATGGAGAAATGGATTATCATTTATTGGCAGCCCTGATTGTCATTTGATTCACCTTTTGGCACGTACACAGTCAGTGTGCATGCAAAATATGTTCCCACCCCCCAGCCATTTGCTGTCAGCTAGCAAGGGATGAAGCCCCCAGGCTTCAAGGAGGCCCGAGGTGGATAAAGTCACACCTCAACCAGCCAGGTTGGAGGCAAGCTAATCCTGCAGGAAAGATCCCAGCAGGGGGTCTCATCCTTTGCCCAGGATCAGTGCTACATCCCAGACATGTTGGCACCTACATTTCATAAGGAATTATGAATCGTCCGTCCATCCCAGGCATAATTCGGTTATCTTTTTGTGATCCTGGGGCAAAGCCAAGCATCCACGTTGTACTGGCTTGAGGCTAGGATACCCGGCAGGGGAGATATACAAAACTCCCCACAGAAACCACATAGCGGCACAATGTTTGGACTATAGTTGTAGCCGGAACCCAGGCGGATCGATTGGGCCCGGAACCAGAATGTCTGGGGCTATGAGCCCTAAGTTTTATGGGTCATTTGCTGCCAGCACCAGAGAAGGAGGGGTAGACCCTACCCATAGGCTGGGAGGGGATCGGCCGGCTAAAGGTCATAAGCCCATGCAAGCCAGCGGGTGGTGTCTTTTCTGAAGGGGGTCACATCGTGCCAATGTGTTTGGAGAGACCGGGAACCAGCTGACATCACTGCCCCCACGGGACTGCAGCCAAGGACTATTCCACCCTTATCACCCTAAGGAACTTTCATCTACCCAGTAACTGACTTTTGCTTGGCTTAACCCTGTTGTACCTATATCACCTGTATCTGTAACCTCAGACCACTGTGTATATTTTCTGTGTATATTGTGTTATATCTAGTGTGCCCTTAAGGCGATTAAATATATAATTTAATCTTGTGCTATCTTGTATCTCGATCACGAATTTCCACGTAAGGGCTTGATGAGGGAAAAAGGGGGATCATTTTGTACTTCATTTTTTTTAAAAATGCAGTTTTTTTTACTTATTTCCCCTGTTTTATTTTATCCAAGTTTCCAAGGTTGTTAGGTCTTACTTTGGTGTATAAACACAGGCTCACCGGCATGGGAAAGCTGATTTTCCACTGCAACAAGAACTGAATGGTTATAAAGTACAAGTAGCTAGACCACGTGAGGGAGAATTTTATCAGATAATTGCCACACATTTACTGTGGGGACGATCTGCTTTAGAGGAGCCCCAGCGCTGTCTCATTTCTGTTAGTGTCGAACGCAGCATTATCGTCAGTGGAGATTGTCCGCCCAGATGACCCTATTTGCTTGTTCTTTGCTCTGAATTGAAGGACATTCAAAACCAGGTCACTTATTAGTGAGGGTCAAGCATCTGCCATTACCGTTTAGAACATAAATGTTTCCGAATTTGTCAAATAAAGGATTTTTTCCGCTGACCTTGTGGGCAGGATAATCTCCTTTTCATAACACTAGTTTGTCTTTGCTCTTGTTTCTAATTGCACAGGTCTGCCATCCATGCCCTTCGTCCCGGAGGATCAGTGGTGTATTCTACATGCACATTATCGGAGGCTGAAAACAGCGCATTGGTTTCCAGCGTCTTGAACTCTTGCAGAGACGTCCTCTCCGTGGACCTGAGTGACTTGGCCAATACATTATCCCATGAGTTCACATTTTCAGCACACGTAACTCATGGACTGTTAGTTCTCCCACGTAAAGGAAAAGCCTGGGGACCGATGTTTGTATCTAAGTTAATAAAACTGTAGTTCAAGTTCTTGTGGTCGGTAGAAACTGATTAACTGCTCCCAACTAAACGGAACAAAACGTGTTTTGCTTTGTTTTTGTTTTCTTTTTCTTTTTTGTTTTTGCTGTGATCGTTCATATTTTTATGTTTTTAAAGGGGATTTCCAACAAAGAACACTTCTCCTCTATCCACAGGTATGGGGTAAAACTGGCAGATTGCTAGGGCTCTGTCTACTGGGACGCTCAGTGATGAAGTCATCGGGGGTCCCCAATTACTCATATGAATGGAGCAATAGTTTGCATGCGTGACAACCACTCCATTTACTTCTATGGTACCTTTGGGGAAAGAGATGAGCACTGTGATCAGCAGTCCTATGGAAGTGAAGGGAATGATGATCATGCATGCACAAAGCATGTATCCCTTATACAGAATACATAGAGCATGTGTGATCACCAGGGGCCTGTCTGTTGGGACCCACAGCGATTGAGAGTGGAGGTCCCCAATGCCCCATATGAATGTAGAAGTTGTGTGCATGCATGACCACCGCTCTATTCACTTCTATGGTACTGTTGGTGGTAGAGCATTGTACTTAGCATAGCCATAGAATTGCATGGAACAATGGTCATGCATGCACACTACTATGGTGAATCGTGGACCACCATTCTCTTGATCGCTGGGTGTCCTATCTGTCGAACCATCAGCAGTCAGATGCCTATCCTGTGAATTGGCTGTTTAAGAGAAAACCCCTTAAATACAAGAGGATCCTGCCATAGGAATGTGACTCTTTGAATGTCCTTTTTATTAAGGAGTATGCTGTTTGTGGTCCCGGAGTCCAGTCATAATTTATTTTACTCGCTTATATAGCGCTGACATATTCCGCAGACATTAGCATCACCCTGTCCGCAGTGGGGCTCACAATCTAAGTTCCCTATCAGTATGTGGGAGGAAACCCAGGCAAACACATGGAGAACACCCAAACGTCATACAGATGATGGAGTTGGATTCGAACCTAGGACCCCAGCGCTGACCACTGAGTCACCGTGCTGCCCATTCCAAAACTGTCATTTACACACATTATGCCAAACATTTTAACCCCAGCACTATAACACAATGACGTTCTTGGACCCTGGTAAGAGGTTGTCCACGGCTGCCATTACAGTCCTCCGAATGTATAAGCGATGAAAGCTTTATTTATACATTAGCGCTAACTGCAGACGCTTTAGTAGAACTCATGCATGAACATTTCATTTTAAATTCATAAAGACTTGTATTTTCCAGCGATGATTTATATTCTGGCGCTGTCATAGGAAGCCCAAGATGCCTTATTTGCTAAGTTGTTTACTGGTAACGAGAGACTTGTGTTTACTGCAAAGGTCAGAGACTCCATTGACATTGC